>NC_080622.1:306827-613655 GCF_027887145.1 Ammospiza caudacuta
TATGGTTCGGGATGGTCTCATGGAAATATCAGTGGTGGCAGCCAAGTTGCGTCACTTTTGCGCTCCCCTTGGGATGCCTTTTGCAGCTGCAGTGTGCCTGGAGCCCAGGGCTTCCTGGTTTTAAAAGTCCTAGGCCTAAGCCTAACAGTAACCCTAGGAAGGTAAATCAGCCGGGTATTAGGGTTCTTCCTAAGGGAAAAGCCGTGAAAGCAGCCATGTTGTGGCACTTCTGCACTCCCTTTGGGATGCCTTTGGCAGATGAAGTAAGCCTGGAAGTCAGGGCTTCCTGGTTAAAGAAATCCAAGCCCTAGGCTGAACCCTAACCCTAACCCTAGGCAGATAAATCAGCCTAGGTATAGGGATGGTGCCAAGGAAAAAGCTGTGAAAGCTGCCATGTTGTTGCACTTTTGTACTCCCCTTGGGATGCCTTGAACAGCTGCAGTGTGCCTGGAGCCCAGGGCTTCCCAGTTTCAAAAATCCTAGCCCTAGGCCTAAGCCTAACAGTAACCCTGGGATAGTTAATCAGCCGGGTGTTAGGCTTCTTGCCAAGGAAAAAGCCGTGAAAGCAGCCATGTTGTGGCACTTCTGCACTCCCTTTTGGATGCCTTTCACAGCTCCAGTGTGCCTGGAACTCAGGGCTTCCTGATTTTAAAAATCCTAGCCCTAGGCCGAACCCCAACCCTAAGACGAGAAAGGCAAATCAGCCAGGAATTAGGCATGTCCCCAAGGAAAAAGCTGTGGAGGCAGGCATGTTGTGGTACTTTTGCGCTCTTCTTGGCTAGTCCTTCGCAGCTGCTGTGTTCTTGGAACTCAGGGCTTTCTGGTTAATAGAGCCCTTACCCTAGGCGTAACTCAAACCTTAAGCCTAGGAAGGAAAATCAGCCTATGGTTCGGGATGGTCTCATGGAAATATCAGTGGTGGCAGCCAAGTTGCGTCACTTTTGCGCTCCCCTTGGGCTGCCTTTCGCAGCTGCAGTGTGCCTGGAGCCCAGGGCTTCCTGGTTTTAAAAGTCCTAGGCCTAAGCCTAACAGTAACCCTAGGAAGGTAAATCAGCCGGGTATTAGGGTTCTTCCTAAGGGAAAAGCCGTGAAAGCAGCCATGTTGTGGCACTTCTGCACTCCCTTTGGGATGCCTTTGGCAGATGAAGTAAGCCTGGAACTCAGGGCTTCCTGGGTAAAAAAATTCAAGCCCTAGGCTGAACCCTAACCCTAACCCTAGGCAGATAAATCAGCCTAGGTATAGGGATGGTGCCAAGGAAAAAGCTGTGAAAGCTGCCATGTTGTTGCACTTTTGTACTCCCCTTGGGATGCCTTGAACAGCTGCAGTGTGCCTGGAGCTAAGGGCTTCCTAGTTTCAAAAATCCTAGCCCTAGGCCTAAGAATAACAGTAACCCTGGGAAGGTAAATCAGCCTGGTGTTAGGCGTCTTGCCAAGGAAAAAGCCGTGAAAGCAGCCATGTTGTGGCACTTTTGCACTCCGTTTTAGATGCCTTTCACAGCTCCAGTGTGCCTGGAACTCAGGGCTTCCTGCTTTTAAAAATCCTAGCCCTAGGCCGAACCCCAACCCTAAGACGAGAAAGGCAAATCAGCCAGGAATTAGGCATGTCCCCAAGGAAAAAGCTGTGGAGGCAGGCATGTTGTGGTACTTTTGTGCTCTTCTTGGCTAGTCCTTCGCAGCTGCTGTGTTCTTGGAACTCAGGGCTTTCTGGTTAATAGAGCCCTTACCCTAGGCGTAACTCAAACCTTAACCCTAGGAAGGAAAATCAACCTATGGTTCGGGATGGTCTCATGGAAATATCAGTGGTGGCAGCCAAGTTGCGTCACTTTTGCGCTCCCCTTGGGATGCCTTTTGCAGCTGCAGTGTGCCTGGAGCCCAGGGCTTCCTGGTTTTAAAAGTCCTAGGCCTAAGCCTAACAGTAACCCTAGGAAGGTAAATCAGCCGGGTATTAGGGTTCTTCCTAAGGGAAAAGCCGTGAAAGCAGCCATGTTGTGGCACTTCTGCACTCCCTTTGGGATGCCTTTGGCAGATGAAGTAAGCCTGGAACTCAGGGCTTCCTGGTTAAAGAAATCCAAGACCTAGGCTGAACCCTAACCCTAACCCTAGGCAGATAAATCAGCCTAGGTATAGGGATGGTGCCAAGGAAAAAGCTGTGAAAGCTGCCATGTTGTTGCACTTTTGTACTCCCCTTGGGATGCCTTGAACAGCTGCAGTGTGCCTGGAGCTAAGGGCTTCCTAGTTTAAAAAATCCTAGCCCTAGGCCTAAGCCTAACAGTATCCCTGGGAAGGTAAATCAGCCTGGTGTTAGGCGTCTTGCCAAGGAAAAAGCCGTGAAAGCAGCCATGTTGTGGCACTTTTGCACTCCCTTTTGGATGCCTTTCACAGCTCCAGTGTGCCTGGAACTCAGGGCTTCCTGATTTTAAAAATCCTAGCCCTAGGCCGAACCGCAACCCTAAGACGAGAAAGGCAAATCAGCCAGGAATTAGGCATGTCCCCAAGGAAAAAGCTGTGGAGGCAGGCATGTTGTGGTACTTTTGCACTCTTCTTGGCTAGTCCTTCGCAGCTGCTGTGTTCTTGGAACTCAGGGCTTTCTGGTTAATAGAGCCCTTACCCTAGGCGTAACTCAAACCTTAACCCTAGGAAGGAAAATCAGCCTATGGTTCGGGATGGTCTCATGGAAATATCAGTGGTGGCAGCCAAGTTGCGTCACTTTTGCGCTCCCCTTGGGATGCCTTTTGCAGCTGCAGTGTGCCTGGAGCCCAGGGCTTCCTGGTTTTAAAAGTCCTAGGCCTAAGCCTAACAGTAACCCTAGGAAGGTAAATCAGCCGGGTATTAGGGTTCTTCCTAAGGGAAAAGCCGTGAAAGCAGCCATGTTGTGGCACTTCTGCACTCCCTTTGGGATGCCTTTGGCAGATGAAGTAAGCCTGGAACTCAGGGCTTCCTGGTTAAAGAAATCCAAGCCCTAGGCTGAACCCTAACCCTAACCCTAGGCAGATAAATCAGCCTAGGTATAGGGATGGTGCCAAGGAAAAAGCTGTGAAAGCTGCCATGTTGTTGCACTTTTGTACTCCCCTTGGGATGCCTTGAACAGCTGCAGTGTGCCTGGAGCCCAGGGCTTCCTAGTTTCAAAAATCCTAGCCCTAGGCCTAAGCCTAACAGTAACCCTGGGAAAGCATGTCAGCCTGGTGTTAGGCTTCTTGCCAAGGAAAAAGCCGTGAAAGCAGCCTTGTTGTGGCACTTTTGCACTCCCTTTTGGATGCCTTTCACAGCTCCAGTGTGCCTGGAACTCAGGGCTTCCTGCTTTTAAAAATCCTAGCCCTAGGCCGAACCCCAACCCTAAGACGAGAAAGGCAAATCAGCCAGGAATTAGGCATGTCCCCAAGGAAAAAGCTGTGGAGGCAGGCATGTTGTGGTACTTTTGCGCTCTTCTTGGCTAGTCCTTCGCAGCTGCTGTGTTCTTGGAACTCAGGGCTTTCTGGTTAATAGAACCCTTACCCTAGGCGTAACTCAAACCTTAAGCCTAGGAAGGAAAATCAACCTATGGTTCGGGATGGTCTCATGGAAATATCAGTGGTGGCAGCCAAGTTGCGTCACTTTTGCGCTCCCCTTGGGATGCCTTTCGCAGCTGCAGTGTGCCTGGAGCCCAGGGCTTCCTGGTTTTAAAAGTCCTAGGCCTAAGCATAACAGGAACCCTGGGAACGTAAATCAGCCTGGTTTTAGGGTTCTTCCTAAGGGAAAAGCCGTGAAAGCAGCCATGTTGTGGCACTTCTGCACTCCCTTTGGGATGCCTTTGGCAGATGAAGTAAGCCTGGAACTCAGGGCTTCCTGGTTAAAGAAATCCAAGCCCTAGGCTGAACCCTAACCCTAACCCTAGGCAGATAAATCAGCCTAGGTATAGGGATGGTGCCAAGGAAAAAGCTGTGAAAGCTGCCATGTTGTTGCACTTTTGTACTCCCCTAGGGATGCCTTGAACAGCTGCAGTGTGCCTGGAGCTAAGGGCTTCCTAGTTTTAAAAATCCTAGCCCTAGGCCTAAGCCTAACAGTAACCCTAGGAAGGTAAATCAGCCGGGTATTAGGGTTCTTCCTAAGGGAAAAGCCGTGAAAGCAGCCATGTTGTGGAACTTCTGCACTGCCTTTGGGATGCCTTTGGCAGATGAAGTAAGCCTGGAACTCAGGGCTTCCTGGTTAAAGAAATCCAAGCCCTAGGCTGAACCCTAACCCTAACCCTAGGCAGATAAATCAGCCTAGGTATAGGGATGGTGCCAAGGAAAAAGCTGTGAAAGCTGCCATGTCTTTGCACTTTTGTACTCCCCTTGGGATGCCTTGAACAGCTGCAGTGTGCCTTGACCCCAAGGCTTCCTAGTTTTAAAAATCCTAGCCCTAGGCCTAAGCCTAACAGTAACCCTGGGAAGGGAAATCAGCCTGGTGTTAGGCTTCTTGCCAAGGAAAAAGCCGTGAAAGCAGCCATGTTGTGGCACTTCTGCACTGCCTTTGGGATGCCTTTGGCAGATGAAGTAAGCCTGGAACTCAGGGCTTCCTGGTTAAAAAAATCCAAGCCCTAGGCTGAACCCTAACCCTAACCCTAGGCAGATAAATCAGCCTAGGTATAGGGATGGTGCCAAGGAAAAAGCTGTGAAAGCTGCCATGTTGTTGCACTTTTGTACTCCCCTTGGGATGCCTTGAACAGCTGCAGTGTGCCTGGAGCTAAGGGCTTCCTAGTTTTAAAAATCCTAGCCCTAGGCCGAAGCCTAAGAGTAACCCTGGGAAGGTAAATCAGCCTGGTGTTAGGCTTCTTGCCAAGGAAAAAGCCGTGAAAGCAGCCATGTTGTGGCACTTTTGCACTCCCTTTTGGATGCCTTTCACAGCTCCAGTGTGCCTGGAACTCAGGGCTTCCTCATTTTAAAAATCCTAGCCCTAGGCCGAACCCCAACCCTAAGACGAGAAAGGCAAATCAGCCAGGAATTAGGCATGTCCCCAAGGAAAAAGCTGTGGAGGCAGGCATGTTGTGCTACTTTTGCGCTCTTCTTGGCTAGTCCTTCGCAGCTGCTGTGTTCTTGGAACTCAGGGCTTTCTGGTTAATAGAGCCCTTACCCTAGGCGTAACTCAAACCTTAACCCTAGGAAGGAAAATCAACCTATGGTTCGGGATGGTCTCATGGAAATATAAGTGGCAGCCAAGTTGCGTCACTTTTGCGCTCCCCTTGGGATGCCTTTCGCAGCTGCAGTGTGCCTGGAGCCCAGGGCTTCCTGGTTTTAAAAGTCCTAGGCCTAAGCCTAACAGTAACCCTAGGAAGGTAAATCAGCCGGGTATTAGGGTTCTTCCTAAGGGAAAAGCCGTGAAAGCAGCCATGTTGTGGCACTTCTGCACTCCCTTTGGGATGCCTTTGGCAGATGAAGTAAGCCTGGAACTCAGGGCTTCCTGGTTAAAGAAATCCAAGCCCTAGGCTGAACCCTAACCCTAACCCTAGGCAGATAAATCAGCCTAGGTATAGGGATGGTGCCAAGGAAAAAGCTGTGAAAGCTGCCATGTTGTTGCACTTTTGTACATCTCTTGGGATGCCTTGAACAGCTGCAGTGTGCCTGGAGGCCAGGGCTTCCTAGTTTTAAAAATCCTAGCCCTAGGCCTAAGCCTAACAGTAACCCTAGGAAGGTAAATCAGCCGGGTATTAGGGTTCTTCCTAAGGGAAAAGCCGTGAAAGCAGCCATGTTGTGGCACTTCTGCACTCCCTTTGGGATGCCTTTGGCAGATGAAGTAAGCCTGGAACTCAGGGCTTCCTGGTTAAAGAAATCCAAGCCCTAGGCTGAACCCTAACCCTAACCCTAGGCAGATAAATCAGCCTAGGTATAGGGATGGTGCCAAGGAAAAAGCTGTGAAAGCTGCCATGTTGTTGCACTTTTGTACTCCCCTTGGGATGCCTTGAACAGCTGCAGTGTGCCTGGAGCCCAGGGCTTCCTAGTTTTAAAAATCCTAGCCCTAGGCCTAAGCCTAACAGTAACCCTGGGAAGGTAAATCAGCCTGGTGTTAGGCTTCTTGCCAAGGAAAAAGCCGTGAAAGCAGCCATGTTGTGGCACTTTTGCACTCCCTTTTGGATGCCTTTCACAGCTCCAGTGTTCCTGGAAATTAGGGCTTCCTGATTTTAAAAATCCTAGCCCTTGGCCGAACCCCAACCCTAAGACGAGAAAGGCAAATCAGCCAGGAATTAGGCATGTCCCCAAGGAAAAAGCTGTGGAGGCAGGCATGTTGTGGTACTTTTGCGCTCTTCTTGGCTAGTCCTTCGCAGCTGTTGTGTTCTTGGAACGCAGGGCTTTCTGGTTAATAGAGCCCTTACCCTAGGCGTAACTCAAACCTTAACCCTAGGAAGGAAAATCAGCCTATGGTTCGGATTGCTCTCATGGAAATATCAGTGGTGGCAGCCAAGTTGCGTCACTTTTGCGCTCCCCTTGGGATGCCTTTCGCAGCTGCAGTGTGCCTGGAGCCCAGGGCTTCCTGGTTTTAAAAGTCCTAGGCCTAAGCCTAACAGTAACCCTAGGAAGGTAAACCAGCCGGGTATTAGGGTTCTTCCTAAGGGAAAAGCCATGAAAGCAGCCATGTTGTGGAACTTCTGCACTCCCTTTGGGATGCCTTTGGCAGATGAAGTAAGCCTGGAACTCAGGGCTTCCTGGTTAAAGAAATCCAAGCCCTAGGCTGAACCCTAACCCTAACCCTAGGCAGATAAATCAGCCTAGGTATAGGGATGGTGCCAAGGAAAAAGCTGTGAAAGCTGCCATGTTGTTGCACTTTTGTACTCCCCTTGGGATGCCTTGAACAGCTGCAGTGTGCCTTGACCCCAAGGCTTCCTAGTTTTAAAAATCCTAGCCCTAAGCCTAACAGTAACCCTGGGAAGGGAAATCAGCCTGGTGTTAGGCTTCTTGCCAAGGAAAAAGCCGTGAAAGCAGCCATGTTGTGGCACTTCTGCACTGCCTTTGGGATGCCTTTGGCAGATGAAGTAAGCCTGGAACTCAGGGCTTCCTGGTTAAAAAAATCCAAGCCCTAGGCTGAACCCTAACCCTAACCCTAGGCAGATAAATCAGCCTAGGTATAGGGATGGTGCCAAGGAAAAAGCTGTGAAAGCTGCCATGTTGTTGCACTTTTGTACTCCCCTTGGGATGCCTTGAACAGCTGCAGTGTGCCTGGAGCTAAGGGCTTCCTAGTTTTAAAAATCCTAGCCCTAGGCCGAAGCCTAAGAGTAACCCTGGGAAGGTAAATCAGCCTGGTGTTAGGCTTCTTGCCAAGGAAAAAGCCGTGAAAGCAGCCATGTTGTGGCACTTTTGCACTCCCTTTTGGATGCCTTTCACAGCTCCAGTGTGCCTGGAACTCAGGGCTTCCGGATTTTAAAAATCCTAGCCCTAGGCCGAACCCCAACCCTAAGACGAGAAAGGCAAATCAGCCAGGAATTAGGCATGTCCCCAAGGAAAAAGCTGTGGAGGCAGGCATGTTGTGCTACTTTTGCGCTCTTCTTGGCTAGTCCTTCGCAGCTGCTGTGTTCTTGGAACTCAGGGCTTTCTGGTTAATAGAGCCCTTACCCTAGGCGTAACTCAAACCTTAACCCTAGGAAGGAAAATCAACCTATGGTTCGGGATGGTCTCATGGAAATATAAGTGGCAGCCAAGTTGCGTCACTTTTGCGCTCCCCTTGGGATGCCTTTCGCAGCTGCAGTGTGCCTGGAGCCCAGGGCTTCCTGGTTTTAAAAGTCCTAGGCCTAAGCCTAACAGTAACCCTAGGAAGGTAAATCAGCCGGGTATTAGGGTTCTTCCTAAGGGAAAAGCCGTGAAAGCAGCCATGTTGTGGCACTTCTGCACTCCCTTTGGGATGCCTTTGGCAGATGAAGTAAGCCTGGAACTCAGGGCTTCCTGGTTAAAGAAATCCAAGCCCTAGGCTGAACCCTAACCCTAACCCTAGGCAGATAAATCAGCCTAGGTATAGGGATGGTGCCAAGGAAAAAGCTGTGAAAGCTGCCATGTTGTTGCACTTTTGTACATCTCTTGGGATGCCTTGAACAGCTGCAGTGTGCCTGGAGGCCAGGGCTTCCTAGTTTTAAAAATCCTAGCCCTAGGCCTAAGCCTAACAGTAACCCTAGGAAGGTAAATCAGCCGGGTATTAGGGTTCTTCCTAAGGGAAAAGCCGTGAAAGCAGCCATGTTGTGGCACTTCTGCACTCCCTTTGGGATGCCTTTGGCAGATGAAGTAAGCCTGGAACTCAGGGCTTCCTGGTTAAAGAAATCCAAGCCCTAGGCTGAACCCTAACCCTAACCCTAGGCAGATAAATCAGCCTAGGTATAGGGATGGTGCCAAGGAAAAAGCTGTGAAAGCTGCCATGTTGTTGCACTTTTGTACTCCCCTTGGGATGCCTTCAACAGCTGCAGTGTGCCTGGAGCTAAGGGCTTCCTAGTTTTAAAAATCCTAGCCCTAGGCCTAAGCCTAACAGTAACCCTGGGAAGGTAAATCAGCCTGGTGTTAGGCTTCTTGCCAAGGAAAAAGCCGTGAAAGCAGCCATGTTGTGGCACTTTTGCACTCCCTTTTTGATGCCTTTCAGAGCTCCAGTGTGCCTGGAACTCAGGGCTTCCTGATTTTAAAAATCCTAGCCCTAGGCCGAACCCCAACCCTAAGACGAGAAAGGCAAATCAGCCAGGAATTAGGCATGTCCCCAAGGAAAAAGCTGTGGAGGCAGGCATGTTGTGGTACTTTTGCGCTCTTCTTGGGTAGTCCTTCGCAGCTGCTGTGTTCTTGGAACTCAGGGCTTTCTGGTTAATAGACCCTTACCCTAGGCGTAACTCAAACCTTAACCCTAGGAAGGAAAATCAGCCTATGGTTCGGATTGCTCTCATGGAAATATCAGTGGTGGCAGCCAAGTTGCGTCACTTTTGCGCTCCCCTTGGGATGCCTTTCGCAGCTGCAGTGTGCCTGGAGCCCAGGGCTTCCTGGTTTTAAAAGTCCTAGGCCTAAGCCTAACAGTAACCCTAGGAAGGTAAACCAGCCGGGTATTAGGGTTCTTCCTAAGGGAAAAGCCATGAAAGCAGCCATGTTGTGGAACTTCTGCACTCCCTTTGGGATGCCTTTGGCAGATGAAGTAAGCCTGGAACTCAGGGCTTCCTGGTTAAAGAAATCCAAGCCCTAGGCTGAACCCTAACCCTAACCCTAGGCAGATAAATCAGCCTAGGTATAGGGATGGTGCCAAGGAAAAAGCTGTGAAAGCTGCCATGTTGTTGCACTTTTGTACTCCCCTTGGAATGCCTTTCGCAGCTGCAGTGTGCCTGGAGCCCAGGGCTTCCTGGTTTTAAAAGTCCTAGGCCTAAGCCTAACAGTAACCCTGGGAAGGTAAATCAGCCGGTTATTAGGGTTCTTCCTAAGGGAAAAGCCGTGAAAGCAGCCATGTTGTGGCACTTCTGCACTCCCTTTGGGATGCCTTTGGCAGATGAAGTAAGCCTGGAACTCAGGGCTTCCTGGTTAAAGAAATCCAAGCCCTAGGCTGAACCCGAACCCTAACCCTAGGCAGATAAATCAGCCTAGGTATAGGGATGGTGCCAAGGAAAAAGCTGTGAAAGCTGCCATGTTGTTGCACTTTTGTACTCCCCTTGGGATGCCTTGAACAGCTGCAGTGTGCCTGGAGCTAAGGGCTTCCTAGTTTTAAAAATCCTAGCCCTAGGCCTAAGCCTAACAGTAACCCTGGGAAGGTAAATCAGCCTGGTGTTAGGCTTCTTGCCAAGGAAAAAGCCGTGAAAGCAGCCATGTTGTGGCACTTTTGCACTCCCTTTTGGATGCCTTTCACAGCTGCAGTGTGCCTGGAACTCAGGGCTTCCTGATTTTAAAAATCCTAGCCCTAGGCCGAACCCCAACCCTAAGACGAGAAAGGCAAATCAGCCAGGAATTAGGCATGTCCCCAGGGAAAAAGCTGTGGAGGCAGGCATGTTGTGGTACTTTTGCGCTCTTCTTGGCTAGTCCTTCGCAGCTGCTGTGTTCTTGGAACTCAGGGCTTTCTGGTTAATAGACCCTTACCCTAGGCGTAACTCAAACCTTAACCCTAGGAAGGAAAATCAACCTATGGTTCGGGATGGTCTCTTGGAAACATCAGTGGTGGCAGCCAAGTTGCGTCACTTTTGCGCTCCCCTTGGGATGCCTTTCGCAGCTGCAGTGTGCCTGGAGCCCAGGGCTTCCTGGTTTTAAGAGTCCTAGGCCTAAGCCTAACAGTAACCCTGGGAAGGTAAATCAGCCGGGTATTAGGGTTCTTCCTAAGGGAAAAGCCGTGAAAGCAGCCATGTTGTGGCACTTCTGCACTGCCTTTGGGATGCCTTTGGCAGATGAAGTAAGCCTGGAACTCAGGGCTTCCTGGTTAAAGAAATCCAAGCCCTAGGCTGAACCCTAACCCTAACCCTAGGCAGATAAATCAGCCTAGGTATAGGGATGGTGCCAAGGAAAAAGCTGTGAAAGCTGCCATGTCTTTGCACTTTTGTACTCCCCTTGGGATGCCTTGAACAGCTGCAGTGTGCCTGGAGCCCAGGGCTTCCTAGTTTTAAAAATCCTAGCCCTAGGCCTAAGCCTAACAGTAACCCTGGGAAGGTAAATCAGCCTGGTGTTAGGCTTCTTGCCAAGGAAAAAGCCGTGAAAGCAGCCATGTTGTGGCACTTTTGCACTCCCTTTTGGATGCCTTTCACAGCTCCAGTGTGCCTGGAACTCAGGGCTTCCTGATTTTAAAAATCCTAGCCCTAGGCCGAACCCCAACCCTAAGACGAGAAAGGCAAATCAGCCAGGAATTAGGCATGTCCCCAAGGAAAAAGCTGTGGAGGCAGGCATGTTGTGCTACTTTTGCGCTCTTCTTGGCTAGTCCTTCGCAGCTGCTGTGTTCTTGGAACTCAGGGCTTTCTGGTTAATAGAACCCTTACCCTAGGCGTAACTCAAACCTTAACCCTAGGAAGGAAAATCAACCTATGGTTCGGGATGGTCTCATGGAAATATCAGTGGTGGCAGCCAAGTTGCGTCACTTTTGCGCTCCCCTTGGGATGCCTTTCGCAGCTGCAGTGTGCCTGGAGCCCAGGGCTTCCTGGTTTTAAAAGTCCTAGGCCTAAGCCTAACAGTAACCCTAGGAAGGTAAATCAGCCGGGTATTAGGGTTCTTCCTAAGGGAAAAGCCGTGAAAGCAGCCATGTTGTGGCACTTCTGCACTCCCTTTGGGATGCCTTTGGCAGATGAAGTAAGCCTGGAACTCAGGGCTTCCTGGTTAAAGAAATCCAAGCCCTAGGCTGAACCCTAACCCTAACCCTAGGCAGATAAATCAGCCTAGGTATAGGGATGGTGCCAAGGAAAAAGCTGTGAAAGCTGCCATGTTGTTGCACTTTTGTACTCCCCTTGGGATGCCTTGAACAGCTGCAGTGTGCCTGGAGCTAAGGGCTTCCTAGTTTTAAAAATCCTAGCCCTAGGCCTAAGCCTAACAGTAACCCTGGGAAGGTAAATCAGCCTGGTGTTAGGCTTCTTGCCAAGGAAAAAGCCGTGAAAGCTGCCATGTTGTGGCACTTTTGCACTCCCTTTTGGATGCCTTTCACAGCTCCAGTGTGCCTGGAACTCAGGGCTTCCTGATTTTAAAAATCCTAGCCCTAGGCCGAACCCCAACCCTAAGACGAGAAAGGCAAATCAGCCAGGAATTAGGCATGTCCCCAAGGAAAAAGCTGTGGAGGCAGGCATGTTGTGCTACTTTTGCGCTCTTCTTGGCTAGTCCTTCGCAGCTGCTGTGTTCTTGGAACTCATGGCTTTCTGGTTAATAGACCCTTACCCTAGGCGTAACTCAAAACTTAACCCTAGGAAGGAAAATCAACCTATGGTTCGGGATGGTCTCATGGAAATATCAGTGGTGGCAGCCAAGTTGCGTCACTTTTGCGCTCCCCTTGGGATGCCTTTCGCAGCTGCAGTGTGCCTGGAGCCCAGGGCTTCCTCGTTTTAAGATTCCTAGGCCTAAGCCTAACAGTAACCCTGGGAAGGTAAATCAGCCGGGTATTAGGGTTCTTCCTAAGGGAAAAGCCGTGAAAGCAGCCATGTTGTGGCACTTCTGCACTGCCTTTGGGATGCCTTTGGCAGATGAAGTAAGCCTGGAACTCAGGGCTTCCTGGTTAAAGAAATCCAAGCCCTAGGCTGAACCCTAACCCTAACCCTAGGCAGATAAATCAGCCTAGGTATAGGGATGGTGCCAAGGAAAAAGCTGTGAAAGCTGCCATGTTGTTGCACTTTTGTACTCCCCTTGGGATGCCTTGAACAGCTGCAGTGTGCCTGGAGCCCAGGGCTTCCTAGTTTTAAAAATCCTAGCCCTAGGCCTAAGCCTAACAGTAACCCTGGGAAGGTAAATCAGCCTGGTGTTAGGCTTCTTGCCAAGGAAAAAGCCGTGAAAGCTGCCATGTTGTGGCACTTTTGCACTCCCTTTTGGATGCCTTTCACAGCTCCAGTGTGCCTGGAACTCAGGGCTTCCTGATTTTAAAAATCCTAGCCCTAGGCCGAACCCCAACCCTAAGACGAGAAAGGCAAATCAGCCAGGAATTAGGCATGTCCCCAAGGAAAAAGCTGTGGAGGCAGGCATGTTGTGCTACTTTTGCGCTCTTCTTGGCTAGTCCTTCGCAGCTGCTGTGTTCTTGGAACTCAGGGCTTTCTGGTTAATAGAACCCTTACCCTAGGCGTAACTCAAACCTTAAGCCTAGGAAGGAAAATCAACCTATGGTTCGGGATGGTCTCATGGAAATATCAGTGGTGGCAGCCAAGTTGCGTCACTTTTGCGCTCCCCTTGGGATGCCTTTCGCAGCTGCAGTGTGCCTGGAGCCCAGGGCTTCCTGGTTTTAAAAGTCCTAGGCCTAAGCCTAACAGTAACCCTAGGAAGGTAAATCAGCCGGGTATTAGGGTTCTTCCTAAGGGAAAAGCCGTGAAAGCAGCCATGTTGTGGCACTTCTGCACTCCCTTTGGGATGCCTTTGGCAGATGAAGTAAGCCTGGAACTCAGGGCTTCCTGGTTAAAGAAATCCAAGCCCTAGGCTGAACCCTAACCCTAACCCTAGGCAGATAAATCAGCCTAGGTATAGGGATGGTGCCAAGGAAAAAGCTGTGAAAGCTGCCATGTTGTTGCACTTTTGTACTCCCCTTGGGATGCCTTGAACAGCTGCAGTGTGCCTGGAGCCCAGGGCTTCCTAGTTTTAAAAATCCTAGCCCTAGGCCTAAGCCTAACAGTAACCCTGGGAAGGTAAATCAGCCGGTTATTAGGGTTCTTCCTAAGGGAAAAGCCGTGAAAGCAGCCATGTTGTGGCACTTTTGCACTCCCTTTTGGATGCCTTTCACAGCTCCAGTGTGCCTGGAACTCAGGGCTTCCTGATTTTAAAAATCCTAGCCCTAGGCCGAACCTCAAACCTAAGACGAGAAAGGCAAATCAGCCAGGAATTAGGCATGTCCCCAAGGAAAAAGCTGTGGAGGCAGGCATGTTGTGGTACATTTGCACTCTTCTTGGGTCGTCCTTCGCAGCTGCTGTGTTCTTGGAACTCAGGGCTTTCTGGTTAATAGAACCCTTACCCTAGGCGTAACTCAAACCTTAAGCCTAGGAAGGAAAATCAGCCTATGGTTCGGGATGGTCTCATGGAAATATCAGTGGTGGCAGCCAAGTTGCATCACTTTTGCGCTCCCCTTGGAATGCCTTTCGCAGCTGCAGTGTGCCTGGAGCCCAGGGCTTCCTGGTTTTAAAAGTCCTAGGCCTAAGCCTAACAGTAACCCTAGGAAGGTAAATCAGCCGGGTATTAGGGTTCTTCCTAAGGGAAAAGCCGTGAAAGCAGCCATGTTGTGGCACTTCTGCACTCCCTTTGGGATGCCTTTGGCAGATGAAGTAAGCCTGGAACTCAGGGCTTCTTGGTTAAAGAAATCCAAGCCCTAGGCTGAACCCTAACCCTAACCCTAGGCAGATAAATCAGCCTAGGTATAGGGATGGTGCCAAGGAAAAAGCTGTGAAAGCTGCCATGTTGTTGCACTTTTGTACTCCCCTTGGGATGCCTTGAACAGCTGCAGTGTGCCTGGAGCTAAGGGCTTCCTAGTTTTAAAAATCCTAGCCCTAGGCCTAAGCCTAACAGTAACCCTGGGAAGGTAAATCAGCCTGGTGTTAGGCTTCTTGCCAAGGAAAAAGCCGTGAAAGCAGCCATGTTGTGGCCCTTTTGCACTCCCTTTTGGATGCCTTTCACAGCTCCAGTGTGCCTGGAACTCAGGGCTTCCTGATTTTAAAAATCCTAGCCCTAGGCCGAACCCCAACCCTAAGACGAGAAAGGCAAATCAGCCAGGAATTAGGCATGTCCCCAAGGAAAAAGCTGTTGAGGCAGGCATGTTGTGCTACTTTTGCGCTCTTCTTGGCTAGTCCTTCGCAGCTGCTGTGTTCTAGGAACTCAGGGCTTTCTGGTTAATAGACCCTTACCCTAGGCGTAACTCAAACCTTAACCCTAGGAAGGAAAATCAACCTATGGTTCGGGATGGTCTCATGGAAATATCAGTGGTGGCAGCCAAGTTGCGTCACTTTTGCGGTCCCCTTGGGATGCCTTTCGCAGCTGCAGTGTGCCTGGAGCCCAGGGCTTCCTGGTTTTAAAAGTCCTAGGCCTAAGCCTAACAGTAACCCTAGGAAGGTAAATCAGCCGGGTATTAGGGTTCTTCCTAAGGGAAAAGCCGTGAAAGCAGCCATGTTGTGGCACTTCTGCACTCCCTTTGGGATGCCTTTGGCAGATGAAGTAAGCCTGGAACTCAGGGCTTCCTGGTTAAAGAAATCCAAGCCCTAGGCTGAACCCTAACCCTAACCCTAGGCAGATAAATCAGCCTAGGTATAGGGATGGTGCCAAGGAAAAAGCTGTGAAAGCTGCCATGTTGTTGCACTTTTGTACTCCCCTTGGGATGCCTTGAACAGCTGCATTGTGCCTGGAGCCCAGGGCTTCCTAGTTTTAAAAATCCTAGCCCTAGGCCTAAGCCTAACAGTAACCCTGGGAAGGTAAATCAGCCTGGTGTTAGGCTTCTTGCCAAGGAAAAAGCCGTGAAAGCAGCCATGTTGTGGCACTTTTGCACTCCCTTTTGGATGCCTTTCACAGCTGCAGTGTGCCTGGAACTCAGGGCTTCCTGATTTTAAAAATCCTAGCCCTAGGCCGAACCCCAACCCTAAGACGAGAAAGGCAAATCAGCCAGGAATTAGGCATGTCCCCAAGGAAAAAGCTGTGGAGGCAGGCATGTTGTGGTACTTTTGCGCTCTTCTTGGGTAGTCCTTCGCAGCTGCTGTGTTCTTGGAACTCAGGGCTTTCTGGTTAATAGAACCCTTACCCTAGGCGTAACTCAAACTTTAACCCTAGGAAGGAAAATCAACCTATGGTTCGGGATGGTCTCATGGAAATATCAGTGGTGGCAGCCAAGTTGCGTCACTTTTGCGCTCCCCTTGGGATGCCTTTCGCAGCTACAGTGTGCCTGGAGCCCAGGGCTTCCTGGTTTTAAAAGTCCTAGGCCTAAGCCTAACAGTAACCCTAGGAAGGTAAATCAGCCGGGTATTAGGGTTCTTCCTAAGGGAAAAGCCATGAAAGCAGCCATGTTGTGGAACTTCTGCACTCCCTTTGGGATGCCTTTGGCAGATGAAGTAAGCCTGGAACTCAGGGCTTCCTGGTTAAAGAAATCCAAGCCCTAGGCTGAACCCGAACCCTAACCCTAGGCAGATAAATCAGCCTAGGTATAGGGATGGTGCCAAGGAAAAAGCTGTGAAAGCTGCCATGTTGTTGCACTTTTGTACTCCCCTTGGGATGCCTTGAACAGCTGCAGTGTGCCTGGAGCCCAGGGCTTCCTTGTTTCAAAAATCCTAGCCCTAGGCCTAAGCCTAACAGTAACCCTGGGAAGGTAAATCAGCCTGGTGTTAGGCTTCTTGCCAAGGAAAAAGCTGTGAAAGCTGCCATGTTGTGGCACTTTTGCACTCCCTTTTGGATGCCTTTCACAGCTGCAGTGTGCCTGGAACTCAGGGCTTCCTGATTTTAAAAATCTTAGCCCTAGGCCGAACCTCAAACCTAAGACGAGAAAGGCAAATCAGCCAGGAATTAGGCATGTCCCTAGGAAAAAGCTGTGGAGGCAGGCATGTTGTGCTACTTTTGCGCTCTTCTTGGCTAGTCCTTCGCAGCTGCTGTGTTCTTGGAACTCAGGGCTTTCTGGTTACTAGAACCCTTACCCTAGGCGTAACTCAAACCTTAACCCTAGGAAGGAAAATCAGCCTATGGTTCGGGATGCTCTCATGGAAATATCAGTGGTGGCAGCCAAGTTGCGTCACTTCTGCGCTCTCCTTGGGATGCCTATCGCAGCTGCAGTGTGCCTGGAGCCCAGGGCTTCCTGGTTTTAAAAGTCCTAGGCCTAAGCCTAACAGTAACCCTAGGAAGGTAAATCAGCAGGGTATTAGGGTTCTTCCTAAGGGAAAAGCCGTGAAAGCAGCCATGTTGTGGAACTTCTGCACTCCCTTTGGGATGCCTTTGGCAGATGAAGTAAGCCTGGAACTCAGGGCTTCCTGGTTAAAGAAATCCAAGCCCTAGGCTGAACCCTAACCCTAACCCTAGGCAGATAAATCAGCCTAGGTATAGGGATGGTGCCAAGGAAAAAGCTGTGAAAGCTGCCATGTTGTTGCACTTTTGTACTCCCCTTGGGATGCCTTGAACAGCTGCAGTGTGCCTGGAGCCCAGGGCTTCCTTGTTTCAAAAATCCTAGCCCTAGGCCTAAGCCTAACAGTAACCCTGGGAAGGTAAATCAGCCTGGTGTTAGGCTTCTTGCCAAGGAAAAAGCCGTGAAAGCAGCCATGTTGTGGCACTTTTGCACTCCCTTTTGGATGCCTTTCACAGCTGCAGTGTGCCTGGAACTCAGGGCTTCCTGATTTTAAAAATCCTAGCCCTAGACCGAACCCCAACCCTAAGACGAGAAAGGCAAATCAGCCAGGAATTAGGCATGTCCCCAAGGAAAAAGCTGTGGAGGCAGGCATGTTGTGGTACTTTTGCGCTCTTCTTGGCTAGTTCTTCGCAGCTGCTGTGTTCTTGGAACTCAGGGCTTTCTGGTTAATAGAGCCCTTACCCTAGGCGTAACTCAAACCTTAACCCTAGGAAGGAAAATCAGCCTATGGTTCGGATTGGTCTCATGGAAATATCAGTGGTGGCAGCCAAGTTGCGTCACTTTTGCGCTCCCCTTGGGATGCCTTTCGCAGCTGCAGTGTGCCTGGAGCCCAGGGCTTCCTGGTTTTAAAAGTCCTAGGCCTAAGCCTAACAGTAACCCTAGGAAGGTAAATCAGCCGGGTATTAGGGTTCTTCCTAAGGGAAAAGCCGTGAAAGCAGCCATGTTGTGGCACTTCTGCACTCCCTTTGGGATGCCTTTGGCAGATGAAGTAAGCCTGGAACTCAGGGCTTCCTGGTTAAAGAAATCCAAGCCCTAGGCTGAACCCTAACCCTAACCCTAGGCAGATAAATCAGCCTAGGTATAGGGATGGTGCCAAGGAAAAAGCTGTGAAAGCTGCCATGTTGTTGCACTTTTGCACTCCCCTTGGGATGCCTTGAACAGCTGCAGTGTGCCTGGAGCTAAGGACTTCCTAGTTTTAAAAATCCTAGCCCTAGGCCTAAGCCTAACAGTAACCCTGGGAAGGGAAATCAGCCTGGTGTTAGGCTTCTTGCCAAGGAAAAAGCCGTGAAAGCAGCCATGTTGTGGCACTTTTGCACTCCCTTTTGGATGCCTTTCACAGCTCCAGTGTGCCTGGAACTCAGGGCTTCCTGATTTTAAAAATCCTAGCCCTAGGCCGAACCTCAAACCTAAGACGAGAAAGGCAAATCAGCCAGGAATTAGGCATGTCCCCAAGGAAAAAGCTGTGGAGGCAGGCATGTTGTGGTACATTTGCACTCTTCTTGGGTCGTCCTTCGCAGCTGCTGTGTTCTTGGAACTCAGGGCTTTCTGGTTAATAGAACCCTTACCCTAGGCGTAACTCAAACCTTAAGCCTAGGAAGGAAAATCAGCCTATGGTTCGGGATGGTCTCATGGAAATATCAGTGGTGGCAGCCAAGTTGCGTCACTTTTGCGCTCCCCTTGGAATGCCTTTCGCAGCTGCAGTGTGCCTGGAGCCCAGGGCTTCCTGGTTTTAAAAGTCCTAGGCCTAAGCCTAACAGTAACCCTAGGAAGGTAAATCAGCCGGGTATTAGGGTTCTTCCTAAGGGAAAAGCCGTGAAAGCAGCCATGTTGTGGCACTTCTGCACTCCCTTTGGGATGCCTTTGGCAGATGAAGTAAGCCTGGAACTCAGGGCTTCTTGGTTAAAGAAATCCAAGCCCTAGGCTGAACCCTAACCCTAACCCTAGGCAGATAAATCAGCCTAGGTATAGGGATGGTGCCAAGGAAAAAGCTGTGAAAGCTGCCATGTTGTTGCACTTTTGTACTCCCCTTGGGATGCCTTCAACAGCTGCAGTGTGCCTGGAGCTAAGGGCTTCCTAGTTTTAAAAATCCTAGCCCTAGGCCTAAGCCTAACAGTAACCCTGGGAAGGTAAATCAGCCTGGTGTTAGGCTTCTTGCCAAGGAAAAAGCCGTGAAAGCAGCCATGTTGTGGCACTTTTGCACTCCCTTTTGGATGCCTTTCACAGCTCCAGTGTGCCTGGAACTCAGGGCTTCCTGATTTTAAAAATCCTAGCCCTAGGCCGAACCCCAACCCTAAGACGAGAAAGGCAAATCAGCCAGGAATTAGGCATGTCCCCAAGGAAAAAGCTGTGGAGGCAGGCATGTTGTGCTACTTTTGCGCTCTTCTTGGCTAGTCCTTCGCAGCTGCTGTGTTCTTGGAACTCAGGGCTTTCTGGTTAATAGAACCCTTACCCTAGGTGTAACTCAAACCATAACCCTAGGAAGGAAAATCAGCCTATGGTTCGGGATGGTCTCATGGAAATATCAGTGGTGGCAGCCAAGTTGCGTCACTTTTGCGCTCCCCTTGGGATGCCTTTCGCAGCTGCTGTGTGCCTGGAGCCCAGGGCTTCCTGGTTTTAAAAGTCCTAGGCCTAAGCCTAACAGGAACCCTAGGAAGGTAAATCAGCAGGGTATTAGGGTTCTTCCTAAGGGAAAAGCCGTGAAAGTAGCCATGTTGTGGAACTTCTGCACTCCCTTTGGGATGCCTTTGGCAGATGAAGTAAGCCTGGAACTCAGGGCTTCCTGGTTAAAGAAATCCAAGCCCTAGGCTGAACCCTAACCCTAACCCTAGGCAGATAAATCAGCCTAGTTATAGGGATGGTGCCAAGGAAAAAGCTGTGAAAGCTGCCATGTTGTTGCACTTTTGTACTCCCCTTGGGATGCCTTGAACAGCTGCAGTGTGCCTGGAGCCCAGGGCTTCCTAGTTTTAAAAATCCTAGCCCTTGGCCTAAGCCTAACAGTAACCCTGGGAAGGTAAATCAGCCTGGTGTTAGGCTTCTTGCCAAGGAAAAAGCCGTGAAAGCAGCCATGTTGTGGCACTTTTGCACTCCCTTTTGGATGCCTTTCGCAGCTCCAGTGTGCCTGGAACTCAGGGCTTCCTGATTTTAAAAATCCTAGCCCTAGGCCGAACCCCAACCCTAAGACGAGAAAGGCAAATCAGCCAGGAATTAGGCATGTCCCCAAGGAAAAAGCTGTGGAGGCAGGCATGTTGTGGTACTTTTGCGCTCTTCTTGGGTAGTCCTTCACAGCTGCTGTGTTCTTGGAACTCAGGGCTTTCTGGTTAATAGAACCCTTACCCTAGGCGTAACTCAAACCTTAAGCCTAGGAAGGAAAATCAACCTATGGTTCGGGATGGTCTCATGGAAATAGCAGTGGTGGCAGCCAAGTTGCGTCACTTTTGCGCTCCCCTTGGGATGCCTTTCGCAGCTGCAGTGTGCCTGGAGCCCAGGGCTTCCTGGTTTTAAAAGTCCTAGGCCTAAGCCTAACAGTAACCCTAGGAAGGTAAATCAGCCGGGTATTAGGGTTCTTCCTAAGGGAAAAGCCGTGAAAGCAGCCATGTTGTGGCACTTCTGCACTCCCTTTGGGATGCCTTTGGCAGATGAAGTAAGCCTGGAACTCAGGGCTTCCTGGTTAAAGAAATCCAAGCCCTAGGCTGAACCCTAACCCTAACCCTAGGCAGATAAATCAGCCTAGGTATAGGGATGGTGCCAAGGAAAAAGCTGTGAAAGCTGCCATGTTGTTGCACTTTTGTACTCCCCTTGGGATGCCTTGAACAGCTGCAGTGTGCCTGGAGCCCAGGGCTTCCTAGTTTTAAAAATCCTAGCCCTAGGCCTAAGCCTTACAGTAACCCTGGGAAGGTAAATCAGCCTGGTGTTAGGCTTCTTGCCAAGGAAAAAGCCGTGAAAGCAGCCATGTTGTGGCACTTCTGCACTCCCTTTGGGATGCCTTTGGCAGATGAAGTAAGCCTGGAACTCAGGGCTTCCTGGTTAAAGAAATCCAAGCCCTAGGCTGAACCCTAACCCTAACCCTAGGCAGATAAATCAGCCTAGTTATAGGGATGGTGCCAAGGAAAAAGCTGTGAAAGCTGCCATGTTGTTGCACTTTTGTACTCCCCTTGGGATGCCTTGAACAGCTGCAGTGTGCCTGGAGCCCAGGGCTTCCTAGTTTTAAAAATCCTAGCCCTAGGCCTAAGCCTAACAGTAACCCTGGGAAGGTAAATCAGCCTGGTGTTAGGCTTCTTGCCAAGGAAAAAGCCGTGAAAGCAGCCATGTTGTGGCACTTTTGCACTCCCTTTTGGATGCCTTTCACAGCTCCAGTGTGCCTGGAACTCAGGGCTTCCTGATTTTAAAAATCCTAGCC
This sequence comes from Ammospiza caudacuta, assembly GCF_027887145.1. Classification (NCBI taxonomy): domain Eukaryota; kingdom Metazoa; phylum Chordata; class Aves; order Passeriformes; family Passerellidae; genus Ammospiza; species Ammospiza caudacuta. The sequence goes on from NC_080622.1 coordinate 327,640, forward strand.
CTAGGCCGAACCCCAACCCTAAGACGAGAAAGGCAAATCAGCCAGGAATTAGGCATGTCCCCAAGGAAAAAGCTGTGGAGGCAGGCATGTTGTGCTACTTTTGCGCTCTTCTTGGCTAGTCCTTCGCAGCTGCTGTGTTCTTGGAACTCAGGGCTTTCTGGTTAATAGAACCCTTACCCTAGGTGTAACTCAAACCATAACCCTAGGAAGGAAAATCAGCCTATGGTTCGGGATGGTCTCATGGAAATATCAGTGGTGGCAGCCAAGTTGCGTCACTTTTGCGCTCCCCTTGGGATGCCTTTCGCAGCTGCTGTGTGCCTGGAGCCCAGGGCTTCCTGGTTTTAAAAGTCCTAGGCCTAAGCCTAACAGGAACCCTAGGAAGGTAAATCAGCAGGGTATTAGGGTTCTTCCTAAGGGAAAAGCCGTGAAAGTAGCCATGTTGTGGAACTTCTGCACTCCCTTTGGGATGCCTTTGGCAGATGAAGTAAGCCTGGAACTCAGGGCTTCCTGGTTAAAGAAATCCAAGCCCTAGGCTGAACCCTAACCCTAACCCTAGGCAGATAAATCAGCCTAGTTATAGGGATGGTGCCAAGGAAAAAGCTGTGAAAGCTGCCATGTTGTTGCACTTTTGTACTCCCCTTGGGATGCCTTGAACAGCTGCAGTGTGCCTGGAGCCCAGGGCTTCCTAGTTTTAAAAATCCTAGCCCTTGGCCTAAGCCTAACAGTAACCCTGGGAAGGTAAATCAGCCTGGTGTTAGGCTTCTTGCCAAGGAAAAAGCCGTGAAAGCAGCCATGTTGTGGCACTTTTGCACTCCCTTTTGGATGCCTTTCGCAGCTCCAGTGTGCCTGGAACTCAGGGCTTCCTGATTTTAAAAATCCTAGCCCTAGGCCGAACCCCAACCCTAAGACGAGAAAGGCAAATCAGCCAGGAATTAGGCATGTCCCCAAGGAAAAAGCTGTGGAGGCAGGCATGTTGTGGTACTTTTGCGCTCTTCTTGGCTAGTCCTTCACAGCTGCTGTGTTCTTGGAACTCAGGGCTTTCTGGTTAATAGAACCCTTACCCTAGGCGTAACTCAAACCTTAAGCCTAGGAAGGAAAATCAACCTATGGTTCGGGATGGTCTCATGGAAATAGCAGTGGTGGCAGCCAAGTTGCGTCACTTTTGCGCTCCCCTTGGGATGCCTTTCGCAGCTGCAGTGTGCCTGGAGCCCAGGGCTTCCTGGTTTTAAAAGTCCTAGGCCTAAGCCTAACAGTAACCCTAGGAAGGTAAATCAGCCGGGTATTAGGGTTCTTCCTAAGGGAAAAGCCGTGAAAGCAGCCATGTTGTGGCACTTCTGCACTCCCTTTGGGATGCCTTTGGCAGATGAAGTAAGCCTGGAACTCAGGGCTTCCTGGTTAAAGAAATCCAAGCCCTAGGCTGAACCCTAACCCTAACCCTAGGCAGATAAATCAGCCTAGGTATAGGGATGGTGCCAAGGAAAAAGCTGTGAAAGCTGCCATGTTGTTGCACTTTTGTACTCCCCTTGGGATGCCTTGAACAGCTGCAGTGTGCCTGGAGCCCAGGGCTTCCTAGTTTTAAAAATCCTAGCCCTAGGCCTAAGCCTTACAGTAACCCTGGGAAGGTAAATCAGCCTGGTGTTAGGCTTCTTGCCAAGGAAAAAGCCGTGAAAGCAGCCATGTTGTGGCACTTCTGCACTCCCTTTGGGATGCCTTTGGCAGATGAAGTAAGCCTGGAACTCAGGGCTTCCTGGTTAAAGAAATCCAAGCCCTAGGCTGAACCCTAACCCTAACCCTAGGCAGATAAATCAGCCTAGTTATAGGGATGGTGCCAAGGAAAAAGCTGTGAAAGCTGCCATGTTGTTGCACTTTTGTACTCCCCTTGGGATGCCTTGAACAGCTGCAGTGTGCCTGGAGCCCAGGGCTTCCTAGTTTTAAAAATCCTAGCCCTAGGCCTAAGCCTAACAGTAACCCTGGGAAGGTAAATCAGCCTGGTGTTAGGCTTCTTGCCAAGGAAAAAGCCGTGAAAGCAGCCATGTTGTGGCACTTTTGCACTCCCTTTTGGATGCCTTTCACAGCTCCAGTGTGCCTGGAACTCAGGGCTTCCTGATTTTAAAAATCCTAGCCCTAGGCCGAACCCCAACCCTAAGACGAGAAAGGCAAATCAGCCAGGAATTAGGCATGTCCCCAAGGAAAAAGCTGTGGAGGCAGGCATGTTGTGCTACTTTTGCGCTCTTCTTGGGTAGTCCTTCGCAGCTGCTGTGTTCTTGGAACTCAGGGCTTTCTGGTTAATAGAGCCCTTACCCTAGGCGTAACTCAAACCTTAACCCTAGGAAGGAAAATCAGCCTATGGTTCGGGATGGTCTCATGGAAATATCAGTGGTGGCAGCCAAGTTGCGTCACTTTTGCGCTCCCCTTGGGATGCCTTTCGCAGCTGCAGTGTGCCTGGAGCCCAGGGCTTCCTGGTTTTAAAAGTCCTAGGCCTAAGCCTAACAGTAACCCTAGGAAGGTAAATCAGCCGGGTATTAGGGTTCTTCCTAAGGGAAAAGCCGTGAAAGCAGCCATGTTGTGGCACTTCTGCACTCCCTTTGGGATGCCTTTGGCAGATGAAGTAAGCCTGGAACTCAGGGCTTCCTGGTTAAAGAAATCCAAGCCCTAGGCTGAACCCTAACCCTAACCCTAGGCAGATAAATCAGCCTAGGTATAGGGATGGTGCCAAGGAAAAAGCTGTGAAAGCTGCCATGTCTTTGCAATTTTGTACTCCCCTTGGGATGCCTTGAACACCTGCAGTGTGCCTGGAGCCCAGGGCTTCCTAGTTTTAAAAATCCTAGCCCTAGGCCTAAGCCTAACAGTAACCCTGGGAAGGTAAATCAGCCTGGTGTTAGGCTTCTTGCCAAGGAAAAAGCCGTGAAAGCAGCCATGTTGTGGCACTTTTGCACTCCCTTTTGGATGCCTTTCACAGCTCCAGTGTGCCTGGAACTCAGGGCTTCCGGATTTTAAAAATCCTAGCCCTAGGCCGAACCCCAACCCGAAGACAAGAAAGGCAAATCAGCCAGGAATTAGGCATGTCCCCAAGGAAAAAGCTGTGGAGGCAGGCATGTTGTGGTACTTTTGCGCTCTTCTTGGCTAGTCCTTCACAGCTACTGTGTTCTTGGAACTCAGGGCTTTCTGGTTAATAGAGCCCTTACCATAGGCGTAACTCAAACCTTAACCCTAGGAAGGAAAATCAGCCTATGGTTCGGGATGCTCTCATGGAAATATCAGTGGTGGCAGCCAAGTTGCGTCACTTTTGCGCTCCCCTTGGGATGCCTTTCGCAGCTGCAGTGTGCCTGGAGCCCAGGGCTTCCTGGTTTTAAAAGTCCTAGGCCTAAGCCTAACAGTAACCCTAGGAAGGTAAATCAGCCGGGTATTAGGGCTCTTCCTAAGGGAAAAGCCGTGAAAGCAGCCATGTTGTGGCACTTCTGCACTCCCTTTGGGATGCCTTTGGCAGATGAAGTAAGCCTGGAACTCAGGGCTTCCTGGTTAAAGAAATCCAAGCCCTAGGCTGAACCCTAACCCTAACCCTAGGCAGATAAATCAGCCTAGGTATAGGGATGGTGCCAAGGAAAAAGCTGTGAAAGCTGCCATGTTGTTGCACTTTTGTACTCCCCTTGGGATGCCTTGAACAGCTGCAGTGTGCCTGGAGCTAAGGGCTTCCTAGTTTTAAAAATCCTAGCCCTAGGCCTAAGCCTAACAGTAACCCTGGGAAGGTAAATCAGCCTGGTGTTAGGCTTCTTGCCAAGGAAAAAGCCGTGAAAGCAGCCATGTTGTGGCACTTTTGCACTCCCTTTTGGATGCCTTTCACAGCTCCAGTGTGCCTGGAACTCAGGGCTTCCTGATTTTAAAAATCCTAGCCCTAGGCCGAACCCCAACCCTAAGACGAGAAAGGCAAATCAGCCAGGAATTAGGCATGTCCCCAAGGAAAAAGCTGTGGAGGCAGGCATGTTGTGGTACATTTGCACTCTTCTTGGGTAGTCCTTCGCAGCTGCTGTGTTCTTGGAACTCAGGGCTTTCTGGTTAATAGAACCCTTACCCTAGGCGTAACTCAAACCTTAAGCCTAGGAAGGAAAATCAGCCTATGGTTCGGGATGGTCTCATGGAAATATCAGTGGTGGCAGCCAAGTTGCGTCACTTTTGCGCTCCCCTTGGGATGCCTTTTGCAGCTGCAGTGTGCCTGGAGCCCAGGGCTTCCTGGTTTTAAAAGTCCTAGGCCTAAGCCTAACAGTAACCCTAGGAAGGTAAATCAGCCGGGTATTAGGGTTCTTCCTAAGGGAAAAGCCGTGAAAGCAGCCATGTTGTGGCACTTCTGCACTCCCTTTGGGATGCCTTTGGCAGATGAAGTAAGCCTGGAACTCAGGGCTTCCTGGTTAAAGAAATCCAAGCCCTAGGCTGAACCCTAACCCTAACCCTAGGCAGATAAATCAGCCTAGGTATAGGGATGGTGCCAAGGAAAAAGCTGTGAAAGCTGCCATGTCTTTGCAATTTTGTACTCCCCTTGGGATGCCTTGAACAGCTGCAGTGTGCCTGGAGCCCAGGGCTTCCTAGTTTTAAAAATCCTAGCCCTAGGCCTAAGCCTAACAGTAACCCTGGGAAGGTAAATCAGCCTGGTGTTAGGCTTCTTGCCAAGGAAAAAGCCGTGAAAGCAGCCATGTTGTGGCACTTTTGCACTCCCTTTTGGATGCCTTTCACAGCTCCAGTGTGCCTGGAACTCAGGGCTTCCGGATTTTAAAAATCCTAGCCCTAGGCCGAACCCCAACCCTAAGACAAGAAAGGCAAATCAGCCAGGAATTAGGCATGTCCCCAAGGAAAAAGCTGTGGAGGCAGGCATGTTGTGGTACTTTTGCGCTCTTCTTGGCTAGTCCTTCGCAGCTACTGTGTTCTTGGAACTCAGGGCTTTCTGGTTAATAGAGCCCTTACCATAGGCGTAACTCAAACCTTAACCCTAGGAAGGAAAATCAGCCTATGGTTCGGGATGCTCTCATGGAAATATCAGTGGTGGCAGCCAAGTTGCGTCACTTTTGCGCTCCCCTTGGGATGCCTTTCGCAGCTGCAGTGTGCCTGGAGCCCAGGGCTTCCTGGTTTTAAAAGTCCTAGGCCTAAGCCTAACAGTAACCCTAGGAAGGTAAATCAGCCGGGTATTAGGGCTCTTCCTAAGGGAAAAGCCGTGAAAGCAGCCATGTTGTGGCACTTCTGCACTCCCTTTGGGATGCCTTTGGCAGATGAAGTAAGCCTGGAACTCAGGGCTTCCTGGTTAAAGAAATCCAAGCCCTAGGCTGAACCCTAACCCTAACCCTAGGCAGATAAATCAGCCTAGGTATAGGGATGGTGCCAAGGAAAAAGCTGTGAAAGCTGCCATGTTGTTGCACTTTTGTACTCCCCTTGGGATGCCTTGAACAGCTGCAGTGTGCCTGGAGCTAAGGGCTTCCTAGTTTTAAAAATCCTAGCCCTAGGCCTAAGCCTAACAGTAACCCTGGGAAGGTAAATCAGCCTGGTGTTAGGCTTCTTGCCAAGGAAAAAGCCGTGAAAGCAGCCATGTTGTGGCACTTTTGCACTCCCTTTTGGATGCCTTTCACAGCTCCAGTGTGCCTGGAACTCAGGGCTTCCTGATTTTAAAAATCCTAGCCCTAGGCCGAACCCCAACCCTAAGACGAGAAAGGCAAATCAGCCAGGAATTAGGCATGTCCCCAAGGAAAAAGCTGTGGAGGCAGGCATGTTGTGGTACATTTGCACTCTTCTTGGGTAGTCCTTCGCAGCTGCTGTGTTCTTGGAACTCAGGGCTTTCTGGTTAATAGAACCCTTACCCTAGGCGTAACTCAAACCTTAACCCTAGGAAGGAAAATCAGCCTATGGTTCGGGATGCTCTCATGGAAATATCAGTGGTGGCAGCCAAGTTGCGTCACTTTTGCGCTCCCCTTGGGATGCCTTTTGCAGCTGCAGTGTGCCTGGAGCCCAGGGCTTCCTGGTTTTAAAAGTCCTAGGCCTAAGCCTAACAGTAACCCTAGGAAGGTAAATCAGCCGGGTATTAGGGTTCTTCCTAAGGGAAAAGCCGTGAAAGCAGCCATGTTGTGGCACTTCTGCACTCCCTTTGGGATGCCTTTGGCAGATGAAGTAAGCCTGGAACTCAGGGCTTCCTGGTTAAAGAAATCCAAGCCCTAGGCTGAACCCTAACCCTAACCCTAGGCAGATAAATCAGCCTAGGTATAGGGATGGTGCCAAGGAAAAAGCTGTGAAAGCTGCCATGTTGTTGCACTTTTGTACTCCCCTAGGGATGCCTTGAACAGCTGCAGTGTGCCTGGAGCTAAGGGCTTCCTAGTTTTAAAAATCCTAGCCCTAGGCCTAAGCCTAACAGTAACCCTGGGAAGGTAAATCAGCCTGGTGTTAGGCTTCTTGCCAAGGAAAAAGCCGTGAAAGCAGCCATGTTGTGGCACTTTTGCACTCCCTTTTGGATGCCTTTCAAAGCTCCAGTGTGCCTGGAACTCAGGGCTTCCTGATTTTAAAAATCCTAGCCCTAGGCCGAACCCCAACCCTAAGACGAGAAAGGCAAATCAGCCAGGAATTAGGCATGTCCCCAAGGAAAAAGCTGTGGAGGCAGGCATGTTGTGGTACATTTGCACTCTTCTTGGATAGTCCTTCGCAGCTGCTGTGTTCTTGGAACTCAGGGCTTTCTGGTTAATAGAACCCTTACCCTAGGCGTAACTCAAACCTTAACCCTAGGAAGGAAAATCAGCCTATGGTTCGGATTGGTCTCATGGAAATATCAGTGGTGGCAGCCAAGTTGCGTCACTTTTGCGCTCCCCTTGGGATGCCTTTTGCAGCTGCAGTGTGCCTGGAGCCCAGGGCTTCCTGGTTTTAAAAGTCCTAGGCCTAAGCCTAACAGTAACCCTAGGAAGGTAAATCAGCCGGGTATTAGGGTTCTTCCTAAGGGAAAAGCCGTGAAAGCAGCCATGTTGTGGCACTTCTGCACTCCCTTTGGGATGCCTTTGGCAGATGAAGTAAGCCTGGAACTCAGGGCTTCTTGGTTAAAGAAATCCAAGCCCTAGGCTGAACCCTAACCCTAACCCTAGGCAGATAAATCAGCCTAGGTATAGGGATGGTGCCAAGGAAAAAGCTGTGAAAGCTGCCATGTTGTTGCACTTTTGTACTCCCCTAGGGATGCCTTGAACAGCTGCAGTGTGCCTGGAGCCCAGGGCTTCCTAGTTTTAAAAATCCTAGCCCTAGGCCTAAGCCTAACAGTAACCCTGGGAAGGTAAATCAGCCTGGTGTTAGGCTTCTTGCCAAGGAAAAAGGCATGAAAGCAGCCATGTTGTGGCACTTTTGCACTCCCTTTTGGATGCCTTTCACAGCTCCAGTGTGCCTGGAACTCAGGGCTTCCTGATTTTAAAAATCCTAGCCCTAGGCCGAACCTCAAACCTAAGACGAGAAAGGCAAATCAGCCAGGAATTAGGCATGTCCCCAAGGAAAAAGCTGTGGAGGCAGGCATGTTGTGGTACTTTTGCGCTCTTCTTGGCTAGTCCTTCGCAGCTGCTGTGTTCTTGGAACTCAGGGCTTTCTGGTTAATAGAACCCTTACCCTAGGCGTAACTCAAACCTTAAGCCTAGGAAGGAAAATCAGCCTATGGTTCAGGATGGTCTCATGGAAATATCAGTGGTGGCAGCCAAGTTGCGTCACTTTTGCGCTCCCCTTGGGATGCCTTTCGCAGCTGCAGTGTGCCTGGAGCCCAGGGCTTCCTGGTTTTAAAAGTCCTAGGCCTAAGCCTAACAGGAACCCTAGGAAGGTAAATCAGCCGGGTATTAGGGTTCTTCCTAAGGGAAAAGCCGTGAAAGCAGCCATGTTGTGGCACTTCTGCACTCCCTTTGGGATGCCTTTGGCAGATGAAGTAAGCCTGGAACTCAGGGCTTCCTGGTTAAAGAAATCCAAGCCCTAGGCTGAACCCTAACCCTAACCCTAGGCAGATAAATCAGCCTAGGTATAGGGATGGTGCCAAGGAAAAAGCTGTGAAAGCTGCCATGTTGTTGCACTTTTGTACTCCCCTTGGGATGCCTTGAACAGCTGCAGTGTGCCTGGAGCCAAGGGCTTCCTAGTTTTAAAAATCCTAGCCCTAGGCCTAAGCCTAACAGTAACCCTGGGAAGGCAAATCAGCCTGGTGTTAGGCTTCTTGCCAAGGAAAAAGCCGTGAAAGCAGCCATGTTGTGGCACTTTTGCACTCCCTTTTGGATGCCTTTCACAGCTCCAGTGTGCCTGGAACTCAGGGCTTCCTGATTTTAAAAATCCTAGCCCTAGGCCGAACCCCAACCCTAAGACGAGAAAGGCAAATCAGCCAGGAATTAGGCATGTCCCCAAGGAAAAAGCTGTGGAGGCAGGCATGTTGTGGTACTTTTGCGCTCTTCTTGGGTAGTCCTTCGCAGCTGCTGTGTTCTTGGAACTCAGGGCTTTCTGGTTAATAGAACCCTTACCCTAGGCGTAACTCAAACTTTAACCCTAGGAAGGAAAATCAACCTATGGTTCGGGATGGTCTCATGGAAATATCAGTGGTGGCAGCCAAGTTGCGTCACTTTTGCGCTCCCCTTGGGATGCCTTTCGCAGCTGCAGTGTGCCTGGAGCCCAGGGCTTCCTGGTTTTAAAAGTCCTAGGCCTAAGCCTAACAGGAACCCTAGGAAGGTAAATCAGCCGGTTATTAGGGTTCTTCCTAAGGGAAAAGCCGTGAAAGCAGCCATGTTGTGGCACTTCTGCACTCCCTTTGGGATGCCTTTGGCAGATGAAGTAAGCCTGGAACTCAGGGCTTCCTGGTTAAAGAAATCCAAGCCCTAGGCTGAACCCTAACCCTAACCCTAGGCAGATAAATCAGCCTAGGTATAGGGATGGTGCCAAGGAAAAAGCTGTGAAAGCTGCCATGTTGTTGCACTTTTGTACTCCCCTTGGGATGCCTTGAACAGCTGCAGTGTGCCAGGAGCCCAGGGCTTCCTAGTTTTAAAAATCCTAGCCCTAGGCCTAAGCCTAACAGTAACCCTGGGAAGGTAAATCAGCCTGGTGTTAGGCTTCTTGCCAAGGAAAAAGCCGTGAAAGCAGCCATGTTGTGGCACTTTTGCACTCCCTTTTGGATGCCTTTCACAGCTCCAGTGTGCCTGGAACTCAGGGCTTCCTGATTTTAAAAATCCTAGCCCTAGGCCGAACCCCAACCCTAAGACGAGAAAGGCAAATCAGCCAGGAATTAGGCATGTCCCCAAGGAAAAAGCTGTGGAGGCAGGCATGTTGTGGTACTTTTGCGCTCTTCTTGGTTAGTCCTTCGCAGCTGCTGTGTTCTTGGAACTCAGGGCTTTCTGGTTAATAGAACCCTTACCCTAGGCGTAACTCAAACCTTAACCCTAGGAAGGAAAATCAGCCTATGGTTCGGGATGGTCTCATGGAAATATCAGTGGTGGCAGCCAAGTTGCGTCACTTTTGCGCTCCCCTTGGGATGCCTTTCGCAGCTGCTGTGTGCCTGGAGCCCAGGGCTTCCTGGTTTTAAAAGTCCTAGGCCTAAGCCTAACAGTAACCCTAGGAAGGTAAATCAGCAGGGTACTAGGGTTCTTCCTAAGGGAAAAGCCGTGAAAGCAGCCATGTTGTGGAACTTCTGCACTCCCTTTGGGATGCCTTTGGAAGATGAAGTAAGCCTGGAACTCAGGGCTTCCTGGTTAAAGAAATCCAAGCCCTAGGCTGAACCCTAACCCTAACCCTAGGCAGATAAATCAGCCTAGGTATAGGGATGGTGCCAAGGAAAAAGCTGTGAAAGCTGCCATGTTGTTGCACTTTTGTACTCCCCTTGGGATGCCTTCAACAGCTGCAGTGTGCCTGGAGCTAAGGGCTTCCTAGTTTTAAAAATCCTAGCCCTAGGCCTAAGCCTAACAGTAACCCTGGGAAGGTAAATCAGCCTGGTGTTAGGCTTCTTGCCAAGGAAAAAGCCGTGAAAGCAGCCATGTTGTGGCACTTTTGCACTCCCTTTTGGATGCCTTTCACAGCTCCAATGTGCCTGGAACTCAGGGCTTCCTGATTTTAAAAATCCTAGCCCTAGGCCGAACCCCAACCCTAAGACGAGAAAGGCAAATCAGCCAGGAATTAGGCATGTCCCCAAGGAAAAAGCTGTGGAGGCAGGCATGTTGTGGTACTTTTGCGCTCTTCTTGGCTAGTCCTTCGCAGCTGCTGTGTTCTTGGAACTCAGGGCTTTCTGGTTAATAGAACCCTTACCCTAGGCGTAACTCAAACCTTAACCCTAGGAAGGAAAATCAACCTATGGTTCGGGATGGTCTCATGGAAATATCAGTGGTGGCAGCCAAGTTGCGTCACTTTTGCGCTCCCCTTGGGATGCCTTTCGCAGCTGCAGTGTGCCTGGAGCCCAGGGCTTCCTGGTTTTAAAAGTCCTAGGCCTAAGCCTAACAGGAACCCTAGGAAGGTAAATCAGCCGGGTATTAGGGTTCTTCCTAAGGGAAAAGCCGTGAAAGCAGCCATGTTGTGGCACTTCTGCACTCCCTTTGGGATGCCTTTGGCAGATGAAGTAAGCCTGGAACTCAGGGCTTCCTGGTTAAAGAAATCCAAGCCCTAGGCTGAACCCTAACCCTAACCCTAGGCAGATAAATCAGCCTAGGTATAGGGATGGTGCCAAGGAAAAAGCTGTGAAAGCTGCCATGTTGTTGCACTTTTGTACTCCCCTTGGGATGCCTTGAACAGCTGCAGTGTGCCTGGAGCCCAGGGCTTCCTACTTTTAAAAATCCTAGCCCAAGGCCTAAGCCTAACAGTAACCCTGGGAAGGCAAATCAGCCTGGTGTTAGGCTTCTTGCCAAGGAAAAAGCCGTGAAAGCAGCCATGTTGTGGCACTTTTGCACTCCCTTTTGGATGCCTTTCACAGCTCCAGTGTGCCTGGAACTCAGGGCTTCCTGATTTTAAAAATCCTAGCCCTAGGCCGAACCCCAACCCTAAGACGAGAAAGGCAAATCAGCCAGGAATTAGGCACGTCCACAAGGAAAAAGCTGTGGAGGTAGGCATGTTGTGCAACTTTTGCGCTCTTCTTGGCTAGTCCTTCGCAGCTGCTGTGTTCTTGGAACTCAGGGCTTTCTGGTTAATAGAACCCTTACCCTAGGTGTAACTCAAACCTTAACCCTAGGAAGGAAAATCAGCCTATGGTTCGGGATGGTCTCATGGAAATATCAGTGGTGGCAGCCAAGTTGCGTCACTTTTGCGCTCCCCTTGGGATGCCTTTCGCAGCTGCAGTGTGCCTGGAGCCCAGGGCTTCCTGGTTTTAAAAGTCCTAGGCCTAAGCCTAACAGTAACCCTAGGAAGGTAAATCAGCCGGGTATTAGGGTTCTTCCTAAGGGAAAAGCCGTGAAAGCAGCCATGTTGTGGCACTTCTGCACTCCCTTTGGGATGCCTTTGGCAGATGAAGTAAGCCTGGAACTCAGGGCTTCCTGGTTAAAGAAATCCAAGCCCTAGGCTGAACCCTAACCCTAACCCTAGGCAGATAAATCAGCCTAGGTATAGGGATGGTGCCAAGGAAAAAGCTGTGAAAGCTGCCATGTTGTTGCACTTTTGTACTCCCCTTGGGATGCCTTGAACAGCTGCAGTGTGCCTGGAGGCCAGGGCTTCCTAGTTTTAAAAATCCTAGCCCTAGGCCTAAGCCTAACAGTAACCCTGGGAAGGTAAATCAGCCTGGTGTTAGGCTTCTTGCCAAGGAAAAAGCCGTGAAAGCAGCCATGTTGTGGCACTTTTGCACTCCCTTTTGGATGCCTTTCACAGCTCCAGTGTGCCTGGAACTCAGGGCTTCCTGATTTTAAAAATCCTAGCCCTAGGCCGAACCCCAACCCTAAGACGAGAAAGGCAAATCAGCCAGGAATTAGGCATGTCCCCAAGGAAAAAGCTGTGGAGGCAGGCATGTTGTGGTACTTTTGCGCTCTTCTTGGCTAGTCCTTCGCAGCTGCTGTGTTCTTGGAACTCAGGGCTTTCTGGTTAATAGACCATTACCCTAGGTGTAACTCAAACCTTAACCCTAGGAAGGAAAATCAGCCTATGGTTCGGGATGGTCTCATGGAAATATCAGTGGTGGCAGCCAAGTTGCGTCACTTTTGCGCTCCCCTTGGGATGCCTTTCGCAGCTGCAGTGTGCCTGGAGCCCAGGGCTTCCTGGTTTTAAAAGTCCTAGGCCTAAGCCTAACAGTAACCCAAGAAGGTAAATCAGCCGGGTATTAGGGTTCTTCCTAAGGGAAAAGCCGTGAAAGCAGCCATGTTGTGGCACTTCTGCACTCCCTTTGGGATGCCTTTGGCAGATGAAGTAAGCCTGGAACTCAGGGCTTCTTGGTTAAAGAAATCCAAGCCCTAGGCTGAACCCTAACCCTAACCCTCGGCAGATAAATCAGCCTAGGTATAGGGATGGTGCCAAGGAAAAAGCTGTGAAAACTGGCATGTCGTTGCACTTTTGTACTCCCCTTGGGATGCCTTGAACACCTGCAGTGTGCCTGGAGCTAAGGGCTTCCTAGTTTTAAAATCCTAGCCCTAGGCGTAAGCCTAACAGTAACCCTGGGAAGGTAAATCAGCCTGGTGTTAGGCTTCTTGCCAAGGAAAAAGCCGTGAAAGAAGCCATGTTGTGGCACTTTTGCACTCCCTTTTGGATGCCTTTCACAGCTGCAGTGTGCCTGGAACTCAGGGCTTCCTGATTTTAAAAATCCTAGCCCTAGGCCGAACACCAACCCTAAGACGAGAAAGGCAAATCAGCCAGGAATTAGGCATGTCCCCAAGGAAAAAGCTGTGGAGCCAGGCATGTTGTGCTACTTTTGCGCCCTTCTTGGGTAGTCCTTCGCAGCTGCTGTGTTCTTGGAACTCATGGCTTTCTGGTTAATAGAACCCTTACCCTAGGCGTAACTCAAACCTTAACCCTAGGAAGGAAAATCAACCTATGGTTCGGGATGGTCTCATGGAAATATCAGTGGTGGCAGCCAAATTGCGTCACTTTTGCGCTCCCCTTGGGATGCCTTTCGCAGCTGCAGTGTGCCTGGAGCCCAGGGCTTCCTGGTTTTAAAAGTCCTAGGCCTAAGCCTAACAGTAACCCTAGGAAGGTAAATCAGCCGGGTATTAGGGTTCTTCCTAAGGGAAAAGCCGTGAAAGCAGCCATGTTGTGGCACTTCTGCACTCCCTTTGGGATGCCTTTGGCAGATGAAGTAAGCCTGGAACTCAGGGCTTCTTGGTTAAAGAAATCCAAGCCCTAGGCTGAACCCTAACCCTAACCCTCGGCAGATAAATCAGCCTAGGTATAGGGATGGTGCCAAGGAAAAAGCTGTGAAAGCTGCCATGTTGTTGCACTTTTGTACTCCCCTTGGGATGCCTTGAACAGCTGCAGTGTGCCTGGAGCTAAGGGCTTCCTAGTTTTAAAAATCGTACCCCTAGGCCTAAGCCTAACAGTAACCCTGGGAAGGTAAATCAGCCTGGTGTTAGGCTTCTTGCCAAGGAAAAAGCCGTGAAAGCAGCCATGTTGTGGCACTTTTGCACTCCCTTTTGGATGCCTTTCACAGCTCCAGTGTGCCTGGAACTCAGGGCTTCCTGCTTTTAAAAATCCTAGCCCTAGGCCGAACCCCAACCCTAAGACGAGAAAGGCAAATCAGCCAGGAATTAGGCATGTCCCCAAGGAAAAATCTGTTGAGGCAGGCATGTTGTGCTACTTTTGCGCTCTTCTTGGCTAGTCCTTCGCAGCTGCTGTGTTCTTGGAACTCAGGGCTTTCTGGTTAATAGAACCCTTACCCTAGGCGTATCGCAAACCTTAACCCTAGGAAGGAAAATCAGCCTATGGTTCGGGATGGTCTCATGGAAATATCAGTGGTGGCAGCCAAGTTGCGTCACTTTTGCGCTCCCCTTGGGATGCCTTTCGCAGCTGCAGTGTGCCTGGAGCCCAGGGCTTCCTGGTTTTAAAAGTCCTAGGCCTAAGCCTAACAGTTACCCTAGGAAGGTTTATCAGCCAGGTATTAGGCTTCTTGCTAAGGAAAAAGCCGTGAAAGCAGCCATGTTGTGGCACTTCTGCACTCCCTTTGGGATGCCTTTGGCAGATGAAGTAAGCCTGGAACTCAGGGCTTCCTGGTTAAAGAAATCCAAGCCCTAGGCTGAACCCTAACCCTAACCCTAGGCAGATAAATCAGCCTAGGTATAGGAATGGTGCCAAGGAAAAAGCTGTGAAAGCTGCCATGTTGTTGCACTTTTGTACTCCCCTTGGGATGCCTTGAACAGCTGCAGTGTGCCTGGAGCCCAGGGCTTCCTAGTTTTAAAAATCCTAGCCCTAGGCCTAAGCCTAACAGTAACCCTGGGAAGGTAAATCAGCCTGGTGTTAGGCTTCTTGCCAAGGAAAAAGCCGTGAAAGCAGCCATGTTGTGGCACTTCTGCACTGCCTTTGGGATGTCTTTGGCAGATGAAGTAAGCCTGGAACTCAGGGCTTCCTGATTTTAAAAATCCTAGCCCTAGGCCGAACCCCAACCCTAAGACGAGAAAGGCAAATCAGCCAGGAATTAGGCATGTCCCCAAGGAAAAAGCTGTGGAGGCAGGCATGTTGTGCTACTTTTGCGCTCTTCTTGGCTAGTCCTTCGCAGCTGCTGTGTTCTTGGAACTCATGGCTTTCTGGTTAATAGAACCCTTACCCTAGGCGTAACTCAAACCTTAACCCTAGGAAGGAAAATCAACCTATGGTTTGGGATGGTCTCATGGAAATATCAGTGGTGGCAGCCAAATTGCGTCACTTTTGCGCTCCCCTTGGGATGCCTTTTGCAGCTGCAGTGTGCCTGGAGCCCAGGGCTTCCTGGTTTTAAAAGTCCTAGGCCTAAGCCTAACAGGAACCCTGGGAAGGTAAATCAGCCTGGTTTTAGGCTTCTTGCTAAGGAAAAAGCCTTGAAAGCAGCCATGTTGTGGCACTTCTGCACTCCCTTTGGGATGCCTTTGGCAGATGAAGTAAGCCTGGAACTCAGGGCTTCCTGGTTAAAGAAATCCAAGCCCTAGGCTGAACCCTAACCCTAACCCTAGGCAGATAAATCAGCCTAGGTATAGGGATGGTGCCAAGGAAAAAGCTGTGAAAGCTGCCATGTTGTTGCACTTTTGTACTCCCCTTGGGATGCCTTGAACAGCTGCAGTGTGCCTGGAGCCCAGGGCTTCCTAGTTTTAAAAATCCTAGCCCTAGGCCTAAGCCTAACAGTAACCCTAGGAAGGTAAATCAGCCGGGTATTAGGGTTCTTCCTAAGGGAAAAGCCGTGAAAGCAGCCATGTTGTGGCACTTCTGCACTCCCTTTGGGATGCCTTTGGCAGATGAAGTAAGCCTGGAACTCAGGGCTTCCTGGTTAAAGAAATCCAAGCCCTAGGCTGAACCCTAACCCTAACCCTATGCAGATAAATCAGCCTAGGTATAGGGATGGTGCCAAGGAAAACGCTGTGAAAGCTGCCATGTCTTTGCACTTTTGTACTCCCCTTGGGATGCCTTGAACAGCTGCAATGTGCCTGGAGCCCAGGGCTTCCTAGTTTTAAAAATCCTAGCCCTAGGCCTAAGCCTAACAGTAACCCTAGGAAGGTAAATCAGCCTGGTGTTAGGCTTCTTGCCAAGGAAAAAGCCGTGAAAGCAGCCATGTTGTGGCACTTTTGCACTCCCTTTTGGATGCCTTTCACAGCTCCAGTGTGCCTGGAACTCAGGGCTTCCTGATTTTAAAAATCCTAGCCCTAGGCCGAACCCCAACCCTAAGATGAGAAAGGCAAATCAGCCAGGAATTAGGCATGTCCCCAAGGAAAAAGCTGTGGAGGCAGGCATGTTGTGCTACTTTTGCGCTCTTCTTGGCTAGTCCTTTGCAGCTGCTGTGTTCTTGGAACTCAGGGCTTTCTGGTTAATAGAACCCTTACCTTAGGCGTAACTCAAACCTTAACCCTAGGAAGGAAAATCAGCCTATGGTTCGGGATGGTCTCATGGAAATATCAGTGGTGGCAGCCAAGTTGCGTCACTTTTGCGCTCCCCTTGGGATGCCTTTTGCAGCTGCAGTGTGCCTGGAGCCCAGGGCTTCCTGGTTTTAAAAGTCCTAGGCCTAAGCCTAACAGTAACCCTAGGAAGGTAAATCAGCCTGGTGTTAGGCTTCTTGCCAAGGAAAAAGCCGTGAAAGCAGCCATGTTGTGGCACTTCTGCACTCCCTTTGGGATGCCTTTGGCAGATGATGTAAGCCTGGAATTCAGGGCTTCCTGGTTAAAGAAATCCAAGCCCTAGGCTGAAGCCTAACCCTAACCCTAGGCAGATAAATCAGCCTAGGTATAGGGATGGTGCCAAGGAAAAAGCTGTGAAAGCTGCCATGTCTTTGCACTTTTGTACTCCCCTTGGGATGCCTTGAACAGCTGCAGTGTGCCTGGAGCCCAGGGCTTCCTAGTTTTAAAAATCCTAGCCCTAGGCCTAAGCCTAACAGTAACCCTGGGAAGGTAAATCAGCCTGGTGTTAGGCTTCTTGCCAAGGAAAAAGCCGTGAAAGCAGCCATGTTGTGGCACTTCTGCACTGCCTTTGGGATGCCTTTGGCAGATGAAGTAAGCCTGGAACTCAGGGCTTCCTGGTTAAAGAAATCCAAGCCCTAGGCTGAACCCTAACCCTAACCCTAGGCAGATAAATCAGCCTAGGTATAGGGATGGTGCCAAGGAAAAAGCTGTGAAAGCTGCCATGTTGTTGCACTTTTGTACTCCTCTTGGGATGCCTTGAACAGCTGCAGTGTGCCTGGAGCCCAGGGCTTCCTAGTTTTAAAAATCCTAGCCCTAGGCCTAAGCCTAACAGTAACCCTGGGAAGGTAAATCAGCCTGGTGTTAGGCTTCTTGCCAAGGAAAAAGCCGTGAAAGCAGCCATGTTGTGGCACTTTTGCACTCCCTTTTGGATGCCTTTCACAGCTCCAGTGTGCCTGGAACTCAGGGCTTCCTGATTTTAAAAATCCTAGCCCTAGACCGAACCCCAACCCTAAGACGAGAAAGGCAAATCAGCCAGGAATTTGGCATGTCCCCAAGGAAAAAGCTGTGGAGGCAGGCATGTTGTGGTACTTTTGCGCTCTTCTTGGCTAGTCCTTCGCAGCTGCTGTGTTCTTGGAACTCAGGGCTTTCTGGTTAATAGACCCTTACACTAGGTGTAACTCAAACCTTAACCCTAGGAAGGAAAATCAACCTATGGTTCAGGATGGTCTCATGGAAATATCAGTGGTGGCAGCCAAGTTGCGTCACTTTTGCGCTCCCCTTGGGATGCCTTTCGCAGCTGCAGTGTGCCTGGAGCCCAGGGCTTCCTGGTTTTAAAAGTCCTAGGCCTAAGCCTAACAGGAACCCTGGGAAGGTAAATCAGCCTGGTTTTAGGCTTCTTGCCAAGGAAAAAGCCGTGAAAGCAGCCATGTTGTGGCACTTCTGCACTGCCTTTGGGATGCCTTTGGCAGATGAAGTAAGCCTGGAACTCAGGGCTTCCTGGTTAAAGAAATCCAAGCCCTAGGCTGAACCCTAACCCTAACCCTAGGCAGATAAATCAGCCTAGGTATAGGGATGGTGCCAAGGAAAAAGCTGTGAAAACTGCCATGTCGTTGCACTTTTGTACTCCCCTTGGGATGCCTTGAACAGCTGCAGTGTGCCTGGAGCCCAGGGCTTCCTAGTTTTAAAAATCCTAGCCCTAGGCCTAAGCCTAACAGTAACCCTGGGAAGGTAAATCAGCCTGGTGTTAGGCTTCTTGCCAAGGAAAAAGCCGTGAAAGCAGCCAAGTTGTGGCACTTTTGCACTCCCTTTTGGATGCCTTTCACAGCTGCAGTGTGCCTGGAACTCAGGGCTTCCTGATTTTAAAAATCCTAGCCCTAGGCCGAACCCCAACCCTAAGACGAGAAAGGCAAATCAGCCAGGAATTAGGCATGTCCCCAAGGAAAAAGCTGTGGAGGCAGGCATGTTGTGCTACTTTTGCGCTCTTCTTGGGTAGTCCTTCACAGATGCTGTGTTCTTGGAACTCAGGGCTTTCTGGTTAATAGAACCCTTACCCTAGGCGTAACTCAAACCTTAAGCCTAGGAAGGAAAATCAGCCTATGGTTCGGGATGGTCTCATGGAAATATCAGTGGTGGCAGCCAAGTTGCGTCACTTTTGCGCTCCCCTTGGGATGCCTTTTGCAGCTGCAGTGTGCCTGGAGCCCAGGGCTTCCTGGTTTTAAAAGTCCTAGGCCTAAGCCTAACAGTAACCCTAGGAAGGTAAATCAGCCGGGTATTAGGGTCCTTCCTAAGGGAAAAGCCGTGAAAGCAGCCATGTTGTGGCACTTCTGCACTCCCTTTGGGATGCCTTTGGCAGATGAAGTAAGCCTGGAACTCAGGGCTTCCTGGTTAAAGGAATCCAAGCCCTAGGCTGAACCCTCACCCTAACCCTAGGCAGATAAATCAGCCTAGGTATAGGGATGGTGCCAAGGAAAAAGCTGTGAAAGCTGCCATGTTGTTGCACTTTTGTACTCCCCTTGGGATGCCTTGAACAGCTGCAGTGTGCCTGGAGCCCAGGGCTTCCTAGTTTTAAAAATCCTAGCCCTAGGCCTAAGCCTAACAGTAACCCTGGGAAGGTAAATCAGCCTGGTGTTAGGCTTCTTGCCAAGGAAAAAGCCGTGAAAGCAGCCATGTTGTGGCACTTCTGCACTCCCTTTGGGATGCCTTTGGCAGATGAAGTAAGCCTGGAACTCAGGGCTTCCTGGTTAAAAAATCCAAGCCCTAGGCTGAACCCTAACCCTAACCCTAGGCAGATAAATCAGCCTAGGTATAGGGATGGTGCCAAGGAAAAAGCTGTGAAAGCTGCCATGTTGTTGCACTTTTGTACTCCCCTTGGGATGCCTTGAACAGCTGCAGTGTGCCTGGAGCTAAGGGCTTCCTAGTTTTAAAAATCCTAGCCCTAGGCCTAAGCCTAACAGTAACCCTGGGAAGGTAAATCAGCCTGGTGTTAGGCTTCTTGCCAAGGAAAAAGCCGTGAAAGCAGCCATGTTGTGGCACTTTTGCACTCCCTTTTGGATGCCTTTCACAGCTCCAGTGTGCCTGGAACTCAGGGCTTCCTGATTTTAAAAATCCTAGCCCTAGGCCGAAACCCAAGCCTAAGACGAGAAAGGCAAATCAGCCAGGAATTTGGCATGTCCCCAAGGAAAAAGCTGTGGAGGCAGGCATGTTGTGGTACTTTTGCGCTCTTCTTGGCTAGTCCTTCGCAGCTGCTGTGTTCTTGGAACTCATGGCTTTCTGGTTAATAGAACCCTTACCCTAGGCGTAACTCAAACCTTAAGCCTAGGAAGGAAAATCAGCCTGTGGTTCGGGATGGTCTCATGGAAATATCAGTGGTGGCAGCCAAGTTGCGTCACTTTTGCGCTCCCCTTGGGATGCCTTTTGCAGCTGCAGTGTGCCTGGAGCCCAGGGCTTCCTGGTTTTAAAAGTCCTAGGCCTAAGCCTAACAGTAACCCTAGGAAGGTAAATCAGCCGGGTATTAGGGTTCTTCCTAAGGGAAAAGCCGTGAAAGCAGCCATGTTGTGGCACTTCTGCACTCCCTTTGGGATGCCTTTGGCAGATGAAGTAAGCCTGGAACTCAGGGCTTCCTGGTTAAAGAAATCCAAGCCCTAGGCTGAACCCTAACCCTAACCCTAGGCAGATAAATCAGCCTAGGTATAGGGATGGTGCCAAGGAAAAAGCTGTGAAAGCTGCCATGTTGTTGCACTTTTGCGCTCCCCTTGGGATGCCTTGAACAGCTGCAGTGTGCCTGGAGCCCAGGGCTTCCTAGTTTTAAAAATCCTAGCCCTAGGCCTAAGCCTAACAGTAACCCTGGGAAGGTAAATCAGCCTGGTGTTAGGCTTCTTGCCAAGGAAAAAGCCGTGAAAGCAGCCATGTTGTGGCACTTTTGCACTCCCTTTTGGATGCCTTTCACAGCTCCAGTGTGCCTGGAACTCAGGGCTTCCTGATTTTAAAAATCCTAGCCCTAGGCCGATCCCCAACCCTAAGACGAGAAAGGCAAATCAGCCAGGAATTAGGCATGTCCCCAAGGAAAAATCTGTGGAGGCAGGCATGTTGTGGTACTTTTGCGCTCTTCTTGGCTAGTCCTTCGCAGCTGCTGTGTTCTTGGAACTCAGGGCTTTCTGGTTAATAGACCCTTACCCTAGGTGTAACTCAAACCTTAACCCTAGGAAGGAAAATCAACCTATGGTTCGGGATGGTCTCATGGAAATATCAGTGGTGGCAGCCAAGTTGCATCACTTTTGCGCTCCCCTTGGGATGCCTTTT
Organism: Ammospiza caudacuta; assembly: GCF_027887145.1. NCBI lineage: Eukaryota > Metazoa > Chordata > Aves > Passeriformes > Passerellidae > Ammospiza > Ammospiza caudacuta. Next base: position 347,925 of record NC_080622.1, read on the forward strand.
GCAGCTGCAGTGTGCCTGGAGCCCAGGGCTTCCTGGTTTTAAAAGTCCTAGGCCTAAGCCTAACAGTAACCCTAGGAAGGTAAATCAGCCGGGTATTAGGGTTGTTCCTAAGGGAAAAGCCGTGAAAGCAGCCATGTTGTGGCACTTCTGCACTCCCTTTGGGATGCCTTTGGCAGATGAAGTAAGCCTGGAACTCAGGGCTTCCTGGTTAAAGAAATCCAAGCCCTAGGCTGAACCCTAACCCTAACCCTAGGCAGATAAATCAGCCTAGGTATAGGGATGGTGCCAAGGAAAAAGCTGTGAAAGCTGCCATGTTGTTGCACTTTTGTACTCCCCTTGGGATGCCTTTCGCAGCTGCAGTGTGCCTGGAGCCCAGGGCTTCCTGGTTTTAAAAGTCCTAGGCCTAAGCCTAACAGGAACCCTGGGAAGGTAAATCAGCCTGGTTTTAGGCTTCTTGCCAAGGAAAAAGCCGTGAAAGCAGCCATGTTGTGGCACTTCTGCACTGCCTTTGGGATGCCTTTGGCAGATGAAGTAAGCCTGGAACTCAGGGCTTCCTGGTTAAAGAAATCCAAGCCCTAGGCTGAACCCTAACCCTAACCCTAGGCAGGTAAATCAGCCTAGGTATAGGGATGGTGCCAAGGAAAAAGCTGTGAAAGCTGCCATGTTGTTGCACTTTTGTACTCCCCTTGGGATGCCTTGAACAGCTGCAGTGTGCCTGGAGCCCAGGGCTTCCTAGTTTTAAAAATCCTAGCCCTAGGCCTAAGCCTAACAGTAACCCTGGGAAGGTAAATCAGCCTGGTGTTAGGCTTCTTGCCAAGGAAAAAGCCGTGAAAGCAGCCATGTTGTGGCACTTTTGCACTCCCTTTTGGATGCCTTTCACAGCTCCAGTGTGCCTGGAACTCAGGGCTTCCTGATTTTAAAAATCCTAGCCCTAGGCCGAACCCCAACGCTAAGACGAGAAAGGCAAATCAGCCAGGAATTAGGCATGTCCACAAGGAAAAAGCTGTGGAGGCAGGCATGTTGTGCTACTTTTGCGCTCTTCTTGGGTAGTCTTTCGCAGCTGCTGTGTTCTTGGAACTCAGGGCTTTCTGGTTAATAGAGCCCTTACCCTAGGCGTAACTCAAACCTTAACCCTAGGAAGGAAAATCAACCTATGGTTCGGGATGGTCTCATGGAAATATCAGTGGTGGCAGCCAAGTTGCGTCACTTTTGCGCTCCCCTTGGGATGCCTTTCGCAGCTGCAGTGTGCCTGGAGCCCAGGGCTTCCTGGTTTTAAAAGTCCTAGGCCTAAGCCTAACAGTAACCCTAGGAAGGTAAATCAGCCGGGTATTAGGGTTCTTCCTAAGGGAAAAGCCGTGAAAGCAGCCATGTTGTGGCACTTCTGCACTCCCTTTGGGATGCCTTTGGCAGATGAAGTAAGCCTGGAACTCAGGGCTTCCTGGTTAAAGAAATCCAAGCCCTAGGCTGAACCCTAACCCTAACCCTAGGCAGATAAATCAGCCTAGGTATAGGGATGGTGCCAAGGAAAAAGCTGTGAATGCTGCCATGTTACTGCACTTTTGCGCTCCCCTTGGGATGCCTTTCGCAGCTGCAGTGTGCCTGGAGCCCAGGGCTTCCTGGTTTTAAAAGTCCTAGGCCTAAGCCTAACAGTAACCCTGGGAAGGTAAATCAGCCTGGTTTTAGGCTTCTTGCCAAGGAAAAAGCCGTGAAAGCAGCCATGTTGTGGCACTTCTGCACTCCCTTTGGGATGCCTTTGGCAGATGAAGTAAGCCTGGAACTCAGGGCTTCCTGGTTAAAGAAATCCAAGCCCTAGGCTGAACCCTAACCCTAACCCTAGGCAGATAAATCAGCCTAGGTATAGGGATGGTGCCAAGGAAAAAGCTGTGAAAACTGCCATGTCGTTGCACTTTTGTACTCCCCTTGGGATGCCTTGAACAGCTGCAGTGTGCCTGGAGCTAAGGGCTTCCTAGTTTTAAAAATCCTAGCCCTAGGCCTAAGCCTAACAGTAACCCTGGGAAGGTAAATCAGCCTGGTGTTAGGCTTCTTGCCAAGGAAAAAGCCGTGAAAGCAGCCATGTTGTGGCACTTTTGCACTCCCTTTTGGATGCCTTTCACAGCTCCAGTGTGCCTGGAACTCAGGGCTTCCTGATTTTAAAAATCCTAGCCCTAGACCGAACCCCAACCCTAAGACGAGAAAGGCAAATCAGCCAGGAATTTGGCATGTCCCCAAGGAAAAAGCTGTGGAGGCAGGCATGTTGTGGTACTTTTGCACTCTTCTTGGCTAGTTCTCCACAGCTGCTGTGTTCTTGGAACTCAGGGCTTTCTGGTTAATAGAACCCTAACCCTAGGCGTAACTCAAACCTTAACCCTAGGAAGGAAAATCAGCCTATGGTTCGGATAGGTCTCATGGAAATATCAGTGGTGGCAGCCAAGTTGCGTCACTTTTGCGCTCCCCTTGGGATGCCTTTCGCAGCTGCAGTGTGCCTGGAGCCCAGGGCTTCCTGGTTTTAAAAGTCCTAGGCCTAAGCCTAACAGTAACCCTAGGAAGGTAAATCAGCCGGGTGTTAGGCTTCTTGCCAAGGAAAAAGCTTTGAAAGCAGCCATGTTGTGGCACTTCTGCACTGCCTTTGGGATGCCTTTGGCAGATGAAGTAAGCCTGGAACTCAGGGCTTCCTGGTTAAAAAAATCCAAGCCCTAGGCTGAACCCTAACCCTAACCCTAGGCAGATAAATCAGCCTAGGTATAGGGATGGTGCCAAGGAAAAAGCTGTGAAAGCTGCCATGTTGTTGCACTTTTGTACTCCCCTTGGGATGCCTTGAACAGCTGCAGTGTGCCTGGAGCTAAGGGCTTCCTAGTTTTAAAAATCCTAGCCCTAGGCCTAAGCCTAACAGTAACCCTGGGAAGGTAAATCAGCCTGGTGTTAGGCTTCTTGCCAAGGAAAAAGCCGTGAAAGCAGCCATGTTGTGGCACTTTTGCACTCCCTTTTGGATGCCTTTCACAGCTCCAGTGTGCCTGGAACTCAGGGCTTCCTGATTTTAAAAATCCTAGCCCTAGACCGAACCCCAACCCTAAGACGAGAAAGGCAAATCAGCCAGGAATTTGGCATGTCCCCAAGGAAAAAGCTGTGGAGGCAGGCATGTTGTGGTACTTTTGCGCTCTTCTTGGCTAGTCCTTCGCAGCTGCTGTGTTCTTGGAACTCATGGCTTTCTGGTTAATAGAACCCTTACCCTAGGCGTAACTCAAACCTTAAGCCTAGGAAGGAAAATCAGCCTGTGGTTCGGGATGGTCTCATGGAAATATCAGTGGTGGCAGCCAAGTTGCGTCACTTTTGCGCTCCCCTTGGGATGCCTTTTGCAGCTGCAGTGTGCCTGGAGCCCAGGGCTTCCTGGTTTTAAAAGTCCTAGGCCTAAGCCTAACAGTAACCCTAGGAAGGTAAATCAGCCGGGTATTAGGGTTGTTCCTAAGGGAAAAGCCGTGAAAGCAGCCATGTTGTGGCACTTCTGCACTCCCTTTGGGATGCCTTTGGCAGATGAAGTAAGCCTGGAACTCAGGGCTTCCTGGTTAAAGAAATCCAAGCCCTAGGCTGAACCCTAACCCTAACCCTAGGCAGATAAATCAGCCTAGGTATAGGGATGGTGCCAAGGAAAAAGCTGTGAAAGCTGCCATGTTGTTGCACTTTTGCGCTCCCCTTGGGATGCCTTGAACAGCTGCAGTGTGCCTGGAGCCCAGGGCTTCCTAGTTTTAAAAATCCTAGCCCTAGGCCTAAGCCTAACAGTAACCCTGGGAAGGTAAATCAGCCTGGTGTTAGGCTTCTTGCCAAGGAAAAAGCCGTGAAAGCAGCCATGTTGTGGCACTTTTGCACTCCCTTTTGGATGCCTTTCACAGCTCCAGTGTGCCTGGAACTCAGGGCTTCCTGATTTTAAAAATCCTAGCCCTAGGCCGATCCCCAACCCTAAGACGAGAAAGGCAAATCAGCCAGGAATTAGGCATGTCCCCAAGGAAAAATCTGTGGAGGCAGGCATGTTGTGGTACTTTTGCGCTCTTCTTGGCTAGTCCTTCGCAGCTGCTGTGTTCTTGGAACTCAGGGCTTTCTGGTTAATAGACCCTTACCCTAGGTGTAACTCAAACCTTAACCCTAGGAAGGAAAATCAACCTATGGTTCGGGATGGTCTCATGGAAATATCAGTGGTGGCAGCCAAGTTGCATCACTTTTGCGCTCCCCTTGGGATGCCTTTTGCAGCTGCAGTGTGCCTGGAGCCCAGGGCTTCCTGGTTTTAAAAGTCCTAGGCCTAAGCCTAACAGTAACCCTAGGAAGGTAAATCAGCCGGGTATTAGGGTTGTTCCTAAGGGAAAAGCCGTGAAAGCAGCCATGTTGTGGCACTTCTGCACTCCCTTTGGGATGCCTTTGGCAGATGAAGTAAGCCTGGAACTCAGGGCTTCCTGGTTAAAGAAATCCAAGCCCTAGGCTGAACCCTAACCCTAACCCTAGGCAGATAAATCAGCCTAGGTATAGGGATGGTGCCAAGGAAAAAGCTGTGAAAGCTGCCATGTTGTTGCACTTTTGTACTCCCCTTGGGATGCCTTTCGCAGCTGCAGTGTGCCTGGAGCCCAGGGCTTCCTGGTTTTAAAAGTCCTAGGCCTAAGCCTAACAGGAACCCTGGGAAGGTAAATCAGCCTGGTTTTAGGCTTCTTGCCAAGGAAAAAGCCGTGAAAGCAGCCATGTTGTGGCACTTCTGCACTGCCTTTGGGATGCCTTTGGCAGATGAAGTAAGCCTGGAACTCAGGGCTTCCTGGTTAAAGAAATCCAAGCCCTAGGCTGAACCCTAACCCTAACCCTAGGCAGATAAATCAGCCTAGGTATAGGGATGGTGCCAAGGAAAAAGCTGTGAAAGCTGCCATGTTGTTGCACTTTTGTACTCCCCTTGGGATGCCTTGAACAGCTGCAGTGTGCCTGGAGCCCAGGGCTTCCTAGTTTTAAAAATCCTAGCCCTAGGCCTAAGCCTAACAGTAACCCTGGGAAGGTAAATCAGCCTGGTGTTAGGCTTCTTGCCAAGGAAAAAGCCGTGAAAGCAGCCATGTTGTGGCACTTTTGCACTCCCTTTTGGATGCCTTTCACAGCTCCAGTGTGCCTGGAACTCAGGGCTTCCTGATTTTAAAAATCCTAGCCCTAGGCCGAACCCCAACCCTAAGACGAGAAAGGCAAATCAGCCAGGAATTAGGCATGTCCACAAGGAAAAAGCTGTGGAGGCAGGCATGTTGTGCTACTTTTGCGCTCTTCTTGGGTAGTCTTTCGCAGCTGCTGTGTTCTTGGAACTCAGGGCTTTCTGGTTAATAGAGCCCTTACCCTAGGCGTAACTCAAACCTTAACCCTAGGAAGGAAAATCAACCTATGGTTCGGGATGGTCTCATGGAAATATCAGTGGTGGCAGCCAAGTTGCGTCACTTTTGCGCTCCCCTTGGGATGCCTTTCGCAGCTGCAGTGTGCCTGGAGCCCAGGGCTTCCTGGTTTTAAAAGTCCTAGGCCTAAGCCTAACAGTAACCCTAGGAAGGTAAATCAGCCGGGTATTAGGGTTCTTCCTAAGGGAAAAGCCGTGAAAGCAGCCATGTTGTGGCACTTCTGCACTCCCTTTGGGATGCCTTTGGCAGATGAAGTAAGCCTGGAACTCAGGGCTTCCTGGTTAAAGAAATCCAAGCCCTAGGCTGAACCCTAACCCTAACCCTAGGCAGATAAATCAGCCTAGGTATAGGGATGGTGCCAAGGAAAAAGCTGTGAATGCTGCCATGTTACTGCACTTTTGCGCTCCCCTTGGGATGCCTTTCGCAGCTGCAGTGTGCCTGGAGCCCAGGGCTTCCTGGTTTTAAAAGTCCTAGGCCTAAGCCTAACAGTAACCCTGGGAAGGTAAATCAGCCTGGTTTTAGGCTTCTTGCCAAGGAAAAAGCCGTGAAAGCAGCCATGTTGTGGCACTTCTGCACTCCCTTTGGGATGCCTTTGGCAGATGAAGTAAGCCTGGAACTCAGGGCTTCCTGGTTAAAGAAATCCAAGCCCTAGGCTGAACCCTAACCCTAACCCTAGGCAGATAAATCAGCCTAGGTATAGGGATGGTGCCAAGGAAAAAGCTGTGAAAACTGCCATGTCGTTGCACTTTTGTACTCCCCTTGGGATGCCTTGAACAGCTGCAGTGTGCCTGGAGCTAAGGGCTTCCTAGTTTTAAAAATCCTAGCCCTAGGCCTAAGCCTAACAGTAACCCTGGGAAGGTAAATCAGCCTGGTGTTAGGCTTCTTGCCAAGGAAAAAGCCGTGAAAGCAGCCATGTTGTGGCACTTTTGCACTCCCTTTTGGATGCCTTTCACAGCTCCACTGTGCCTGGAACTCAGGGCTTCCTGATTTTAAAAATCCTAGCCCTAGACCGAACCCCAACCCTAAGACGAGAAAGGCAAATCAGCCAGGAATTTGGCATGTCCCCAAGGAAAAAGCTGTGGAGGCAGGCATGTTGTGGTACTTTTGCACTCTTCTTGGCTAGTTCTCCACAGCTGCTGTGTTCTTGGAACTCAGGGCTTTCTGGTTAATAGAACCCTAACCCTAGGCGTAACTCAAACCTTAACCCTAGGAAGGAAAATCAGCCTATGGTTCGGATAGGTCTCATGGAAATATCAGTGGTGGCAGCCAAGTTGCGTCACTTTTGCGCTACCCCTGGAATGCCTTTCGCAGCTGCAGTGTGCCTGGAGCCCAGGGCTTCTTGGTTTTAAAAGTCCTAGGCCTAAGCCTAACAGTAACCCTAGGAAGGTAAATCAGCCGGGTGTTAGGCTTCTTGCCAAGGAAAAAGCTTTGAAAGCAGCCATGTTGTGGCACTTCTGCACTGCCTTTGGGATGCCTTTGGCAGATGAAGTAAGCCTGGAACTCAGGGCTTCCTGGTTAAAAAAATCCAAGCCCTAGGCTGAACCCTAACCCTAACCCTAGGCAGATAAATCAGCCTAGGTATAGGGATGGTGCCAAGGAAAAAGCTGTGAAAGCTGCCATGTTGTTGCACTTTTGTACTCCTCTTGGGATGCCTTGAACAGCTGCAGTGTGCCTGGAGCCAAGGGCTTCCTAGTTTTAAAAATCCTAGCCCTAGGCCTAAGCCTAACAGTAACCCTGGGAAGGCAAATCAGCCTGGTGTTAGGCTTCTTGCCAAGGAAAAAGCCGTGAAAGCAGCCATGTTGTGGCACTTTTGCACTCGCTTTTGGATGCCTGTCACAGCTGCAGTGTGCCTGGAACTCAGGGCTTCCTGATTTTAAAAATCCTAGCCCTAGGCCGAACCCCAACCCTAAGACGAGAAAGGCAAATCAGCCAGGAATTAGGCATGTCCCCAAGGAAAAAGCTGTGGAGGCAGGCATGTTGTGCTACTTTTGCGCTCTTCTTGGCTAGTCCTTCGCAGCTGCTGTGTTCTTGGAACTCAGGGCTTTCTGGTTAATAGAGCCCTTACCCTAGGCGTAACTCAAACCTTAACCCTAGGAAGGAAAATCAACCTATGGTTCGGGATGGTCTCATGGAAATATCAGTGGTGGCAGCCAAGTTGCGTCACTTTTGCGCTCCCCTTGGGATGCCTTTCGCAGCTGCAGTGTGCCTGGAGCCCAGGGCTTCCTGGTTTTAAAAGTCCTAGGCCTAAGCCTAACAGTAACCCTAGGAAGGTAAATCAGCCGGGTATTAGGGTTCTTCCTAAGGGAAAAGCCGTGAAAGCAGCCATGTTGTGGCACTTCTGCACTCCCTTTGGGATGCCTTTGGCAGATGAAGTAAGCCTGGAACTCAGGGCTTCCTGGTTAAAGAAATCCAAGCCCTAGGCTGAACCCTAACCCTAACCCTAGGCAGATAAATCAGCCTAGGTATAGGGATGGTGCCAAGGAAAAAGCTGTGAAAGCTGCCATGTTGTTGCACTTTTGTACTCCCCTTGGGATGCCTTGAACAGCTGCAGTGTGCCTGGAGCCCAGGGCTTCCTAGTTTTAAAAATCCTAGCCCTAGGCCTAAGCCTAACAGTAACCCTAGGAAGGTAAATCAGCCTGGTGTTAGGCTTCTTGCCAAGGAAAAAGCCGTGAAAGCAGCCATGTTGTGGCACTTCTACACTCCCTTTGGGATGCCTTTGGCAGATGAAGTAAGCCTGGAACTCAGGGCTTCCTGGTTAAAAAAATCCAAGCCCTAGGCTGAACCCTAACCCTAACACTAGGCAGATAAATCAGCCTAGTTATAGGGATGGTGCCAAGGAAAAAGCTGGGAAAGCTGCCATGTTGTTGCACTTTTGTACTCCCCTTGGGATGCCTTGAACAGCTGCAGTGTGCCTGGAGCCCAGGGCTTCCTAGTTTTAAAAATCCTAGCCCTAGGCCTAAGCCTAACAGTAACCCTGGGAAGGTAAATCAGCCTGGTGTTAGGCTTCTTGCCAAGGAAAAAGCCGTGAGAGCAGCCATGTTGTGGCACTTTTGCACTCCCTTTTGGATGCCTTTCACAGCTCCAGTGTGCCTGGAACTCAGGGCTTCCTGATTTTAAAAATCCTAGCCCTAGGCCGAACCCCAACCCTAAGACGAGAAAGGCAAATCAGCCAGGAATTAGGCATGTCCCCAAGGAAAAAGCTGTGGAGGCAGGCATGTTGTGGTACTTTTGCGCTCTTCTTGGCTAGTCCTTCGCAGCTGCTGTGTTCTTGGAACTCAGGGCTTTCTGGTTAATAGAACCCTTACCCTAGGCGTATCCCAAACCTTAAGCCTAGGAAGGAAAATCAGCCTATGGTTCCGGATGGTCTCATGGAAATATCAGTGGTGGCAGCCAAGTTGCGTCACTTTTGCGCTCCCCTTGGGATGCCTTTCGCAGCTGCAGTGTGCCTGGAGCCCAGGGCTTCCTGGTTTTAAAAGTCCTAGGCCTAAGCCTAACAGTAACCCTAGGAAGGTAAATCAGCCGGGTATTAGGGTCCTTCCTAAGGGAAAAGCCGTGAAAGCAGCCATGTTGTGGCACTTCTGCACTCCCTTTGGGATGCCTTTGGCAGATGAAGTAAGCCTGGAACTCAGGGCTTCCTGGTTAAAGAAATCCAAGCCCTAGGCTGAACCCTAACCCTAACCCTAGGCAGATAAATCAGCCTAGGTATAGGGATGGTGCCAAGGAAAAAGCTGTGAAAGCTGCCATGTTGTTGCACTTTTGTACTCCCCTTGGGATGCCTTGAACAGCTGCAGTGTGCCTGGAGCCCAGGGCTTCCTAGTTTTAAAAATCCTAGCCCTAGGCCTAAGCCTAACAGTAACCCTGGGAAGGTAAATCAGCCTGGTGTTAGGCTTCTTGCCAAGGAAAAAGCCGTGAAAGCAGCCATGTTGTGGCACTTCTGCACTGCCTTTGGGATGCCTTTGGCAGATGAAGTAAGCCTGGAACTCAGGGCTTCCTGGTTAAAAAATCCAAGCCCTAGGCTGAACCCTAACCCTAACCCTAGGCAGATAAATCAGCCTAGGTATAGGGATGGTGCCAAGGAAAAAGCTGTGAAAGCTGCCATGTTGTTGCACTTTTGTACTCCTCTTGGGATGCCTTAAACAGCTGCAGTGTGCCTGGAGCTAAGGGCTTCCTAGTTTTAAAAATCCTAGCCCTAGGCCTAAGCCTAACAGTAACCCTGGGAAGGTAAATCAGCCTGGTGTTAGGCTTCTTGCCAAGGAAAAAGCCGTGAAAGCAGCCATGTTGTGGCACTTTTGCACTCCCTTTTGGATGCCTTTCACAGCTCCAGTGTGCCTGGAACTCAGGGCTTCCTGATTTTAAAAATCCTAGCCCTAGGCCGAACCCCAACCCTAAGACGAGAAAGGCAAATCAGCCAGGAATTAGGCATGTCCCCAAGGAAAAAGCTGTGGAGGCAGGCATGTTGTGCTACTTTTGCGCTCTTCTTGGCTAGTTCTTCGCAGCTGCTGTGTTCTTGGAACTCAGGGCTTTCTGGTTAATAGAGCCCTTACCCTAGGCGTAACTCAAACCTTAACCCTAGGAAGGAAAATCAGCCTATGGTTCGGATTGGTCTCATGGAAATATCAGTGGTGGCAGCCAAGTTGCGTCACTTTTGCGCTCCCCTTGGGATGCCTTTTGCAGCTGCAGTGTGCCTGGAGCCCAGGGCTTCCTGGTTTTAAAAGTCCTAGGCCTAAGCCTAACAGTAACCCTAGGAAGGTAAATCAGCCGGGTATTAGGGTTCTTGCCAAGGAAAAAGCCGTGAAAGCAGCCATGTTGTGGCACTTCTGCACTCCCTTTGGGATGCCTTTGGCAGATGAAGTAAGCCTGGAACTCAGGGCTTCCTGGTTAAAGAAATCCAAGCCCTAGGCTGAACCCTAACCCTAACCCTAGGCAGATAAATCAGCCTAGGTATAGGGATGGTGCCAAGGAAAAAGCTGTGAAAACTGCCATGTCGTTGCACTTTTGTACTCCCCTTGGGATGCCTTGAACAGCTGCAGTGTGCCTGGAGCCCAGGGCTTCCTAGTTTTAAAAATCCTAGCCCTAGGCCTAAGCCTAACAGTAACCCTGGGAAGGGAAATCAGCCTGGTGTTAGGCTTCTTGCCAAGGAAAAAGCCGTGAAAGCAGCCATGTTGTGGCACTTTTGCACTCCCTTTTGGATGCCTTTCACAGCTCCACTGTGCCTGGAACTCAGGGCTTCCTGATTTTAAAAATCCTAGCCCTAGACCGAACCCCAACCCTAAGACGAGAAAGGCAAATCAGCCAGGAATTTGGCATGTCCCCAAGGAAAAAGCTGTGGAGGCAGGCATGTTGTGGTACTTTTGCACTCTTCTTGGCTAGTTCTCCACAGCTGCTGTGTTCTTGGAACTCAGGGCTTTCTGGTTAATAGAACCCTAACCCTAGGCGTAACTCAAACCTTAACCCTAGGAAGGAAAATCAGCCTATGGTTCGGATAGGTCTCATGGAAATATCAGTGGTGGCAGCCAAGTTGCGTCACTTTTGCGCTACCCCTGGAATGCCTTTCGCAGCTGCAGTGTGCCTGGAGCCCAGGGCTTCCTGGTTTTAAAAGTCCTAGGCCTAAGCCTAACAGTAACCCTAGGAAGGTAAATCAGCCGGGTGTTAGGCTTCTTGCCAAGGAAAAAGCTTTGAAAGCAGCCATGTTGTGGCACTTCTGCACTCCCTTTGGGATGCCTTTGGCAGATGAAGTAAGCCTGGAACTCAGGGCTTCCTGGTTAAAAAAATCCAAGCCCTAGGCTGAACCCTAACCCTAACCCTAGGCAGATAAATCAGCCTAGGTATAGGGATGGTGCCAAGGAAAAAGCTGTGAAAGCTGCCATGTTGTTGCACTTTTGTACTCCTCTTGGGATGCCTTGAACAGCTGCAGTGTGCCTGGAGCCAAGGGCTTCCTAGTTTTAAAAATCCTAGCCCTAGGCCTAAGCCTAACAGTAACCCTGGGAAGGGAAATCAGCCTGGTGTTAGGCTTCTTGCCAAGGAAAAAGCCGTGAAAGCAGCCATGTTGTGGCACTTTTGCACTCCCTTTTGGATGCCTGTCACAGCTGCAGTGTGCCTGGAACTCAGGGCTTCCTGATTTTAAAAATCCTAGCCCTAGGCCGAACCCCAACCCTAAGACGAGAAAGGCAAATCAGCCAGGAATTAGGCATGTCCCCAAGGAAAAAGCTGTGGAGGCAGGCATGTTGTGCTACTTTTGCGCTCTTCTTGGCTAGTCCTTCGCAGCTGCTGTGTTCTTGGAACTCAGGGCTTTCTGGTTAATAGAGCCCATACCCTAGGCGTAACTCAAACCTTAACCCTAGGAAGGAAAATCAACCTATGGTTCGGGATGGTCTCATGGAAATATAAGTGGCAGCCAGGTTGCGTCACTTTTGCGCTCCCCTTGGGATGCCTTTCGCAGCTGCAGTGTGCCTGGAGCCCAGGGCTTCCTGGTTTTAAAAGTCCTAGGCCTAAGCCTAACAGTAACCCTAGGAAGGTAAATCAGCCGGGTATTAGGGTTCTTCCTAAGGGAAAAGCCGTGAAAGCAGCCATGTTGTGGCACTTCTGCACTCCCTTTGGGATGCCTTTGGCAGATGAAGTAAGCCTGGAACTCAGGGCTTCCTGGTTAAAGAAATCCAAGCCCTAGGCTGAACCCTAACCCTAACCCTAGGCAGATAAATCAGCCTAGGTATAGGGATGGTGCCAAGGAAAAAGCTGTGAAAGCTGCCATGTTGTTGCACTTTTGTAGTCCCCTTGGGATGCCTTGAACAGCTGCAGTGTGCCTGGAGCCCAGGGCTTCCTAGTTTTAAAAATCCTAGCCCTAGGCCTAAGCCTAACAGTAACCCTAGGAAGGTAAATCAGCCTGGTGTTAGGCTTCTTGCCAAGGAAAAAGCCGTGAAAGCAGCCATGTTGTGGCACTTCTACACTCCCTTTGGGATGCCTTTGGCAGATGAAGTAAGCCTGGAACTCAGGGCTTCCTGGTTAAAAAAATCCAAGCCCTAGGCTGAACCCTAACCCTAACACTAGGCAGATAAATCAGCCTAGGTATAGGGATGGTGCCAAGGAAAAAGCTGTGAAAGCTGCCATGTTGTTGCACTTTTGTACTCCCCTTGGGATGCCTTGAACAGCTGCAGTGTGCCTGGAGCCCAGGGCTTCCTAGTTTTAAAAATCCTAGCCCTAGGCCTAAGCCTAACAGTAACCCTGGGAAGGTAAATCAGCCTGGTGTTAGGCTTCTTGCCAAGGAAAAAGCCGTGAGAGCAGCCATGTTGTGGCACTTTTGCACTCCCTTTGGGATGCCTTTCACAGCTCCAGTGTGCCTGGAACTCAGGGCTTCCTGATTTTAAAAATCCTAGCCCTAGGCCGAACCCCAACCCTAAGACGAGAAAGGCAAATCAGCCAGGAATTAGGCATGTCCCCAAGGAAAAAGCTGTGGAGGCAGGCATGTTGTGGTACTTTTGCGCTCTTCTTGGCTAGTCCTTCGCAGCTGCTGTGTTCTTGGAACTCAGGGCTTTCTGGTTAATAGAACCCTTACCCTAGGCGTATCCCAAACCTTAAGCCTAGGAAGGAAAATCAGCCTATGGTTCCGGATGGTCTCATGGAAATATCAGTGGTGGCAGCCAAGTTGCGTCACTTTTGCGCTCCCCTTGGGATGCCTTTCGCAGCTGCAGTGTGCCTGGAGCCCAGGGCTTCCTGGTTTTAAAAGTCCTAGGCCTAAGCCTAACAGTAACCCTAGGAAGGTAAATCAGCCGGGTATTAGGGTCCTTCCTAAGGGAAAAGCCGTGAAAGCAGCCATGTTGTGGCACTTCTGCACTCCCTTTGGGATGCCTTTGGCAGATGAAGTAAGCCTGGAACTCAGGGCTTCCTGGTTAAAGAAATCCAAGCCCTAGGCTGAACCCTAACCCTAACCCTAGGCAGATAAATCAGCCTAGGTATAGGGATGGTGCCAAGGAAAAAGCTGTGAAAGCTGCCATGTTGTTGCACTTTTGTACTCCCCTTGGGATGCCTTGAACAGCTGCAGTGTGCCTGGAGCCCAGGGCTTCCTAGTTTTAAAAATCCTAGCCCTAGGCCTAAGCCTAACAGTAACCCTGGGAAGGTAAATCAGCCTGGTGTTAGGCTTCTTGCCAAGGAAAAAGCCGTGAAAGCAGCCATGTTGTGGCACTTCTGCACTCCCTTTGGGATGCCTTTGGCAGATGAAGTAAGCCTGGAACTCAGGGCTTCCTGGTTAAAGAAATCCAAGCCCTAGGCTGAACCCTAACCCTAACCCTAGGCAGATAAATCAGCCTAGGTATAGGGATGGTGCCAAGGAAAAAGCTGTGAAAACTGCCATGTCGTTGCACTTTTGTACTCCCCTTGGGATGCCTTGAACAGCTGCAGTGTGCCTGGAGCCCAGGGCTTCCTAGTTTTAAAAATCCTAGCCCTAGGCCTAAGCCTAACAGTAACCCTGGGAAGGGAAATCAGCCTGGTGTTAGGCTTCTTGCCAAGGAAAAAGCCGTGAAAGCAGCCATGTTGTGGCACTTTTGCACTCCCTTTTGGATGCCTTTCACAGCTCCACTGTGCCTGGAACTCAGGGCTTCCTGATTTTAAAAATCCTAGCCCTAGACCGAACCCCAACCCTAAGACGAGAAAGGCAAATCAGCCAGGAATTTGGCATGTCCCCAAGGAAAAAGCTGTGGAGGCAGGCATGTTGTGGTACTTTTGCACTCTTCTTGGCTAGTTCTCCACAGCTGCTGTGTTCTTGGAACTCAGGGCTTTCTGGTTAATAGAACCCTAACCCTAGGCGTAACTCAAACCTTAACCCTAGGAAGGAAAATCAGCCTATGGTTCGGATAGGTCTCATGGAAATATCAGTGGTGGCAGCCAAGTTGCGTCACTTTTGCGCTACCCCTGGAATGCCTTTCGCAGCTGCAGTGTGCCTGGAGCCCAGGGCTTCCTGGTTTTAAAAGTCCTAGGCCTAAGCCTAACAGTAACCCTAGGAAGGTAAATCAGCCGGGTGTTAGGCTTCTTGCCAAGGAAAAAGCTTTGAAAGCAGCCATGTTGTGGCACTTCTGCACTGCCTTTGGGATGCCTTTGGCAGATGAAGTAAGCCTGGAACTCAGGGCTTCCTGGTTAAAAAAATCCAAGCCCTAGGCTGAACCCTAACCCTAACCCTAGGCAGATAAATCAGCCTAGGTATAGGGATGGTGCCAAGGAAAAAGCTGTGAAAGCTGCCATGTTGTTGCACTTTTGTACTCCTCTTGGGATGCCTTGAACAGCTGCAGTGTGCCTGGAGCCAAGGGCTTCCTAGTTTTAAAAATCCTAGCCCTAGGCCTAAGCCTAACAGTAACCCTGGGAAGGGAAATCAGCCTGGTGTTAGGCTTCTTGCCAAGGAAAAAGCCGTGAAAGCAGCCATGTTGTGGCACTTTTGCACTCCCTTTTGGATGCCTGTCACAGCTGCAGTGTGCCTGGAACTCAGGGCTTCCTGATTTTAAAAATCCTAGCCCTAGGCCGAACCCCAACCCTAAGACGAGAAAGGCAAATCAGCCAGGAATTAGGCATGTCCCCAAGGAAAAAGCTGTGGAGGCAGGCATGTTGTGCTACTTTTGCGCTCTTCTTGGCTAGTCCTTCGCAGCTGCTGTGTTCTTGGAACTCAGGGCTTTCTGGTTAATAGAGCCCATACCCTAGGCGTAACTCAAACCTTAACCCTAGGAAGGAAAATCAACCTATGGTTCGGGATGGTCTCATGGAAATATAAGTGGCAGCCAAGTTGCGTCACTTTTGCGCTCCCCTTGGGATGCCTTTCGCAGCTGCAGTGTGCCTGGAGCCCAGGGCTTCCTGGTTTTAAAAGTCCTAGGCCTAAGCCTAACAGTAACCCTAGGAAGGTAAATCAGCCGGGTATTAGGGTTCTTCCTAAGGGAAAAGCCGTGAAAGCAGCCATGTTGTGGCACTTCTGCACTCCCTTTGGGATGCCTTTGGCAGATGAAGTAAGCCTGGAACTCAGGGCTTCCTGGTTAAAGAAATCCAAGCCCTAGGCTGAACCCTAACCCTAACCCTAGGCAGATAAATCAGCCTAGGTATAGGGATGGTGCCAAGGAAAAAGCTGTGAAAGCTGCCATGTTGTTGCACTTTTGTACTCCCCTTGGGATGCCTTGAACAGCTGCAGTGTGCCTGGAGCCCAGGGCTTCCTAGTTTTAAAAATCCTAGCCCTAGGCCTAACCCTAACAGTAACCCTAGGAAGGTAAATCAGCCTGGTGTTAGGCTTCTTGCCAAGGAAAAAGCCGTGAAAGCAGCCATGTTGTGGCACTTCTACACTCCCTTTGGGATGCCTTTGGCAGATGAAGTAAGCCTGGAACTCAGGGCTTCCTGGTTAAAAAAATCCAAGCCCTAGGCTGAACCCTAACCCTAACACTAGGCAGATAAATCAGCCTAGTTATAGGGATGGTGCCAAGGAAAAAGCTGTGAAAGCTGCCATGTTGTTGCACTTTTGTACTCCCCTTGGGATGCCTTGAACAGCTGCAGTGTGCCTGGAGCCCAGGGCTTCCTAGTTTTAAAAATCCTAGCCCTAGGCCTAAGCCTAACAGTAACCCTGGGAAGGTAAATCAGCCTGGTGTTAGGCTTCTTGCCAAGGAAAAAGCCGTGAGAGCAGCCATGTTGTGGCACTTTTGCACTCCCTTTTGGATGCCTTTCACAGCTCCAGTGTGCCTGGAACTCAGGGCTTCCTGATTTTAAAAATCCTAGCCCTAGGCCGAACCCCAACCCTAAGACGAGAAAGGCAAATCAGCCAGGAATTAGGCATGTCCCCAAGGAAAAAGCTGTGGAGGCAGGCATGTTGTGGTACTTTTGCGCTCTTCTTGGCTAGTCCTTCGCAGCTGCTGTGTTCTTGGAACTCAGGGCTTTCTGGTTAATAGAACCCTTACCCTAGGCGTATCCCAAACCTTAAGCCTAGGAAGGAAAATCAGCCTATGGTTCCGGATGGTCTCATGGAAATATCAGTGGTGGCAGCCAAGTTGCGTCACTTTTGCGCTCCCCTTGGGATGCCTTTCGCAGCTGCAGTGTGCCTGGAGCCCAGGGCTTCCTGGTTTTAAAAGTCCTAGGCCTAAGCCTAACAGTAACCCTAGGAAGGTAAATCAGCCGGGTATTAGGGTCCTTCCTAAGGGAAAAGCCGTGAAAGCAGCCATGTTGTGGCACTTCTGCACTCCCTTTGGGATGCCTTTGGCAGATGAAGTAAGCCTGGAACTCAGGGCTTCCTGGTTAAAGAAATCCAAGCCCTAGGCTGAACCCTAACCCTAACCCTAGGCAGATAAATCAGCCTAGGTATAGGGATGGTGCCAAGGAAAAAGCTGTGAAAGCTGCCATGTTGTTGCACTTTTGTACTCCCCTTGGGATGCCTTGAACAGCTGCAGTGTGCCTGGAGCCCAGGGCTTCCTAGTTTTAAAAATCCTAGCCCTAGGCCTAAGCCTAACAGTAACCCTGGGAAGGTAAATCAGCCTGGTGTTAGGCTTCTTGCCAAGGAAAAAGACGTGAAAGCAGCCATGTTGTGGCACTTCTGCACTGCCTTTGGGATGCCTTTGGCAGATGAAGTAAGCCTGGAACTCAGGGCTTCCTGGTTAAAGAAATCCAAGCCCTAGGCTGAACCCTAACCCTAACCCTAGGCAGATAAATCAGCCTAGGTATAGGGATGGTGCCAAGGAAAAAGCTGTGAAAGCTGCCATGTTGTTGCACTTTTGTACTCCTCTTGGGATGCCTTAAACAGCTGCAGTGTGCCTGGAGCTAAGGGCTTCCTAGTTTTAAAAATCCTAGCCCTAGGCCTAAGCCTAACAGTAACCCTGGGAAGGCAAATCAGCCTGGTGTTAGGCTTCTTGCCAAGGAAAAAGCCGTGAAAGCAGCCATGTTGTGGCACTTTTGCACTCCCTTTTGGATGCCTTTCACAGCTCCAGTGTGCCTGGAACTCAGGGCTTCCTGATTTTAAAAATCCTAGCCCTAGGCCGAACCCCAACCCTAAGACGAGAAAGGCAAATCAGCCAGGAATTAGGCATGTCCCCAAGGAAAAAGCTGTGGAGGCAGGCATGTTGTGCTACTTTTGCGCTCTTCTTGGCTAGTTCTTCGCAGCTGCTGTGTTCTTGGAACTCAGGGCTTTCTGGTTAATAGAACCCTTACCCTAGGCGTAACTCAAACCTTAAGCCTAGGAAGGAAAATCAGCCTATGGTTCGGATTGGTCTCATGGAAATATCAGTGGTGGCAGCCAAGTTGCGTCACTTTTGCGCTCCCCTTGGGATGCCTTTTGCAGCTGCAGTGTGCCTGGAGCCCAGGGCTTCCTGGTTTTAAAAGTCCTAGGCCTAAGCCTAACAGTAACCCTAGGAAGGTAAATCAGCCGGGTATTAGGGTTCTTCCTAAGGGAAAAGCCGTGAAAGCAGCCATGTTGTGGCACTTCTGCACTCCCTTTGGGATGCCTTTGGCAGATGAAGTAAGCCTGGAACTCAGGGCTTCCTGGTTAAAGAAATCCAAGCCCTAGGCTGAACCCTAACCCTAACCCCAGGCAGATAAATCAGCCTAGGTATAGGGATGGTGCCAAGGAAAAAGCTGTGAAAGCTGCCATGTTGTTGCACTTTTGTACTCCCCTTGGGATGCCTTGAACAGCTGCAGTGTGCCTGGAGCTAAGGGCTTCCTAGTTTTAAAAATCCTAGCCCTAGGCCTAAGCCTAACAGTAACCCTGGGAAGGTAAATCAGCCTGGTGTTAGGCTTCTTGCCAAGGAAAAAGCCGTGAAAGCAGCCATGTTGTGGCACTTTTGCACTCCCTTTTGGATGCCTTTCACAGCTGCAGTGTGCCTGGAACTCAGGGCTTCCTGATTTTAAAAATCCTAGCCCTAGGCCGAACCCCAACCCTAAGACGAGAAAGGCAAATCAGCCAGGAATTAGGCATGTCCCCAAGGAAAAAGCTGTGGAGGCAGGCATGTTGTGCTACTTTTGCGCTCTTCTTGGCTAGTCCTTCGCAGCTGCTGTGTTCTTGGAACTCAGGGCTTTCTGGTTAATAGAACCCTTACCCCAGGCGTATCCCAAACCTTAAGCCTAGGAAGGAAAATCAGCTTATGGTTCGGGATGGTCTCATGGAAATATCAGTGGTGGCAGCCAAGTTGCGTCACTTTTGCGCTCCCCTTAGGATGCCTTTCGCAGCTGCAGTGTGCCTGGAGCCCAGGGCTTCCTGGTTTTAAAAGTCCTAGGCCTAAGCCTAACAGTAACCCTAGGAAGGTAAATCAGCAGGGTATTAGGGTCCTTCCTAAGGGAAAAGCCGTGAAAGCAGCCATGTTGTGGCACTTCTGCACTCCCTTTGGGATGCCTTTGGCAGATGAAGTAAGCCTGGAACTCAGGGCTTCCTGGTTAAAGAAATCCAAGCCCTAGGCTGAACCCTAACCCTAACCCTAGGCAGATAAATCAGCCTAGGTATAGGGATGGTGCCAAGGAAAAAGCTGTGAAAGCTGCCATGTTGTTGCACTTTTGTACTCCCCTTGGGATGCCTTGAACAGCTGCAGTGTGCCTGGAGCCCAGGGCTTCCTAGTTTTAAAAATCCTAGCCCTAGGCCTAAGCCTAACAGTAACCCTGGGAAGGTAAATCAGCCTGGTGTTAGGCTTCTTGCCAAGGAAAAAGCCGTGAAAGCAGCCATGTTGTGGCACTTCTGCACTGCCTTTGGGATGCCTTTGGCAGATGAAGTAAGCCTGGAACTCAGGGCTTCCTGGTTAAAGAAATCCAAGCCCTAGGCTGAACCCTAACCCTAACCCTAGGCAGATAAATCAGCCTAGGTATAGGGATGGTGCCAAGGAAAAAGCTGTGAAAGCTGCCATGTTGTTGCACTTTTGTACTCCTCTTGGGATGCCTTAAACAGCTGCAGTGTGCCTGGAGCCCAGGGCTTCCTAGTTTTAAAAATCCTAGCCCTAGGCCTAAGCCTAACAGTAACCCTGGGAAGGCAAATCAGCCTGGTGTTAGGCTTCTTGCCAAGGAAAAAGCCGTGAAAGCAGCCATGTTGTGGCACTTTTGCACTCCCTTTTGGATGCCTTTCACAGCTCCAGTGTGCCTGGAACTCAGGGCTTCCTGATTTTAAAAATCCTAGCCCTAGGCCGAACCCCAACCCTAAGACGAGAAAGGCAAATCAGCCAGGAATTAGGCATGTCCCCAAGGAAAAAGCTGTGGAGGCAGGCATGTTGTGCTACTTTTGCGCTCTTCTTGGCTAGTTCTTCGCAGCTGCTGTGTTCTTGGAACTCAGGGCTTTCTGGTTAATAGAACCCTTACCCTAGGCGTAACTCAAACCTTAACCCTAGGAAGGAAAATCAGCCTATGGTTCGGATTGGTCTCATGGAAATATCAGTGGTGGCAGCCAAGTTGCGTCACTTTTGCGCTCCCCTTGGGATGCCTTTTGCAGCTGCAGTGTGCCTGGAGCCCAGGGCTTCCTGGTTTTAAAAGTCCTAGGCCTAAGCCTAACAGTAACCCTAGGAAGGTAAATCAGCCGGGTATTAGGGTTCTTCCTAAGGGAAAAGCCGTGAAAGCAGCCATGTTGTGGCACTTCTGCACTCCCTTTGGGATGCCTTTGGCAGATGAAGTAAGCCTGGAACTCAGGGCTTCCTGGTTAAAGAAATCCAAGCCCTAGGCTGAAGCCTAACCCTAACCCCAGGCAGATAAATCAGCCTAGGTATAGGGATGGTGCCAAGGAAAAAGCTGTGAAAGCTGCCATGTTGTTGCACTTTTGTACTCCCCTTGGGATGCCTTGAACAGCTGCAGTGTGCCTGGAGCTAAGGGCTTCCTAGTTTTAAAAATCCTAGCCCTAGGCCTAAGCCTAACAGTAACCCTGGGAAGGTAAATCAGCCTGGTGTTAGGCTTCTTGCCAAGGAAAAAGCCGTGAAAGCAGCCATGTTGTGGCACTTTTGCACTCCCTTTTGGATGCCTTTCACAGCTCCAGTGTGCCTGGAACTCAGGGCTTCCTGATTTTAAAAATCCTAGCCCTAGGCTGAACCCCAACCCTAAGACGAGAAAGGCAAATCAGCCAGGAATTAGGCATGTCCCCAAGGAAAAAGCTGTGGAGGCAGGCATGTTGTGCTACTTTTGCGCTCTTCTTGGCTAGTCCTTCGCAGCTGCTGTGTTCTTGGAACTCAGGGCTTTCTGGTTAATAGAACCCTTACCCCAGGCGTATCCCAAACCTTAAGCCTAGGAAGGAAAATCAGCTTATGGTTCGGGATGGTCTCATGGAAATATCAGTGGTGGCAGCCAAGTTGTGTCACTTTTGCGCTCCCCTTGGGATGCCTTTCGCAGCTGCAGTGTGCCTGGAGCCCAGGGCTTCCTGGTTTTAAAAGTCCTAGGCCTAAGCCTAACAGTAACCCTAGGAAGGTAAATCAGCCGGGTATTAGGGTCCTTCCTAAGGGAAAAGCCGTGAAAGCAGCCATGTTGTGGCACTTCTGCACTCCCTTTGGGATGCCTTTGGCAGATGAAGTAAGCCTGGAACTCAGGGCTTCCTGGTTAAAGAAATCCAAGCCCTAGGCTGAACCCTAACCCTAACCGTAGGCAGATAAATCAGCCTAGGTATAGGGATGGTGCCAAAGAAAAAGCTGTGAAAGCTGCCATGTTGTTGCACTTTTGTACTCCCCTTGGGATGCCTTGAACAGCTGCAGTGTGCCTGGAGCCCAGGGCTTCCTAGTTTTAAAAATCCTAGCCCTAGGCCTAAGCCTAACAGTAACCCTGGGAAGGTAAATCAGCCTGGTGTTAGGCTTCTTGCCAAGGAAAAAGCCGTGAAAGCAGCCATGTTGTGACACTTCTGCACTGCCTTTGGGATGCCTTTGGCAGATGAAGTAAGCCTGGAACTCAGGGCTTCCTGGTTAAAGAAATCCAAGCCCTAGGCTGAACCCTAACCCTAACCCTAGGGAGATAAATCAGCCTAGGTATAGGGATGGTGCCAAGGAAAAAGCTGTGAAAGCTGCCATGTTGTTGCACTTTTGTACTCCTCTTGGGATGCCTTAAACAGCTGCAGTGTGCCTGGAGCTAAGGGCTTCCTAGTTTTAAAAATCCTAGCCCTAGGCCTAAGCCTAACAGTAACCCTGGGAAGGCAAATCAGCCTGGTGTTAGGCTTCTTGCCAAGGAAAAAGCCTTGAAAGCAGCCATGTTGTGGAACTTTTGCACTCCCTTTTGGATGCCTTTCACAGCTCCAGTGTGCCTGGAACTCAGGGCTTCCTGATTTTAAAAATCCTAGCCCTAGTCCGGACACCAACCCTAAGACGAGAAAGGCAAATCAGCCAGGAATTAGGCATGTCCCCAAGGAAAAAGCTGTGGAGGCAGGCATGTTGTGGTACTTTTGCGCTCTTCTTGGGTAGTCCTTCGCAGCTGCTGTGTTCTTGGAACTCAGGGCTTTCTGGTTAATAGAACCCTTACCCTAGGCGTAACTCAAACCTTAAGCCTAGGAAGGAAAATCAGCCTATGGTTCGGGATGGTCTCATGGAAATATCAGTGGTGGCAGCCAAGTTGCGTCACTTTTGCGCTCCCCTTGGGATGCCTTTCGCAGCTGCAGTGTGCCTGGAGCCCAGGGCTTCCTGGTTTAAAAAGTCCTAGGCCTAAGCCTAACAGTAACCCTAGGAAGGTAAATCAGCCGGGTATTAGGGTTCTTACTAAGGGAAAAGCCGTGAAAGAAGCCATGTTGTGGCACTTCTGCACTCCCTTTGGGATGCCTTTGGCAGATGAAGTAAGCCTGGAACTCAGGGCTTCCTGGTTAAAGAAATCCAAGCCCTAGGCTGAACCCTAACCCTAACCCTAGGCAGATAAATCAGCCTAGGTATAGGGATGGTGCCAAGGAAAAAGCTGTGAAAGCTGCCATGTTGTTGCACTTTTGTACTCCCCTTGGGATGCCTTGAACAGCTGCAGTGTGCCTGGAGCCCAGGGCTTCCTAGTTTTAAAAATCCTAGCCCTAGGCCTAAGCCTAACAGTAACCCTGGGAAGGTAAATCAGCCTGGTGTTAGGCATCTTGCCAAGGAAAAAGCCGTGAAAGCAGCCATGTTGTGGAACTTCTGCACTGCCTTTGGGATGCCTTTGGCAGATGAAGTTAGCCTGGAACTCAGGGCTTCCTGGTTAAAAAAATCCAAGCCCTAGGCTGAAGCCTAACCCTAACCCTAGGCAGATAAATCAGCCTAGGTATAGGGATGGTGCCAAGGAAAAAGCTGTGAAAGCTGCCATGTTGTTGGACTTTTGTACTCCCCTTGGGATGCCTTGAACAGCTGCAGTGTGCCTGGAGCCCAGGGCTTCCTAGTTTTAAAAATCCTAGCCCTAGGCCTAAGCCTAACAGTAACCCTGGGAAGGTAAATCAGCCTGGTGTTAGGCTTCTTGCCAAGGAAAAAGCCGTGAAAGCAGCCATGTTGTGGCACTTTTGCACTCCCTTTTGGATGCCTTTCACAGCTCCAGTGTGCCTGGAACTCAGGGCTTCCTGATTTTAAAAATCCTAGCCCTAGGCCGAACCCCAACCCTAAGACGAGAAAGGCAAATCAGCCAGGAATTAGGCATGTCCCCAAGGAAAAAGCTGTGGAGGCAGGCATGTTGTGCTACTTTTGCGCTCTTCTTGGCTAGTTCTTCGCAGCTGCTGTGTTCTTGGAACTCAGGGCTTTCTGGTTAATAGAGCCCTTACCCTAGGTGTAACTCAAACCTTAACCCTAGGAAGGAAAATCAGCCTATGGTTCGGATTGGTCTCATGGAAATATCAGTGGTGGCAGCCAAGTTGCGTCACTTTTGCGCTCCCCTTGGGATGCCTTTTGCAGCTGCAGTGTGCCTGGAGCCCAGGGCTTCCTGGTTTTAAAAGTCCTAGGCCTAAGCCTAACAGTAACCCTAGGAAGGTAAATCAGCCGGGTATTAGGGTTCTTCCTAAGGGAAAAGCCGTGAAAGCAGCCATGTTGTGGCACTTCTGCACTCCCTTTGGGATGCCTTTGGCAGATGAAGTAAGCCTGGAACTCAGGGCTTCCTGGTTAAGGAAATCCAAGCCCTAGGCTGAACCCTAACCCTAACCCTAGGCAGATAAATCAGCCTAGGTATAGGGATGGTGCCAAGGAAAAAGCTGTGAAAGCTGCCATGTTGTTGCACTTTTGTACTCCCCTTGGGATGCCTTGAACAGCTGCAGTGTGCCTGGAGCTAAGGGCTTCCTAGTTTTAAAAATCCTAGCCCTAGGCCTAAGCCTAACAGTAACCCTGGGAAGGGAAATCAGCCTGGTGTTAGGCTTCTTGCCAAGGAAAAAGCCGTGAAAGCAGCCATGTTGTGGCACTTTTGCACTCCCTTTTGGATGCCTTTCACAGCTCCAGTGTGCCTGGAACTCAGGGCTTCCTGATTTTAAAAATCCTAGCCCTAGGCCGAACCCCAACCCTAAGACGAGAAAGGCAAATCAGCCAGGAATTAGGCATGTCCACAAGGAAAAAGCTGTGGAGGCAGGCATGTTGTGCTACTTTTGCGCTCTTCTTGGGTAGTCTTTCGCAGCTGCTGTGTTCTTGGAACTCAGGGCTTTCTGGTTAATAGAACCCTTACCCTAGGCGTAACTCAAACCTTAACCCTAGGAAGGAAAATCAACCTATGGTTCGGGATGGTCTCATGGAAATATCAGTGGTGGCAGCCAAGTTGCGTCACTTTTGCGCTCCCCTTGGGATGCCTTTCGCAGCTGCAGTGTGCCTGGAGCCCAGGGCTTCCTGGTTTTAAAAGTCCTAGGCCTAAGCCTAACAGTAACCCTAGGAAGGTAAATCAGCCGGGTATTAGGGTTCTTCCTAAGGGAAAAGCCGTGAAAGCAGCCATGTTGTGGCACTTCTGCACTCCCTTTGGGATGCCTTTGGCAGATGAAGTAAGCCTGGAACTCAGGGCTTCCTGGTTAAAGAAATCCAAGCCCTAAGCTGAACCCTAATCCTAACCCTAGGCAGATAAATCAGCCTAGGTATAGGGATGGTGCCAAGGAAAAAGCTGTGAAAGCTGCCATGTTACTGCACTTTTGCGCTCCCCTTGGGATGCCTTTCGCAGCTGCAGTGTGCCTGGAGCCCAGGGCTTCCTGGTTTTAAAAGTCCTAACCCTAAGCCTAACAGGAACCCTGGGAAGGTAAATCAGCCTGGTTTTAGGCTTCTTGCCAAGGAAAAAGCCGTGAAAGCAGCCATGTTGTGGCACTTCTGCACTCCCTTTTGGATGCCTTTGGCAGATGAAGTAAGCCTGGAACTCAGGGCTTCGTGGTTAAAGAAATCCAAGCCCTAGGCTGAACCCTAACCCTAACCCTAGGCAGATAAATCAGCCTAGGTATAGGGATGGTGCCAAGGAAAAAGCTGTGAAAACTGCCATGTTGTTGCACTTTTGTACTCCCCTTGGGATGCCTTGAACAGCTGCAGTGTGCCTGGAGCCCAGGGCTTCCTAGTTTTAAAAATCCTAGCCCTAGGCCTAAGCCTAACAGTAACCCTGGGAAGGTAAATCAGCCTGGTGTTAGGCTTCTTGCCAAGGAAAAAGCCATGAAAGCAGCCATGTTGTGGCACTTTTGCACTCCATTTTGGATGCCTTTCACAGCTCCAGTGTGCCTGGAACTCAGGGCTTCCTGATTTTAAAAATCCTAGCCCTAGGCCGAACCCCAACCCTAAGACGAGAAAGGCAAATCAGCCAGGAATTAGGCATGTCCACAAGGAAAAAGCTGTGGAGGCAGGCATGTTGTGCTACTTTTGCGCTCTTCTTGGGTAGTCCTTCACAGATGCTGTGTTCTTGGAACTCAGGGCTTTCTGGTTAATAGAACCCTTACCCTAGGCGTAACTCAAACCTTAAGCCTAGGAAGGAAAATCAGCCTATGGTTCGGGATGGTCTCATGGAAATATCAGTGGTGGCAGCCAAGTTGCATCACTTTTGCGCTCCCCTTGGGATGCCTTTCGCAGCTGCAGTGTGCCTGGAGCCCAGGGCTTCCTGGTTTTAAAAGTCCTAGGCCTAAGCCTAACAGTAACCCTAGGAAGGTAAATCAGCCGGGTATTAGGGTCCTTCCTAAGGGAAAAGCCGTGAAAGCAGCCATGTTGTGGCACTTCTGCACTCCCTTTGGGATGCCTTTGGCAGATGAAGTAAGCCTGGAACTCAGGGCTTCCTGGTTAAGGAAATCCAAGCCCTAGGCTGAACCCTCACCCTAACCCTAGGCAGATAAATCAGCCTAGGTATAGGGATGGTGCCAAGGAAAAAGCTGTGAAAGCTGCCATGTTGTTGCACTTTTGTACTCCCCTTGGGATGCCTTGAACAGCTGCAGTGTGCCTGGAGCTAAGGGCTTCCTAGTTTTAAAAATCCTAGCCCTAGGCCTAAGCCTAACAGTAACCCTGGGAAGGTAAATCAGCCTGGTGTTAGGCTTCTTGCCAAGGAAAAAGCCGTGAAAGCAGCCATGTTGTGGCACTTCTGCACTCCCTTTGGGATGCCTTTGGCAGATGAAGTAAGCCTGGAACTCAGGGCTTCCTGGTTAAAGAAATCCAAGCCCTAGGCTGAACCCTAACCCTAACCCTAGGCAGATAAATCAGCCTAGGTATAGGGATGGTGCCAAGGAAAAAGCTGTGAAAGCTGCCATGTTGTTGCACTTTTGTACTCCCCTTGGGATGCCTTGAACAGCTGCAGTGTGCCTGGAGCTAAGGGCTTCCTAGTTTTAAAAATCCTAGCCCTAGGCCTAAGCCTAACAGTAACCCTGGGAAGGTAAATCAGCCTGGTGTTAGGCTTCTTGCCAAGGAAAAAGCCGTGAAAGCAGCCATGTTGTGGCACTTTTGCACTCCCTTTTGGATGCCTTTCACAGCTCCAGTGTGCCTGGAACTCCGGGCTTCCTGATTTTAAAAATCCTAGCCCTAGGCCGAACCCCAACCCTAAGACGAGAAAGGCAAATCAGCCAGGAATTAGGCATGTCCCCAAGGAAAAAGCTGTGGAGGCAGGCATGTTGTGCTACTTTTGCGCTCTTCTTGGCTAGTTCTTCGCAGCTGCTGTGTTCTTGGAACTCAGGGCTTTCTGGTTAATAGAGCCCTTACCCTAGGTGTAACTCAAACCTTAACCCTAGGAAGGAAAATCAGCCTATGGTTCGGATTGGTCTCATGGAAATATCAGTGGTGGCAGCCAAGTTGCGTCACTTTTGCGCTCCCCTTGGGATGCCTTTTGCAGCTGCAGTGTGCCTGGAGCCCAGGGCTTCCTGGTTTAAAAAGTCCTAGGCCTAAGCCTAACAGTAACCCTAGGAAGGTAAATCAGCCGGGTATTAGGGTTCTTCCTAAGGGAAAAGCCGTGAAAGCAGCCATGTTGTGGCACTTCTGCACTCCCTTTGGGATGCCTTTGGCAGATGAAGTAAGCCTGGAACTCAGGGCTTCCTGGTTAAAGAAATCCAAGCCCTAGGCTGAACCCTAACCCTAACCCTAGGCAGATAAATCAGCCTAGGTATAGGGATGGTGCCAAGGAAAAAGCTGTGAAAGCTGCCATGTTGTTGCACTTTTGTACTCCCCTTGGGATGCCTTGAACAGCTGCAGTGTGCCTGGAGCTAAGGGCTTCCTAGTTTTAAAAATCCTAGCCCTAGGCCTAAGCCTAACAGTAACCCTGGGAAGGTAAATCAGCCTGGTGTTAGGCTTCTTGCCAAGGAAAAAGCCGTGAAAGCAGCCATGTTGTGGCACTTTTGCACTCCCTTTTGGATGCCTTTCACAGCTCCAGTGTGCCTGGAACTCAGGGCTTCCTGATTTTAAAAATCCTAGCCCTAGGCCGAACCCCAACCCTAAGACGAGAAAGGCAAATCAGCCAGGAATTAGGCATGTCCACAAGGAAAAAGCTGTGGAGGCAGGCATGTTGTGCTACTTTTGCGCTCTTCTTGGGTAGTCTTTCGCAGCTGCTGTGTTCTTGGAACTCAGGGCTTTCTGGTTAATAGAGCCCTTACCCTAGGCGTAACTCAAACCTTAACCCTAGGAAGGAAAATCAACCTATGGTTCGGGATGGTCTCATGGAAATATCAGTGGTGGCAGCCAAGTTGCGTCACTTTTGCGCTCCCCTTGGGATGCCTTTCGCAGCTGCAGTGTGCCTGGAGCCCAGGGCTTCCTGGTTTTAAAAGTCCTAGGCCTAAGCCTAACAGTAACCCTAGGAAGGTAAATCAGCCGGGTATTAGGGTTCTTCCTAAGGGAAAAGCCGTGAAAGCAGCCATGTTGTGGCACTTCTGCACTCCCTTTGGGATGCCTTTGGCAGATGAAGTAAGCCTGGAACTCAGGGCTTCCTGGTTAAAGAAATCCAAGCCCTAAGCTGAACCCTAATCCTAACCCTAGGCAGATAAATCAGCCTAGGTATAGGGATGGTGCCAAGGAAAAAGCTGTGAAAGCTGCCATGTTACTGCACTTTTGCGCTCCCCTTGGGATGCCTTTCGCAGCTGCAGTGTGCCTGGAGCCCAGGGCTTCCTGGTTTTAAAAGTCCTAGCCCTAAGCCTAACAGGAACCCTGGGAAGGTAAATCAGCCTGGTTTTAGGCTTCTTGCCAAGGAAAAAGCCGTGAAAGCAGCCATGTTGTGGCACTTCTGCACTCCCTTTGGGATGCCTTTGGCAGATGAAGTAAGCCTGGAACTCAGGGCTTCGTGGTTAAAGAAATCCAAGCCCTAGGCTGAACCCTAACCCTAACCCTAGGCAGATAAATCAGCCTAGGTATAGGGATGGTGCCAAGGAAAAAGCTGTGAAAACTGCCATGTCGTTGCACTTTTGTACTCCCCTTGGGATGCCTTGAACAGCTGCAGTGTGCCTGGAGCCCAGGGCTTCCTAGTTTTAAAAATCCTAGCCCTAGGCCTAAGCCTAACAGTAACCCTGGGAAGGTAAATCAGCCTGGTGTTAGGCTTCTTGCCAAGGAAAAAGCCGTGAAAGCAGCCATGTTGTGGCACTTTTGCACTCCCTTTTGGATGCCTTTCACAGCTCCAGTGTGCCTGGAACTCAGGGCTTCCTGATTATAAAAATCCTAGCCCTAGGCCGAACCCCAACCCTAAGACGAGAAAGGCAAATCAGCCAGGAATTAGGCATGTCCACAAGGAAAAAGCTGTGGAGGCAGGCATGTTGTGCTACTTTTGCGCTCTTCTTGGGTAGTCCTTCACAGATGCTGTGTTCTTGGAACTCAGGGCTTTCTGGTTAATAGAACCCTTACCCTAGGCGTAACTCAAACCTTAAGCCTAGGAAGGAAAATCAGCCTATGGTTCGGGATGGTCTCATGGAAATATCAGTGGTGGCAGCCAAGTTGCATCACTTTTGCGCTCCCCTTGGGATGCCTTTCGCAGCTGCAGTGTGCCTGGAGCCCAGGGCTTCCTGGTTTTAAAAGTCCTAGGCCTAAGCCTAACAGTAACCCTAGGAAGGTAAATCAGCCGGGTATTAGGGTCCTTCCTAAGGGAAAAGCCGTGAAAGCAGCCATGTTGTGGCACTTCTGCACTCCCTTTGGGATGCCTTTGGCAGATGAAGTAAGCCTGGAACTCAGGGCTTCCTGGTTAAAAAATCCAAGCCCTAGGCTGAACCCTAACCCTAACCCTAGGCAGATAAATCAGCCTAGGTATAGGGATGGTGCCAAGGAAAAAGCTGTGAAAGCTGCCATGTTGTTGCACTTTTGTACTCCCCTTGGGATGCCTTGAACAGCTGCAGTGTGCCTGGAGCTAAGGGCTTCCTAGTTTTAAAAATCCTAGCCCTAGGCCTAAGCCTAACAGTAACCCTGGGAAGGTAAATCAGCCTGGTGTTAGGCTTCTTGCCAAGGAAAAAGCCGTGAAAGCAGCCATGTTGTGGCACTTTTGCACTCCCTTTTGGATGCCTTTCACAGCTCCAGTGTGCCTGGAACTCAGGGCTTCCTGATTTTAAAAATCCTAGCCCTAGACCGAACCCCAACCCTAAGACGAGAAAGGCAAATCAGCCAGGAATTAGGCATGTCCCCAAGGAAAAAGCTGTGGAGGCAGGCATGTTGTGGTACTTTTGCACTCTTCTTGGCTAGTTCTCCGCAGCTGCTGTGTTCTTGGAACTCAGGGCTTTCTGGTTAATAGAACCCTAACCCTAGGCGTAACTCAAACCTTAACCCTAGGAAGGAAAATCAGCCTATGGTTCGGATAGGTCTCATGGAAATATCAGTGGTGGCAGCCAAGTTGCGTCACTTTTGCGCAACCCCTGGAATGCCTTTCGCAGCTGCAGTGTGCCTGGAGCCCAGGGCTTCCTGGTTTTAAAAGTCCTAGGCCTAAGCCTAACAGTAACCCTAGGAAGGTAAATCAGCCTGGTGTTAGGCTTCTTGCCAAGGAAAAAGCCGTGAAAGCAGCCATGTTGTGGCACTTCTGCACTCCCTTTGGGATGCCTTTGGCAGATGAAGTAAGCCTGGAATTCAGGGCTTCCTGGTTAAAGAAATCCAAGCCGTAGGCTGAACCCTAACCCTAACCCTAGGCAGATAAATCAGCCTAGGTATAGGGATGGTGCCAAGGAAAAAGCTGTGAAAGCTGCCATGTCTTTGCACTTTTGTACTCCCCTTGGGATGCCTTGAACAGCTGCAGTGTGCCTGGAGCCCAGGGCTTCCTAGTTTTAAAAATCCTAGCCCTAGGCCTAAGCCTAACAGTAACCCTGGGAAGGTAAATCAGCCTGGTGTTAGGCTTCTTGCCAAGGAAAAAGCCGTGAAAGCAGCCATGTTGTGGCACTTCTGCACTGCCTTTGGGATGCCTTTGGCAGATGAAGTAAGCCTGGAACTCAGGGCTTCCTGGTTAAAGAAATCCAAGCCCTAGGCTGAACCCTAACCCTAACCCTAGGCAGATAAATCAGCCTAGGTATAGGGATGGTGCCAAGGAAAAAGCTGTGAAAGCTGCCATGTTGTTGCACTTTTGTACTCCTCTTGGGATGCCTTGAACAGCTGCAGTGTGCCTGGAGCTAAGGGCTTCCTAGTTTTAAAAATCCTAGCCCTAGGCCGAAGCCTAACAGTAACCCTGGGAAGGTAAATCAGCCTGGTGTTAGGCTTCTTGCCAAGGAAAAAGCCGTGAAAGCAGCCATGTTGTGGCACTTTTGCACTCCCTTTTGGATGCCTTTCACAGCTGCAGTGTGCCTGGAACTCAGGGCTTCCTGATTTTAAAAATCCTAGCCCTAGACCGAACCCCAACCCTAAGACGAGAAAGGCAAATCAGCCAGGAATTAGGCATGTCCCCAAGGAAAAAGCTGTGGAGGCAGGCATGTTGTGGTACTTTTGCGCTCTTCTTGGGTAGTCCTTCGCAGCTGCTGTGTTCTTGGAACTCATGGCTTTCTGGTTAATAGAAACCTTACCCTAGGCGTAACTCAAACCTTAAGCCTAGGAAGGAAAATCAGCCTATGGTTCGGGATGGTCTCATGGAAATATCAGTGGTGGCAGCCAAGTTGCGTCACTTTTGCGCTCCCCTTGGGATGCCTTTCGCAGCTGCAGTGTGCCTGGAGCCCAGGGCTTCCTGGTTTTAAAAGTCCTAGGCCTAAGCCTAACAGTAACCCTAGGAAGGTAAATCAGCTGGGTGTTAGGCTTCTTGCCAAGGAAAAAGCTTTGAAAGCAGCCATGTTGTGGCACTTCTGCACTGCCTTTGGGATGCCTTTGGCAGATGAAGTAAGCCTGGAACTCAGGGCTTCCTGGTTAAAAAAATCCAAGCCCTAGGCTGAACCCTAACCCTAACCCTAGGCAGATAAATCAGCCTATGTATAGGGATGGTGCCAAGGAAAAAGCTGTGAAAGCTGCCATGTTGTTGCACTTTTGTACTCCTCTTGGGATGCCTTGAACAGCTGCAGTGTGCCTGGAGCCAAGGGCTTCCTAGTTTTAAAAATCCTAGCCCTAGGCCTAAGCCTAACAGTAACCCTGGGAAGGCAAATCAGCCTGGTGTTAGGCTTCTTGCCAAGGAAAAAGCCGTGAAAGCAGCCATGTTGTGGCACTTTTGCACTCCCTTTTGGATGCCTGTCACAGCTCCAGTGTGCCTGGAACTCAGGGCTTCCTGATTTTAAAAATCCTAGCCCTAGGCCGAACCCCAACCCTAAGACGAGAAAGGCAAATCAGCCAGGAATTAGGCATGTCCCCAAGGAAAAAGCTGTGGAGGCAGGCATGTTGTGGTACTTTTGCGCTCTTCTTGGGTAGTCCTTCGCAGCTGCTGTGTTCTTGGAACTCAGGGCTTTCTGGTTAATAGAGCCCTTACCCTAGGCGTAACTCAAACCTTAACCCTAGGAAGGAAAATCAACCTATGGTTCGGGATGGTCTCATGGAAATATAAGTGGCAGCCAAGTTGCGTCACTTTTGCGCTCCCCTTGGGATGCCTTTCGCAGCTGCAGTGTGCCTGGAGCCCAGGGCTTCCTGGTTTTAAAAGTCCTAGGCCTAAGCCTAACAGTAACCCTAGGAAGGTAAATCAGCCGGGTATTAGGGTTCTTCCTAAGGGAAAAGCCGTGAAAGCAGCCATGTTGTGGCACTTCTGCACTCCCTTTGGGATGCCTTTGGCAGATGAAGTAAGCCTGGAACTCAGGGCTTCCTGGTTAAAGAAATCCAAGCCCTAGGCTGAACCCTAACCCTAACCCTAGGCAGATAAATCAGCCTAGGTATAGGGATGGTGCCAAGGAAAAAGCTGTGAAAGCTGCCATGTTGTTGCACTTTTGTACTCCCCTTGGGATGCCTTGAACAGCTGCAGTGTGCCTGGAGCCCAGGGCTTCCTAGTTTTAAAAATCCTAGCCCTAGGCCTAAGCCTAACAGTAACCCTGGGAAGGTAAATCAGCCTGGTGTTAGGCTTCTTGCCAAGGAAAAAGCCGTGAAAGCAGCCATGTTGTGGCACTTTTGCACTCCCTTTTGGATGCCTTTCACAGCTCCAGTGTGCCTGGAACTCAGGGCTTCCTGATTTTAAAAATCCTAGCCCTAGGCCGAACCCCAACCCTCAGACGAGAAAGGCAAATCAGCCAGGAATTAGGCATGTCCCCAAGGAAAAAGCTGTGGAGGCAGGCATGTTGTGCTACTTTTGCGCTCTTCTTGGGTAGTCTTTCGCAGCTGCTGTGTTCTTGGAACTCAGGGCTTTCTGGTTAATAGAGCCCTTACCCTAGGCGTAACTCAAACCTTAACCCTAGGAAGGAAAATCAGCCTATGGTTCGGGATGGTCTCATGGAAATATCAGTGGTGGCAGCCAAGTTGCGTCACTTTTGCGCTCCCCTTGGGATGCCTTTCGCAGCTGCAGTGTGCCTGGAGCCCAGGGCTTCCTGGTTTTAAAAGTCCTAGGCCTAAGCCTAACAGTAACCCTAGGAAGGTAAATCAGCCGGGTATTAGGGTTCTTCCTAAGGGAAAAGCCGTGAAAGCAGCCATGTTGTGGCACTTCTGCACTCCCTTTGGGATGCCTTTGGCAGATGAAGTAAGCCTGGAACTCAGGGCTTCCTGGTTAAAGAAATCCAAGCCCAAAGCTGAACCCTAACCCTAACCCTAGGCAGATAAATCAGCCTAGGTATAGGGATGGTGCCAAGGAAAAAGCTGTGAAAGCTGCCATGTTACTGCACTTTTGCGCTCCCCTTGGGATGCCTTTCGCAGCTGCAGTGTGCCTGGAGCCCAGGGCTTCCTGGTTTTAAAAGTCCTAGGCCTAAGCCTAACAGGAACCCTGGGAAGGTAAATCAGCCTGGTTTTAGGCTTCTTGCCAAGGAAAAAGCCGTGAAAGCAGCCATGTTGTGGCACTTCTGCACTCCCTTTGGGATGCCTTTGGCAGATGAAGTAAGCCTGGAACTCAGGGCTTCCTGGTTAAAGAAATCCAAGCCCTAGGCTGAACCCTAACCCTAACCCTAGGCAGATAAATCAGCCTAGGTATAGGGATGGTGCCAAGGAAAAAGCTGTGAAAACTGCCATGTCGTTGCACTTTTGTACTCCCCTTGGGATGCCTTGAACAGCTGCAGTGTGCCTGGAGCTAAGGGCTTCCTAGTTTTAAAAATCCTAGCCCTAGGCCTAAGCCTAACAGTAACCCTGGGAAGGTAAATCAGCCTGGTGTTAGGCTTCTTGCCAAGGAAAAAGCCGTGAAAGCAGCCATGTTGTGGCACTTTTGCACTCCCTTTTGGATGCCTTTCACAGCTCCAGTGTGCCTGGAACTCAGGGCTTCCTGATTTTAAAAATCCTAGCCCTAGACCGAACCCCAACCCTAAGACGAGAAAGGCAAATCAGCCAGGAATTTGGCATGTCCCCAAGGAAAAAGCTGTGGAGGCAGGCATGTTGTGGTACTTTTGCACTCTTCTTGGCTAGTTCTCCACAGCTGCTATGTTCTTGGAACTCAGGGCTTTCTGGTTAATAGAACCCTAACCCTAGGCGTAACTCAAACCTTAACCCTAGGAAGGAAAATCAGCCTATGGTTCGGATAGGTCTCATGGAAATATCAGTGGTGGCAGCCAAGTTGCGTCACTTTTGCGCTACCCCTGGAATGCCTTTCGCAGCTGCAGTGTGCCTGGAGCCCAGGGCTTCCTGGTTTTAAAAGTCCTAGGCCTAAGCCTAACAGTAACCCTAGGAAGGTAAATCAGCTGGGTGTTAGGCTTCTTGCCAAGGAAAAAGCTTTGAAAGCAGCCATGTTGTGGCACTTCTGCACTGCCTTTGGGATGCCTTTGGCAGATGAAGTAAGCCTGGAACTCAGGGCTTCCTGGTTAAAAAAATCCAAGCCCTAGGCTGAACCCTAACCCTAACCCTAGGCAGATAAATCAGCCTAGGTATAGGGATGGTGCCAAGGAAAAAGCTGTGAAAGCTGCCATGTTGTTGCACTTTTGTACTCCTCTTGGGATGCCTTGAACAGCTGCAGTGTGCCTGGAGCCAAGGGCTTCCTAGTTTTAAAAATCCTAGCCCTAGGCCTAAGCCTAACAGTAACCCTGGGAAGGCAAATCAGCCTGGTGTTAGGCTTCTTGCCAAGGAAAAAGCCGTGAAAGCAGCCATGTTGTGGCACTTTTGCACTCCCTTTTGGATGCCTGTCACAGCTGCAGTGTGCCTGGAACTCAGGGCTTCCTGATTTTAAAAATCCTAGCCCTAGGCCGAACCCCAACCCTAAGACGAGAAAGGCAAATCAGCCAGGAATTAGGCATGTCCCCAAGGAAAAAGCTGTGGAGGCAGGCATGTTGTGGTACTTTTGCGCTCTTCTTGGCTAGTCCTTCGCAGCTGCTGTGTTCTTGGAACTCAGGGCTTTCTGGTTAATAGAGCCCTTACCCTAGGCGTAACTCAAACCTTAAGCCTAGGAAGGAAAATCAACCTATGGTTCGGGATGGTCTCATGGAAATATAAGTGGCAGCCAAGTTGCGTCACTTTTGCGCTCCCCTTGGGATGCCTTTCGCAGCTGCAGTGTGCCTGGAGCCCAGGGCTTCCTGGTTTTAAAAGTCCTAGGCCTAAGCCTAACAGTAACCCTAGGAAGGTAAATCAGCCGGGTATTAGGGTTCTTCCTAAGGGAAAAGCCGTGAAAGCAGCCATGTTGTGGCACTTCTGCACTCCCTTTGGGATGCCTTTGGCAGATGAAGTAAGCCTGGAACTCAGGGCTTCCTGGTTAAAGAAATCCAAGCCCTAGGCTGAACCCTAACCCTAACCCTAGGCAGATAAATCAGCCTAGGTATAGGGATGGTGCCAAGGAAAAAGCTGTGAAAGCTGCCATGTTGTTGCACTTTTGTACTCCCCTTGGGATGCCTTTCGCAGCTGCAGTGTGCCTGGAGCCCAGGGCTTCCTAGTTTTAAAAATCCTAGCCCTAGGCCTAAGCCTAACAGTAACCCTGGGAAGGTAAATCAGCCTGGTGTTAGGCTTCTTGCCAAGGAAAAAGCCGTGAAAGCAGCCATGTTGTGGCACTTCTGCACTCCCTTTGGGATGCCTTTGGCAGATGAAGTAAGCCTGGAACTCAGGGCTTCCTGGTTAAAGAAATCCAAGCCCTAGGCTGAACCCTAACCCTAACCCTAGGCAGATAAATCAGCCTAGGTATAGGGATGGTGCCAAGGAAAAAGCTGTGAAAGCTGCCATGTTGTTGCACTTTTGTACTCCCCTTGGGATGCCTTGAACAGCTGCAGTGTGCCTGGAGCCCAGGGCTTCCTAGTTTTAAAAATCCTAGCCCTAGGCCTAAGCCTAACAGTAACACTGGGAAGGTAAATCAGCCTGGTGTTAGGCTTCTTGCCAAGGAAAAAGCCGTGAAAGCAGCCATGTTGTGGCACTTCTACACTCCCTTTGGGATGCCTTTGGCAGATGAAGTAAGCCTGGAACTCAGGGCTTCCTGGTTAAAAAATCCAAGCCCTAGGCTGAACCCTAACCCTAACACTAGGCAGATAAATCAGCCTAGTTATAGGGATGGTGCCAAGGAAAAAGCTGGGAAAGCTGCCATGTTGGTGCACTTTTGTACTCCCCTTGGGATGCCTTGAACAGCTGCAGTGTGCCTGGAGCTGAGGGCTTCCTAGTTTTAAAAATCCTAGCCCTAGGCCTAAGCCTAACAGTAACCCTGGGAAGGTAAATCAGCCGGGTATTAGGGTTCTTCCTAAGGGAAAAGCCGTGAAAGCAGCCATGTTGTGGCACTTCTGCACTGCCTTTGGGATGCCTTTGGCAGATGAAGTAAGCCTGGAACTCAGGGCTTCCTGGTTAACGAAATCCAAGCCCTAGGCTGAACCCTAACCCTAACCCTAGGCAGATAAATCAGCCTAGGTATAGGGATGGTGCCAAGGAAAAAGCTGTGAAAGCTGCCATGTTGTTGCACTTTTGTACTCCCCTTGGGATGCCTTGAACAGCTGCAGTGTCCTGGAGCCCAGGGCTTCCTAGTTTTAAAAATCCTAGCCCTAGGCCTAAGCCTAACAGTAACCCTGGGAAGGTAAATCAGCCTGGTGTTAGGCTTCTTGCCAAGGAAAAAGCCGTGAAAGCAGCCATGTTGTGGCACTTTTGCACTCCCTTTTGGATGCCTTTCACAGCTGCAGTGTGCCTGGAACTCAGGGCTTCCTGATTTTAAAAATCCTAGCCCTAGTCTGGACCCCAACCCTCAGACGAGAAAGGCAAATCAGCCAGGAATTAGGCATGTCCCCAAGGAAAAAGCTGTGGAGGCAGGCATGTTGTGCTACTTTTGCGCTCTTCTTGACTAGTCCTTCGCAGCTGCTGTGTTCTTGGAACTCAGGGCTTTCTGGTTAATAGAGCCCTTACCCTAGGCGTAACTCCAACCTTAACCCTAGGAAGGAAAATCAGCCTATGGTTCGGGATGGTCTCATGGAAATATCAGTGGTGGCAGCCAAGTTGCGTCACTTTTGCGCTCCCCTTGGGATGCCTTTCGCAGCTGCAGTGTGCCTGGAGCCCAGGGCTTCCTGGTTTTAAAAGTCCTAGGCCTAAGCCTAACAGTAACCCTAGGAAGGTAAATCAGCCAGGTATTAGGGTTCTTCCTAAGGGAAAAGCCGTGAAAGCAGCCATGTTGTGGCACTTCTGCACTCCCTTTGGGATGCCTTTGGCAGATGAAGTAAGCCTGGAACTCAGGGCTTCCTGGTTAAAGAAATCCAAGGCCTAGGCTGAACCCTAACCCTAACCCTAGGCAGATAAATCAGCCTAGGTATAGGGATGGTGCCAAGGAAAAAGCTGTGAAAGCTGCCATGTTGTTGGACTTTTGTACTCCCCTTGGGATGCCTTGAAGAGCTGCAGTGTGCCTGGAGCCCAGGGCTTCCTGGTTTTAAAAATCCTAGCCCTAGGCCTAAGCCTAACAGTAACCCTGGGAAGGTAAATCAGCCTGGTGTTAGGCTTCTTGCCAAGGAAAAAGCCGTGAAAGCAGCCATGTTGTGGCACTTCTGCACTGCCTTTGGGATGCCTTTGGCAGATGAAGTAAGCCTGGAACTCAGGGCTTCCTGGTTAAAGAAATCCAAGCCCTAGGCTGAACCCTAACCCTAACCCTAGGCAGATAAATCAGCCTAGGTATAGGGATGGTGCCAAGGAAAAAGCTGTGAAAGCTGCCATGTTGTTGCACTTTTGTACTCCCCTTGGGATGCCTTGAACAGCTGCAGTGTGCCTGGAGCTAAGGGCTTCCTAGTTTTAAAAATCCTAGCCCTAGGCCTAACCCTAACAGTAACCCTGGGAAGGCAAATCAGCCTGGTGTTAGGCTTCTTGCCAAGGAAAAAGCCGTGAAAGCAGCCATGTTGTGGCACTTTTGCACTCCCTTTTGGATGCCTTTCACAGCTCCAGTGTGCCTGGAACTCAGGGCTTCCTGATTTTAAAAATCCTAGCCCTAGGCCGAACCCCAACCCTAAGACGAGAAAGGCAAATCAGCCAGGAATTAGGCATGTCCCCAAGGAAAAAGCTGTGGAGGCAGGCATGTTGTGCTACTTTTGCGCTCTTCTTGGCTAGTTCTTCGCAGCTGCTGTGTTCTTGGAACTCAGGGCTTTCTGGTTAATAGAACCCTAACCCTAGGCGTAACTCAAACCTTAACCCTAGGAAGCAAAATCAGCCTATGGTTCGGGATGGTCTCATGGAAATATCAGTGGTGGCAGCCAAGTTGCGTCACTTTTGCGCTCCCCTTGGGATGCCTTTTGCAGCTGCAGTGTGCCTGGAGCCCAGGGCTTCCTGGTTTTAAAAGTCCTAGGCCTAAGCCTAACAGTAACCCTAGGAAGGTAAATCAGCCGGGTATTAGGGTTCTTCCTAAGGGAAAAGCCGTGAAAGCAGCCATGTTGTGGCACTTCTGCACTCCCTTTGGGATGCCTTTGGCAGATGAAGTAAGCCTGGAACTCAGGGCTTCCTGGTTAAAGAAATCCAAGCCCTAGGCTGAACCCTAACCCTAACCCTAGGCAGATAAATCAGCCTAGGTATAGGGATGGTGCCAAGGAAAAAGCTGTGAAAGCTGCCATGTTGTTGCACTTTTGTACTCCCCTTGGGATGCCTTGAACAGCTGCAGTGTGCCTGGAGCCCAGGGCTTCCTAGTTTTAAAAATCCTAGCCCTAGGCCTAAGCCTAACAGTAACCCTGGGAAGGGAAATCAGCCTGGTGTTAGGCTTCTTGCCAAGGAAAAAGCCGTGAAAGCAGCCATGTTGTGGCACTTTTGCACTCCCTTTTGGATGCCTTTCACAGCTCCAGTGTGCCTGGAACTCAGGGCTTCCTGATTTTAAAAATCCTAACCCTAGGCCGAACCCCAACCCTAAGACGAGAAAGGCAAATCAGCCAGGAATTAGGCATGTCCCCAAGGAAAAAGCTCTGGAGGCAGGCATGTTGTGGTACTTTTGCGCTCTTCTTGGCTAGTCCTTCGCAGCTGCTGTGTTCTTGGAACTCAGGGCTTTCTGGTTAATAGAACCCTTATCCTAGGCATATCCCAAACCTTAAGCCTAGGAAGGAAAATCAGCCTATGGTTCGGGATGGTCTCATGGAAATATCAGTGGTGGCAGCCAAGTTGCGTCACTTTTGCGCTCCCCTTGGGATGCCTTTCGCAGCTGCAGTGTGCCTGGAGCCCAGGGCTTCCTGGTTTTAAAAGTCCTAGGCGTAAGCCTAACAGTAACCCTAGGAAGGTAAATCAGCCGGGTATTAGGGTCCTTCCTAAGGGAAAAGCCGTGAAAGCAGCCATGTTGTGGCACTTCTGCACTCCCTTTGGGATGCCTTTGGCAGATGAAGTAAGCCTGGAACTCAGGGCTTCCTGGTTAAAGAAATCCAAGCCCTAGGCTGAACCCTAACCCTAACCCTAGGCAGATAAATCAGCCTAGGTATAGGGATGGTGCCAAGGAAAAAGCTGTGAAAGCTGCCATGTTGTTGCACTTTTGTACTCCCCTTGGGATGCCTTGAACAGCTGCAGTGTGCCTGGAGGCCAGGGCTTCCTAGTTTTAAAAATCCTAGCCCTAGGCCTAAGCCTAACAGTAACCCTGGGAAGGTAAATCAGCCTGGTGTTAGGCTTCTTGCCAAGGAAAAAGCCGTGAAAGCAGCCATGTTGTGGCACTTCTGCACTGCCTTTGGGATGCCTTTGGCAGATGAAGTAAGCCTGGAACTCAGGGCTTCCTGGTTAAAAAATCCAAGCCCTAGGCTGAACCCTAACCCTAACCCTAGGCAGATAAATCAGCCTAGGTATAGGGATGGTGCCAAGGAAAAAGCTGTGAAAGCTGCCATGTTGTTGCACTTTTGTACTCCTCTTGGGATGCCTTAAACAGCTGCAGTGTGCCTGGAGCCCAGGGCTTCCTAGTTTTAAAAATCCTAGCCCTAGGCCTAAGCCTAACAGTAACCCTGGGAAGGCAAATCAGCCTGGTGTTAGGCTTCTTGCCAAGGAAAAAGCCGTGAAAGCAGCCATGTTGTGGCACTTTTGCACTCCCTTTTGGATGCCTTTCACAGCTCCAGTGTGCCTGGAACTCAGGGCTTCCTGATTTTAAAAATCCTAGCCCTAGGCCGAACCCCAACCCTAAGACGAGAAAGGCAAATCAGCCAGGAATTAGGCATGTCCCCAAGGAAAAAGCTGTGGAGGCAGGCATGTTGTGGTACTTTTGCGCTCTTCTTGGCTAGTTCTTCGCAGCTGCTGTGTTCTTGGAACTCAGGGCTTTCTGGTTAATAGAGCCCTTACCCTAGGGGTAACTCAAACCTTAACCCTAGGAAGGAAAATCAGCCTATGGTTCGGATTGGTCTCATGGAAATATCAGTGGTGGCAGCCAAGTTGCGTCACTTTTGCGCTCCCCTTGGGATGCCTTTAACAGCTGCAGTGTGCCTGGAGCCCAGGGCTTCCTGGTTTTAAAAGTCCTAGGCCTAAGCCTAACAGTAACCCTAGGAAGGTAAATCAGCCGGGTATTAGGGTTCTTCCTAAGGGAAAAGCCGTGAAAGCAGCCATGTTGTGGCACTTCTGCACTCCCTTTGGGATGCCTTTGGCAGATGAAGTAAGCCTGGAACTCAGGGCTTCCTGGTTAAAGAAATCCAAGCCCTAGGCTGAACCCTAACCCTAACCCCAGGCAGATAAATCAGCCTAGGTATAGGGATGGTGCCAAGGAAAAAGCTGTGAAAGCTGCCATGTTGTTGCACTTTTGTACTCCCCTTGGGATGCCTTGAACAGCTGCAGTGTGCCTGGAGCTAAGGGCTTCCTAGTTTTAAAATCCTAGCCCTAGGCCTAAGCCTAACAGTAACCCTGGGAAGGTAAATCAGCCTGGTGTTAGGCATCTTGCCAAGGAAAAAGCCGTGAAAGCAGCCATGTTGTGGCACTTTTGCACTCCCTTTTGGATGCCTTTCACA
Source organism: Ammospiza caudacuta (assembly GCF_027887145.1). Classification (NCBI taxonomy): domain Eukaryota; kingdom Metazoa; phylum Chordata; class Aves; order Passeriformes; family Passerellidae; genus Ammospiza; species Ammospiza caudacuta. The sequence goes on from NC_080622.1 coordinate 388,407, forward strand.
GCTCCAGTGTGCCTGGAACTCAGGGCTTCCTGATTTTAAAAATCCTAGCCCTAGGCCGAACCCCAACCCTAAGACGAGAAAGGCAAATCAGCCAGGAATTAGGCATGTCCCCAAGGAAAAAGCTGTGGAGGCAGGCATGTTGTGCTACTTTTGCGCTCTTCTTGGCTAGTCCTTCGCAGCTGCTGTGTTCTTGGAACTCAGGGCTTTCTGGTTAATAGAACCCTTACCCCAGGCGTATCCCAAACCTTAAGCCTAGGAAGCAAAATCAGCTTATGGTTCGGGATGGTCTCATGGAAATATCAGTGGTGGCAGCCAAGTTGCGTCACTTTTGCGCTCCCCTTGGGATGCCTTTCGCAGCTGCAGTGTGCCTGGAGCCCAGGGCTTCCTGGTTTTAAAAGTCCTAGGCCTAAGCCTAACAGTAACCCTAGGAAGGTAAATCAGCCGGGTATTAGGGTCCTTCCTAAGGGAAAAGCCGTGAAAGCAGCCATGTTGTGGCACTTCTGCACTCCCTTTGGGATGCCTTTGGCAGATGAAGTAAGCCTGGAACTCAGGGCTTCCTGGTTAAAGAAATCCAAGCCCTAGGCTGAACCCTAACCCTAACCCTAGGCAGATAAATCAGCCTAGGTATAGGGATGGTGCCAAAGAAATGCTGTGAAAGCTGCCATGTTGTTGCACTTTTGTACTCCCCTTGGGATGCCTTGAACAGCTGCAGTGTGCCTGGAGCCCAGGGCTTCCTAGTTTTAAAAATCCTAGCCCTAGGCCTAAGCCTAACAGTAACCCTGGGAAGGTAAATCAGCCTGGTGTTAGGCTTCTTGCCAAGGAAAAAGCCGTGAAAGCAGCCATGTTGTGACACTTCTGCACTGCCTTTGGGATGCCTTTGGCAGATGAAGTAAGCCTGGAACTCAGGGCTTCCTGGTTAAAAAATCCAAGCCCTAGGCTGAACCCTAACCCTAACCCTAGGCAGATAAATCAGCCTAGGTATAGGGATGGTGCCAAGGAAAAAGCTGTGAAAGCTGATATGTTGTTGCACTTTTGTACTCCTCTTGGGATGCCTTAAACAGCTGCAGTGTGCCTGGAGCTAAGGGCTTCCTAGTTTTAAAATCCTAGCCCTAGGCCTAAGCCTAACAGTAACCCTGGGAAGGCAAATCAGCCTGGTGTTAGGCTTCTTGCCAAGGAAAAAGCCTTGAAAGCAGTCATGTTGTGGAACTTTTGCACTCCCTTTTGGATGCCTTTCACAGCTCCAGTGTGCCTGGAACTCAGGGCTTCCTGATTTTAAAAATCCTAGCCCTAGTCCGGACCCCAACCCTCAGACGAGAAAGGCAAATCAGCCAGGAATTAGGCATGTCCCCAAGGAAAAAGCTGTGGAGGCAGGCATGTTGTGCTACTTTTGCGCTCTTCTTGGGTAGTCCTTCGCAGCTGCTGTGTTCTTGGAACTCAGGGCTTTCTGGTTAATAGAACCCTTACCCTAGGCGTAACTCAAACCTTAAGCCTAGGAAGGAAAATCAGCCTATGGTTCGGGATGGTCTCATGGAAATATCAGTGGTGGCAGCCAAGTTGCGTCACTTTTGCGCTCCCCTTGGGATGCCTTTTGCAGCTGCAGTGTGCCTGGAGCCCAGGGCTTCCTGGTTTTAAAAGTCCTAGGCCTAAGCCTAACAGTAACCCTAGGAAGGTAAATCAGCCGGGTATTAGGGTTCTTCCTAAGGGAAAAGCCGTGAAAGCAGCCATGTTGTGGCACTTCTGCACTCCCTTTGGGATGCCTTTGGCAGATGAAGTAAGCCTGGAACTCAGGGCTTCCTGGTTAAAGAAATCCAAGCCCTAGGCTGAACCCTAACCCTAACCCTAGGCAGATAAATCAGCCTAGGTATAGGGATGGTGCCAAAGAAATGCTGTGAAAGCTGCCATGTTGTTGCACTTTTGTACTCCCCTTGGGATGCCTTGAACAGCTGCAGTGTGCCTGGAGCCCAGGGCTTCCTAGTTTTAAAAATCCTAGCCCTAGGCCTAAGCCTAACAGTAACCCTGGGAAGGTAAATCAGCCTGGTGTTAGGCTTCTTGCCAAGGAAAAAGCCGTGAAAGCAGCCATGTTGTGACACTTCTGCACTGCCTTTGGGATGCCTTTGGCAGATGAAGTAAGCCTGGAACTCAGGGCTTCCTGGTTAAAAAATCCAAGCCCTAGGCTGAACCCTAACCCTAACCCTAGGCAGATAAATCAGCCTAGGTATAGGGATGGTGCCAAGGAAAAAGCTGTGAAAGCTGCCATGTTGTTGCACTTTTGTACTCCTCTTGGGATGCCTTAAACAGCTGCAGTGTGCCTGGAGCTAAGGGCTTCCTAGTTTTAAAATCCTAGCCCTAGGCCTAAGCCTAACAGTAACCCTGGGAAGGCAAATCAGCCTGGTGTTAGGCTTCTTGCCAAGGAAAAAGCCTTGAAAGCAGTCATGTTGTGGAACTTTTGCACTCCCTTTTGGATGCCTTTCACAGCTCCAGTGTGCCTGGAACTCAGGGCTTCCTGATTTTAAAAATCCTAGCCCTAGTCCGGACCCCAACCCTCAGACGAGAAAGGCAAATCAGCCAGGAATTAGGCATGTCCCCAAGGAAAAAGCTGTGGAGGCAGGCATGTTGTGCTACTTTTGCGCTCTTCTTGGGTAGTCCTTCGCAGCTGCTGTGTTCTTGGAACTCAGGGCTTTCTGGTTAATAGAACCCTTACCCTAGGCGTAACTCAGACCTTAAGCCTAGGAAGGAAAATCAGCCTATGGTTCGGGATGGTCTCATGGAAATATCAGTGGTGGCAGCCAAGTTGCGTCACTTTTGCGCTCCCCTTGGGATGCCTTTTGCAGCTGCAGTGTGCCTGGAGCCCAGGGCTTCCTGGTTTTAAAAGTCCTAGGCCTAAGCCTAACAGTAACCCTAGGAAGGTAAATCAGCCGGGTATTAGGGTTCTTCCTAAGGGAAAAGCCGTGAAAGCAGCCATGTTGTGGCACTTCTGCACTCCCTTTGGGATGCCTTTGGCAGATGAAGTAAGCCTGGAACTCAGGGCTTCCTGGTTAAAGAAATCCAAGCCCTAGGCTGAACCCTAACCCTAACCCTAGGCAGATAAATCAGCCTAGGTATAGGGATGGTGCCAAGGAAAAAGCTGTGAAAGCTGCCATGTTGTTGCACTTTTGTACTCCCCTTGGGATGCCTTGAACAGCTGCAGTGTGCCTGGAGCCCAGGGCTTCCTGGTTTTAAAAATCCTAGCCCTAGGCCTAAGCCTAACAGTAACCCTGGGAAGGTAAATCAGCCTGGTGTTAGGCTTCTTGCCAAGGAAAAAGCCGTGAAAGCAGCCATGTTGTGGCACTTCTGCACTGCCTTTGGGATGCCTTTGGCAGATGAAGTAAGCCTGGAACTCAGGGCTTCCTGGTTAAAGAAATCCAAGCCCTAGGCTGAACCCTAACCCTAACCCTAGGCAGATAAATCAGCCTAGGTATAGGGATGGTGCCAAGGAAAAAGCTGTGAAAGCTGCCATGTTGTTGCACTTTTGTACTCCCCTTGGGATGCCTTGAACAGCTGCAGTGTGCCTGGAGCTAAGGGCTTCCTAGTTTTAAAAATCCTAGCCCTAGGCCTAAGCCTAACAGTAACCCTGGGAAGGCAAATCAGCCTGGTGTTAGGCTTCTTGCCAAGGAAAAAGCCGTGAAAGCAGCCATGTTGTGGCACTTTTGCACTCCCTTTTGGATGCCTTTCACAGCTCCAGTGTGCCTGGAACTCAGGGCTTCCTGATTTTAAAAATCCTAGCCCTAGGCCGAACCCCAACCCTAAGACGAGAAAGGCAAATCAGCCAGGAATTAGGCATGTCCCCAAGGAAAAAGCTCTGGAGGCAGGCATGTTGTGCTACTTTTGCGCTCTTCTTGGCTAGTTCTTCGCAGCTGCTGTGTTCTTGGAACTCAGGGCTTTCTGGTTAATAGAACCCTAACCCTAGGCGTAACTCAAACCTTAACCCTAGGAAGCAAAATCAGCCTATGGTTCGGGATGGTCTCATGGAAATATCAGTGGTGGCAGCCAAGTTGCGTCACTTTTGCGCTCCCCTTGGGATGCCTTTTGCAGCTGCAGTGTGCCTGGAGCCCAGGGCTTCCTGGTTTTAAAAGTCCTAGGCCTAAGCCTAACAGTAACCCTAGGAAGGTAAATCAGCCGGGTATTAGGGTTCTTCCTAAGGGAAAAGCCGTGAAAGCAGCCATGTTGTGGCACTTCTGCACTCCCTTTGGGATGCCTTTGGCAGATGAAGTAAGCCTGGAACTCAGGGCTTCCTGGTTAAAGAAATCCAAGCCCTAGGCTGAACCCTAACCCTAACCCTAGGCAGATAAATCAGCCTAGGTATAGGGATGGTGCCAAGGAAAAAGCTGTGAAAGCTGCCATGTTGTTGCACTTTTGTACTCCCCTTGGGATGCCTTGAACAGCTGCAGTGTGCCTGGAGCCCAGGGCTTCCTAGTTTTAAAAATCCTAGCCCTAGGCCTAAGCCTAACAGTAACCCTGGGAAGGTAAATCAGCCTGGTGTTAGGCTTCTTGCCAAGGAAAAAGCCGTGAAAGCAGCCATGTTGTGGCACTTTTGCACTCCCTTTTGGATGCCTTTCACAGCTCCAGTGTGCCTGGAACTCAGGGCTTCCTGATTTTAAAAATCCTAACCCTAGGCCGAACCCCAACCCTAAGACGAGAAAGGCAAATCAGCCAGGAATTAGGCATGTCCACAAGGAAAAAGCTCTGGAGGCAGGCATGTTGTGGTACTTTTGCGCTCTTCTTGGCTAGTCCTTCGCAGCTGCTGTGTTCTTGGAACTCAGGGCTTTCTGGTTAATAGAACCCTTACCCTAGGCGTATCCCAAATCTTAAGCCTAGGAAGGAAAATCAGCCTATGGTTCGGGATGGTCTCATGGAAATATCAGTGGTGGCAGCCAAGTTGCGTCACTTTTGCGCTCCCCTTGGGATGCCTTTCGCAGCTGCAGTGTGCCTGGAGCCCAGGGCTTCCTGGTTTTAAAAGTCCTAGGCGTAAGCCTAACAGTAACCCTAGGAAGGTAAATCAGCCGGGTATTAGGGTCCTTCCTAAGGGAAAAGCCGTGAAAGCAGCCATGTTGTGGCACTTCTGCACTGCCTTTGGGATGCCTTTGGCAGATGAAGTAAGCCTGGAACTCAGGGCTTCCTGGTTAAAAAATCCAAGCCCTAGGCTGAACCCTAACCCTAACCCTAGGCAGATAAATCAGCCTAGGTATAGGGATGGTGCCAAGGAAAAAGCTGTGAAAGCTGCCATGTTGTTGCACTTTTGTACTCCTCTTGGGATGCCTTAAACAGCTGCAGTGTGCCTGGAGCTGAGGGCTTCCTAGTTTTAAAAATCCTAGCCCGAGGCCTAAGCCTAAAAGTAACCCTGGGAAGGCAAATCAACCTGGTGTTAGGCTTCTTGCCAAGGAAAAAGCCGTGAAAGCAGCCATGTTGTGGCACTTTTGCACTCCCTTTTGGATGCCTTTCACAGCTCCAGTGTGCCTGGAACTCCGGGCTTCCTGATTTTAAAAATCCTAGCCCTAGGCCGAACCCCAACCCTAAGACGAGAAAGGCAAATCAGCCAGGAATTAGGCATGTCCCCAAGGAAAAAGCTGTGGAGGCAGGCATGTTGTGCTACTTTTGCGCTCTTCTTGGCTAGTTCTTCGCAGCTGCTGTGTTCTTGGAACTCAGGGCTTTCTGGTTAATAGAGCCCTTACCCTAGGCGTAACTCAAACCTTAACCCTAGGAAGGAAAATCAGCCTATGGTTCGGATTGGTCTCATGGAAATATCAGTGGTGGCAGCCAAGTTGCGTCACTTTTGCGCTCCCCTTGGGATGCCTTTTGCAGCTGCAGTGTGCCTGGAGCCCAGGGCTTCCTGGTTTTAAAAGTCCTAGGCCTAAGCCTAACAGTAACCCTAGGAAGGTAAATCAGCCGGGTATTAGGGTTCTTCCTAAGGGAAAAGCCGTGAAAGCAGCCATGTTGTGGCACTTCTGCACTCCCTTTGGGATGCCTTTGGCAGATGAAGTAAGCCTGGAACTCAGGGCTTCCTGGTTAAAGAAATCCAAGCCCTAGGCTGAACCCTAACCCTAACCCCAGGCAGATAAATCAGCCTAGGTATAGGGATGGTGCCAAGGAAAAAGCTGTGAAAGCTGCCATGTTGTTGCACTTTTGTACTCCCCTTGGGATGCCTTGAACAGCTGCAGTGTGCCTGGAGCTAAGGGCTTCCTAGTTTTAAAAATCCTAGCCCTAGGCCTAAGCCTAACAGTAACCCTGGGAAGGTAAATCAGCCTGGTGTTAGGCATCTTGCCAAGGAAAAAGCCGTGAAAGCAGCCATGTTGTGGCACTTTTGCACTCCCTTTTGGATGCCTTTCACAGCTCCAGTGTGCCTGGAACTCAGGGCTTCCTGATTTTAAAAATCCTAGCCCTAGGCCGAACCCCAACCCTAAGACGAGAAAGGCAAATCAGCCAGGAATTTGGCATGTCCCCAAGGAAAAAGCTGTGGAGGCAGGCATGTTGTGGTACTTTTGCGCTCTTCTTGGCTAGTCCTTCGCAGCTGCTGTGTTCTTGGAACTCAGGGCTTTCTGGTTAATAGAACCCTTACCCCAGGCGTATCCCAAACCTTAAGCCTAGGAAGGAAAATCAGCTTATGGTTCGGGATGGTCTCATGGAAATATCAGTGGTGGCAGCCAAGTTGCGTCACTTTTGCGCTCCCCTTGGGATGCCTTTCGCAGCTGCAGTGTGCCTGGAGCCCAGGGCTTCCTGGTTTTAAAAGTCCTAGGCCTAAGCCTAACAGTAACCCTAGGAAGGTAAATCAGCCGGGTATTAGGGTCCTTCCTAAGGGAAAAGCCGTGAAAGCAGCCATGTTGTGGCACTTCTGCACTCCCTTTGGGATGCCTTTGGCAGATGAAGTAAGCCTGGAACTCAGGGCTTCCTGGTTAAAGAAATCCAAGCCCTAGGCTGAACCCTAACCCTAACCCTAGGCAGATAAATCAGCCTAGGTATAGGGATGGTGCCAAAGAAATGCTGTGAAAGCTGCCATGTTGTTGCACTTTTGTACTCCCCTTGGGATGCCTTGAACAGCTGCAGTGTGCCTGGAGCCCAGGGCTTCCTAGTTTTAAAAATCCTAGCCCTAGGCCTAAGCCTAACAGTAACCCTGGGAAGGTAAATCAGCCTGGTGTTAGGCTTCTTGCCAAGGAAAAAGCCGTGAAAGCAGCCATGTTGTGACACTTCTGCACTGCCTTTGGGATGCCTTTGGCAGATGAAGTAAGCCTGGAACTCAGGGCTTCCTGGTTAAAAAATCCAAGCCCTAGGCTGAACCCTAACCCTAACCCTAGGCAGATCAATCAGCCTAGGTATAGGGATGGTGCCAAGGAAAAAGCTGTGAAAGCTGCCATGTTGTTGCACTTTTGTACTCCTCTTGGGATGCCTTAAACAGCTGCAGTGTGCCTGGAGCTAAGGGCTTCCTAGTTTTAAAAATCCTAGCCCTAGGCCTAAGCCTAACAGTAACCCTGGGAAGGCAAATCAGCCTGGTGTTAGGCTTCTTGCCAAGGAAAAAGCCTTGAAAGCAGTCATGTTGTGGAACTTTTGCACTCCCTTTTGGATGCCTTTCACAGCTCCAGTGTGCCTGGAACTCAGGGCTTCCTGATTTTAAAAATCCTAGCCCTAGTCCGAACCCCAACCCTCAGACGAGAAAGGCAAATCAGCCAGGAATTAGGCATGTCCCCAAGGAAAAAGCTGTGGAGGCTGGCATGTTGTGGTACTTTTGCGCTCTTCTTGGGTAGTCCTTCGCAGCTGCTGTGTTCTTGGAACTCAGGGCTTTCTGGTTAATAGAACCCTTACCCTAGGCGTAACTCAAACCTTAAGCCTAGGAAGGAAAATCAGCCTATGGTTCGGGATGGTCTCATGGAAATATCAGTGGTGGCAGCCAAGTTGCGTCACTTTTGCGCTCCCCTTGGGATGCCTTTCGCAGCTGCAGTGTGCCTGGAGCCCAGGGCTTCCTGGTTTTAAAAGTCCTAGGCCTAAGCCTAACAGTAACCCTAGGAAGGTAAATCAGCCGGGTATTAGGGTTCTTCCTAAGGGAAAAGCCGTGAAAGCAGCCATGTTGTGGCACTTCTGCACTCCCTTTGGGATGCCTTTGGCAGATGAAGTAAGCCTGGAACTCAGGGCTTCCTGGTTAAAGAAATCCAAGCCCTAGGCTGAACCCTAACCCTAACCCTAGGCAGATAAATCAGCCTAGGTATAGGGATGGTGCCAAGGAAAAAGCTGTGAAAGCTGCCATGTTGTTGCACTTTTGTACTCCCCTTGGGATGCCTTGAACAGCTGCAGTGTGCCTGGAGCCCAGGGCTTCCTAGTTTTAAAAATCCTAGCCCTAGGCCTAAGCCTAACAGTAACCCTGGGAAGGTAAATCAGCCTGGTGTTAGGCTTCTTGCCAAGGAAAAAGCCGTGAAAGCAGCCATGTTGTGGAACTTCTGCACTGCCTTTGGGATGCCTTTGGCAGATGAAGTTAGCCTGGAACTCAGGGCTTCCTGGTTAAAAAAATCCAAGCCCTAGGCTGAACCCTAACCCTAACCCTAGGCAGATAAATCAGCCTAGGTATAGGGATGGTGCCAAGGAAAAAGCTGTGAAAGCTGCCATGTTGTTGCACTTTTGTACTCCCCTTGGGATGCCTTGAACAGCTGCAGTGTGCCTGGAGCCCAGGGCTTCCTAGTTTTAAAAATCCTAGCCCTAGGCCTAAGCCTAACAGTAACCCTGGGAAGGTAAATCAGCCTGGTGTTAGGCTTCTTGCCAAGGAAAAAGCCGTGAAAGCAGCCATGTTGTGGCACTTTTGCACTCCCTTTTGGATGCCTTTCACAGCTCCAGTGTGCCTGGAACTCCGGGCTTCCTGATTTTAAAAATCCTAGCCCTAGGCCGAACCCCAACCCTAAGACGAGAAAGGCAAATCAGCCAGGAATTAGGCATGTCCCCAAGGAAAAAGCTGTGGAGGCAGGCATGTTGTGCTACTTTTGCGCTCTTCTTGGCTAGTTCTTCGCAGCTGCTGTGTTCTTGGAACTCAGGGCTTTCTGGTTAATAGAGCCCTTACCCTAGGCGTAACTCAAACCTTAACCCTAGGAAGGAAAATCAGCCTATGGTTCGGATTGGTCTCATGGAAATATCAGTGGTGGCAGCCAAGTTGCGTCACTTTTGCGCTCCCCGTGGGATGCCTTTTGCAGCTGCAGTGTGCCTGGAGCCCAGGGCTTCCTGGTTTTAAAAGTCCTAGGCCTAAGCCTAACAGTAACCCTAGGAAGGTAAATCAGCCGGGTATTAGGGTTCTTCCTAAGGGAAAAGCCGTGAAAGCAGCCATGTTGTGGCACTTCTGCACTCCCTTTGGGATGCCTTTGGCAGATGAAGTAAGCCTGGAACTCAGGGCTTCCTGGTTAAAGAAATCCAAGCCCTAGGCTGAACCCTAACCCTAACCCCAGGCAGATAAATCAGCCTAGGTATAGGGATGGTGCCAAGGAAAAAGCTGTGAAAGCTGCCATGTTGTTGCACTTTTGTACTCCCCTTGGGATGCCTTGAACAGCTGCAGTGTGCCTGGAGCTAAGGGCTTCCTAGTTTTAAAAATCCTAGCCCTAGGCCTAAGCCTAACAGTAACCCTGGGAAGGTAAATCAGCCTGGTGTTAGGCATCTTGCCAAGGAAAAAGCCGTGAAAGCAGCCATGTTGTGGCACTTTTGCACTCCCTTTTGGATGCCTTTCACAGCTCCAGTGTGCCTGGAACTCAGGGCTTCCTGATTTTAAAAATCCTAGCCCTAGGCCGAACCCCAACCCTAAGACGAGAAAGGCAAATCAGCCAGGAATTAGGCATGTCCCCAAGGAAAAAGCTGTGGAGGCAGGCATGTTGTGCTACTTTTGCGCTCTTCTTGGCTAGTCCTTCGCAGCTGCTGTGTTCTTGGAACTCAGGGCTTTCTGGTTAATAGAACCCTTACCCCAGGCGTATCCCAAACCTTAAGCCTAGGAAGCAAAATCAGCTTATGGTTCGGGATGGTCTCATGGAAATATCAGTGGTGGCAGCCAAGTTGTGTCACTTTTGCGCTCCCCTTGGGATGCCTTTTGCAGCTGCAGTGTGCCTGGAGCCCAGGGCTTCCTGGTTTTAAAAGTCCTAGGCCTAAGCCTAACAGTAACCCTAGGAAGGTAAATCAGCCGGGTATTAGGGTCCTTCCTAAGGGAAAAGCCGTGAAAGCAGCCATGTTGTGGCACTTCTGCACTCCCTTTGGGATGCCTTTGGCAGATGAAGTAAGCCTGGAACTCAGGGCTTCCTGGTTAAAGAAATCCAAGCCCTAGGCTGAACCCTAACCCTAACCCTAGGCAGATAAATCAGCCTAGGTATAGGGATGGTGCCAAAGAAATGCTGTGAAAGCTGCCATGTTGTTGCACTTTTGTACTCCCCTTGGGATGCCTTGAACAGCTGCAGTGTGCCTGGAGCCCAGGGCTTCCTAGTTTTAAAAATCCTAGCCCTAGGCCTAAGCCTAACAGTAACCCTGGGAAGGTAAATCAGCCTGGTGTTAGGCTTCTTGCCAAGGAAAAAGCCGTGAAAGCAGCCATGTTGTGACACTTCTGCACTGCCTTTGGGATGCCTTTGGCAGATGAAGTAAGCCTGGAACTCAGGGCTTCCTGGTTAAAAAATCCAAGCCCTAGGCTGAACCCTAACCCTAACCCTAGGCAGATAAATCAGCCTAGGTATAGGGATGGTGCCAAGGAAAAAGCTGTGAAAGCTGCCATGTTGTTGCACTTTTGTACTCCTCTTGGGATGCCTTAAACAGCTGCAGTGTGCCTGGAGCTAAGGGCTTCCTAGTTTTAAAAATCCTAGCCCTAGGCCTAAGCCTAACAGTAACCCTGGGAAGGCAAATCAGCCTGGTGTTAGGCTTCTTGCCAAGGAAAAAGCCGTGAAAGCAGCCATGTTGTGGCACTTTTGCACTCCCTTTTGGATGCCTTTCACAGCTCCAGTGTGCCTGGAACTCAGGGCTTCCTGATTTTAAAAATCCTAGCCCTAGGCCGAACCCCAACCCTAAGACGAGAAAGGCAAATCAGCCAGGAATTAGGCATGTCCCCAAGGAAAAAGCTGTGGAGGCAGGCATGTTGTGCTACTTTTGCGCTCTTCTTGGCTAGTTCTTCGCAGCTGCTGTGTTCTTGGAACTCAGGGCTTTCTGGTTAATAGAACCCTAACCCTAGGCGTAACTCAAACCTTAACCCTAGGAAGCAAAATCAGCCTATGGTTCGGATTGGTCTCATGGAAATATCAGTGGTGGCAGCCAAGTTGTGTCACTTTTGCGCTCCCCTTGGGATGCCTTTTGCAGCTGCAGTGTGCCTGGAGCCCAGGGCTTCCTGGTTTTAAAAGTCCTAGGCCTAAGCCTAACAGTAACCCTAGGAAGGTAAATCAGCCGGGTATTAGGGTTCTTCCTAAGGGAAAAGCCGTGAAAGCAGCCATGTTGTGGCACTTCTGCACTCCCTTTGGGATGCCTTTGGCAGATGAAGTAAGCCTGGAACTCAGGGCTTCCTGGTTAAAGAAATCCAAGCCCTAGGCTGAACCCTAACCCTAACCCTAGGCAGATAAATCAGCCTAGGTATAGGGATGGTGCCAAGGAAAAAGCTGTGAAAGCTGCCATGTTGTTGCACTTTTGTACTCCCCTTGGGATGCCTTGAACAGCTGCAGTGTGCCTGGAGCTAAGGGCTTCCTAGTTTTAAAAATCCTAGCCCTAGGCCTAAGCCTAACAGTAACCCTGGGAAGGTAAATCAGCCTGGTGTTAGGCTTCTTGCCAAGGAAAAAGCCGTGAAAGCAGCCATGTTGTGGCACTTTTGCACTCCCTTTTGGATGCCTTTCACAGCTCCAGTGTGCCTGGAACTCAGGGCTTCCTGATTTTAAAAATCCTAACCCTAGGCCGAACCCCAACCCTAAGACGAGAAAGGCAAATCAGCCAGGAATTAGGCATGTCCACAAGGAAAAAGCTCTGGAGGCAGGCATGTTGTGGTACTTTTGCGCTCTTCTTGGCTAGTCCTTCGCAGCTGCTGTGTTCTTGGAACTCAGGGCTTTCTGGTTAATAGAACCCTTACCCTAGGCGTATCCCAAACCTTAAGCCTAGGAAGGAAAATCAGCCTATGGTTCGGGATGGTCTCATGGAAATATCAGTGGTGGCAGCCAAGTTGCATCACTTTTGCGCTCCCCTTGGGATGCCTTTCGCAGCTGCAGTGTGCCTGGAGCCCAGGGCTTCCTGGTTTTAAAAGTCCTAGGCCTAAGCCTAACAGTAACCCTAGGAAGGTAAATCAGCCGGGTATTAGGGTCCTTCCTAAGGGAAAAGCCGTGAAAGCAGCCATGTTGTGGCACTTCTGCACTCCCTTTGGGATGCCTTTGGCAGATGAAGTAAGCCTGGAACTCAGGGCTTCCTGGTTAAAGAAATCCAAGCCCTAGGCTGAACCCTAACCCTAACCCTAGGCAGATAAATCAGCCTAGGTATAGGGATGGTGCCAAGGAAAAAGCTGTGAAAGCTGCCATGTTGTTGCACTTTTGTACTCCCCTTGGGATGCCTTGAACAGCTGCAGTGTGCCTGGAGCCCAGGGCTTCCTAGTTTTAAAAATCCTAGCCCTAGGCCTAAGCCTAACAGTAACCCTGGGAAGGTAAATCAGCCTGGTGTTAGGCTTCTTGCCAAGGAAAAAGCCGTGAAAGCAGCCATGTTGTGGCACTTCTGCACTGCCTTTGGGATGCCTTTGGCAGATGAAGTAAGCCTGGAACTCAGGGCTTCCTGGTTAAAAAATCCAAGCCCTAGGCTGAACCCTAACCCTAACCCTAGGCAGATAAATCAGCCTAGGTATAGGGATGGTGCCAAGGAAAAAGCTGTGAAAGCTGCCATGTTGTTGCACTTTTGTACTCCTCTTGGGATGCCTTAAACAGCTGCAGTGTGCCTGGAGCTAAGGGCTTCCTAGTTTTAAAAATCCTAGCCCTAGGCCTAAGCCTAACAGTAACCCTGGGAAGGCAAATCAGCCTGGTGTTAGGCTTCTTGCCAAGGAAAAAGCCGTGAAAGCAGCCATGTTGTGGCACTTTTGCACTCCCTTTTGGATGCCTTTCACAGCTCCAGTGTGCCTGGAACTCAGGGCTTCCTGATTTTAAAAATCCTAGCCCTAGGCCGAACCCCAACCCTAAGACGAGAAAGGCAAATCAGCCAGGAATTAGGCATGTCCCCAAGGAAAAAGCTGTGGAGGCAGGCATGTTGTGCTACTTTTGCGCTCTTCTTGGCTAGTTCTTCGCAGCTGCTGTGTTCTTGGAACTCAGGGCTTTCTGGTTAATAGAGCCCTTACCCTAGGCGTAACTCAAACCTTAACCCTAGGAAGGAAAATCAGCCTATGGTTCGGATTGGTCTCATGGAAATATCAGTGGTGGCAGCCAAGTTGCGTCACTTTTGCGCTCCCCTTGGGATGCCTTTTGCAGCTGCAGTGTGCCTGGAGCCCAGGGCTTCCTGGTTTTAAAAGTCCTAGGCCTAAGCCTAACAGTAACCCTAGGAAGGTAAATCAGCCGGGTATTAGGGTTCTTCCTAAGGGAAAAGCCGTGAAAGCAGCCATGTTGTGGCACTTCTGCACTGCCTTTGGGATGCCTTTGGCAGATGAAGTAAGCCTGGAACTCAGGGCTTCCTGGTTAAAGAAATCCAAGCCCTAGGCTGAACCCTAACCCTAACCCCAGGCAGATAAATCAGCCTAGGTATAGGGATGGTGCCAAGGAAAAAGCTGTGAAAGCTGCCATGTTGTTGCACTTTTGTAGTCCCCTTGGGATGCCTTGAACAGCTGCAGTGTGCCTGGAGGCCAGGGCTTCCTAGTTTTAAAAATCCTAGCCCTAGGCCTAAGCCTAACAGTAACCCTGGGAAGGTAAATCAGCCTGGTGTTAGGCATCTTGCCAAGGAAAAAGCCGTGAAAGCAGCCATGTTGTGGCACTTTTGCACTCCCTTTTGGATGCCTTTCACAGCTCCAGTGTGCCTGGAACTCAGGGCTTCCTGATTTTAAAAATCCTAGCCCTAGGCCGAACCCCAACCCTAAGACGAGAAAGGCAAATCAGCCAGGAATTAGGCATGTCCCCAAGGAAAAAGCTGTGGAGGCAGGCATGTTGTGGTACTTTTGCGCTCTTCTTGGCTAGTCCTTCGCAGCTGCTGTGTTCTTGGAACTCAGGGCTTTCTGGTTAATAGAACCCTTACCCCAGGCGTATCCCAAACCTTAAGCCTAGGAAGCAAAATCAGCTTATGGTTCGGGATGGTCTCATGGAAATATCAGTGGTGGCAGCCAAGTTGCGTCACTTTTGCGCTCCCCTTGGGATGCCTTTCGCAGCTGCAGTGTGCCTGGAGCCCAGGGCTTCCTGGTTTTAAAAGTCCTAGGCCCAAGCCTAACAGTAACCCTGGAAAGGGAAATCAGCCGGGTATTAGGGTCCTTCCTAAGGGAAAAGCCGTGAAAGCAGCCATGTTGTGGCACTTCTGCACTCCCTTTGGGATGCCTTTGGCAGATGAAGTAAGCCTGGAACTCAGGGCTTCCTGGTTAAAGAAATCCAAGCCCTAGGCTGAACCCTAACCCTAACCCTAGGCAGATAAATCAGCCTAAGTATAGGGATGGTGCCAAAGAAAACGCAGTGAAAGCTGCCATGTTGTTGCACTTTTGTACTCCCCTTGGGATGCCTTGAACAGCTGCAGTGTGCCTGGAGCCCAGGGCTTCCTAGTTTTAAAAATCCTAGCCCTAGGCCTAAGCCTAACAGTAACCCTGGGAAGGGAAATCAGCCTGGTGTTAGGCTTCTTGCCAAGGAAAAAGCCGTGAAAGCAGCCATGTTGTGGCACTTCTGCACTGCCTTTGGGATGCCTTTGGCAGATGAAGTAAGCCTGGAACTCAGGGCTTCCTGGTTAAAGAAATCCAAGCCCTAGGCTGAACCCTAACCCTAACCCTAGGCAGATAAATCAGCCTAGGTATAGGGATGGTGCCAAGGAAAAAGCTGTGAAAGCTGCCATGTTGTTGCACTTTTGTACTCCCCTTGGGATGCCTTGAACAGCTGCAGTGTGCCTGGAGCCCAGGGCTTCCTAGTTTTAAAAATCCTAGCCCTAGGCCTAAGCCTAACAGTAACCCTGGGAAGGTAAATCAGCCTGGTGTTAGGCTTCTTGCCAAGGAAAAAGCCGTGAAAGCAGCCATGTTGTGGCACTTTTGCACTCCCTTTTGGATGCCTTTCACAGCTCCAGTGTGCCTGGAACTCAGGGCTTCCTGGTTAAAAAAATCCTAGCCCTAGGCCGAACCCCAACCCTAAGACGAGAAAGGCAAATCAGCCAGGATTTAGGCATGTCCCCAAGGAAAAAGCTGTGGAGGCAGGCATGTTGTGGTACTTTTGCGCTCTTCTTGGCTAGTTCTTCGCAGCTGCTGTGTTCTTGGAACTCAGGGCTTTCTGGTTAATAGAGCCCTTACCCTAGGCGTAACTCAAACCTTAAGCCTAGGAAGGAAAATCAGCCTATGGTTCGGATTGGTCTCATGGAAATATCAGTGGTGGCAGCCAAGTTGCGTCACTTTTGCGCTCCCCTTGGGATGCCTTTTGCAGCTGCAGTGTGCCTGGAGCCCAGGGCTTCCTGGTTTTAAAAGTCCTAGGCCTAAGCCTAACAGTAACCCTAGGAAGGTAAATCAGCCGGGTATTAGGGTTCTTCCTAAGGGAAAAGCCGTGAAAGCAGCCATGTTGTGGCACTTCTGCACTCCCTTTGGGATGCCTTTGGCAGATGAAGTAAGCCTGGAACTCAGGGCTTCCTGGTTAAAGAAATCCAAGCCCTAGGGTGAACCCTAACCCTAACCCTAGGCAGATAAATCAGCCTAGGTATAGGGATGGTGCCAAGGAAAAAGCTGTGAAAGCTGCCATGTTGTTGGACTTTTGCACTCCCCTTGGGATGCCTTGAACAGCTGCAGTGTGCCTGGAGCCCAGGGCTTCCTAGTTTTAAAAATCCTAGCCCTAGGCCTAAGCCTAACAGTAACCCTGGGAAGGTAAATCAGCCTGGTGTTAGGCTTCTTGCCAAGGAAAAAGCCGTGAAAGCAGCCATGTTGTGGCACTTCTGCACTGCCTTTGGGATGCCTTTGGCAGATGAAGTAAGCCTGGAACTCAGGGCTTTCTTGTTAAAGAAATCCAAGCCCTAGGCTGAACCCTAACCCTAACCCTAGGCAGATAAATTAGCCTAAGTATAGGGATGGTGCCAAGGAAAAAGCTGTGAAAGCTGCCATGTTGTTGCACTTTTGTACTCCTCTTGGGATGCCTTGAACAGCTGCAATGTGCCTAGAGCTAAGGGCTTCCTAGTTTTAAAAATCCTAGCCCTAGGCCTAAGCATAACTGTAACCCTGGGAAGGTAAATCAGCCTGGTGTTAGGCTTCTTGCCAAGGATGAAGCCGTGAAAGCAGCCATGTTGTGGCACTTCTGCACTGCCTTTGGGATGCCTTTGGCAGATGAAGTAAGCCTGGAACTCAGGGCTTCCTGGTTAAAAAAATCCAAGCCCTAGGCTGAACCCTATCCCTAACCCTAGGCAGATAAATCAGCCTAGGTATAGGGATGGTGCCAAGGAAAAAGCTGTGAAAGCTGCCATGTTGTTGCACTTTTGTACTCCCCTTGGGATGCCTTGAACAGCTGCAGTGTGCCTGGAGCCCAGCGCTTCCTAGTTTTAAAAATCTTAGCCCTAGGCCTAAGCCTAACAGTAACCCTGGGAAGGTAAATCAGCCTGGTGTTAGGCTTCTTGCCAAGGAAAAAGCCATGAAGGCAGCCATGTTGTGGCACTTTTGCACTCCCTTTTGGATGCCTTTCACAGCTCCAGTGTGCCTGGAACTCAGGGCTTCCTGATTTTAAAAATCCTAGCCCTAGGCCGAACCCCAACCCTAAGACGAGAAAGGCAAATCAGCCAGGAATTAGGCATGTCCACAAGGAAAAAGCTCTGGAGGCAGGCATGTTGTGGTACTTTTGCGCTCTTCTTGGCTAGTCCTTCGCAGCTGCTGTGTTCTTGGAACTCAGGGCTTTCTGGTTAATAGAACCTCTACCCTAGGCGTAACTCAAACCTTAACCCTAGGAAGGAAAATCAGCCTATGGTTCGGGATGGTCTCATGGAAATATCAGTGGTGGCAGCCAAGTTGCGTCACTTTTGCGCTCCCCTTGGGATGCCTTTCGCAGCTGCAGTGTGCCTGGAGCCCAGGGCTTCCTGGTTTTAAAAGTCCTAGGCCTAAGCCTAACAGTAACCCTAGGAAGGTAAATCAGCCGGGTATTAGGGTTCTTCCTAAGGGAAAAGCCGTGAAAGCAGCCATGTCGTGGCACTTCTGCACTCCCTTTGGGATGCCTTTGGCAGATGAAGTAAGCCTGGAACTCAGGGCTTCCTGGTTAAAGAAATCCAAGCCCAAGGCTGAACCCTAACCCTAAGCCTAGGCAGATAAATCTACCTAGGTATAGGGATGGTGCCAAGGAAAAAGCTGTGAAAGCTGCCATGTTGTTGCACTTTTGTACTCCCCTTGGGATGCCTTTCGCAGCTGCAGCGTGCCTGGAGCTAAGGGCTTCCTAGTTTTAAAAATCCTAGCCCTAGGCCTAAGCCTAACAGTAACCCTGGGAAGGTAAATCAGCCTGGTGTTATGCTTCTTGCCAAGGAAAAAGCCGTGAAAGCAGCCATGTTGTGGCACTTCTGCACTCCCTTTGGGATGCCTTTGGCAGATGAAGTAAGCCTGGAACTCAGGGCTTCCTGGTTAAAGAAATCCAAGCCCTAGGCTGAACCCTAACCCTAACCCTAGGCAGATAAATCAGCCTAGGTATAGGGATGGTGCCAAGGAAAAAGCTGTGAAAGCTGCCATGTTGTTGCACTTTTGTACTCCTCTTGGGATGCCTTAAACAGCTGCAGTGTGCCTGGAGCTAAGGGCTTCCTAGTTTTAAAAATCCTAGCCCTAGGCCTAAGCCTAACAGTAACCCTGGGAAGGCAAATCAGCCTGGTGTTAGGCTTCTTGCCAAGGAAAAAGCCGTGAAAGCAGCCATGTTGTGGCACTTTTGCACTCCCTTTTGGATGCCTTTCACAGCTGCAGTGTGCCTGGAACTCAGGGCTTCCTGATTTTAAAAATCCTAGCCCTAGTCCGGACCCCAACCCTCAGATGAGAAAGGCAAATCAGCCAGGAATTAGGCATGTCCACAAGGAAAAAGCTGTGGAGGCAGGCATGTTGTGGTACTTTTGCGCTCTTCTTGGCTAGTCCTCCACAGCTGCTGTGTTCTTGGAACTCAGGGCTTTCTGGTTAATAGAACCCTTACCCTAGGCGTAACTCAAACCTTAAGCCTAGGAAGGAAAATCAGCCTATGGTTCGGGATGGTCTCATGGAAATATCAGTGGTGGCAGCCAAGTTGCGTCACTTTTTGCGCTCCCCTTGGGATGCCTTTCGCAGCTGCAGTGTGCCTGGAGCCCAGGGCTTCCTGGTTTTAAAAGTCCTAGGCCTAAGCCTAACAGTAACCCTAGGAAGGTAAATCAGCCGGGTATTAGGGTTCTTCCTAAGGGAAAAGCCGTGAAGGCAGCCATGTTGTGGCACTTCTGCACTCCCTTTGGGATTCCTTTGGCAGATGAAGTAAGCCTGGAACTCAGGGCTTCCTGGTTAAAGAAATCCAAGCCCTAGGCTGAACCCTAACCCTAACCCTAGGCAGATAAATCAGCCTAAGTATAGGGATGGTGCCAAAGAAAACGCAGTGAAAGCTGCCATGTTGTTGCACTTTTGTACTCCCCTTGGGATGCCTTGAACAGCTGCAGTGTGCCTGGAGCCCAGGGCTTCCTAGTTTTAAAAATCCTAGCCCTAGGCCTAAGCATAACAGTAACCCTGGGAAGGGAAATCAGCCTGGTGTTAGGCTTCTTGCCAAGGAAAAAGCCGTGAAAGCAGCCATGTTGTGGCACTTCTGCACTGCCTTTGGGATGCCTTTGGCAGATGAAGTAAGCCTGGAACTCAGGGCTTCCTGGTTAAAGAAATCCAAGCCCTAGGCTGAACCCTAACCCTAACCCTAGGCAGATAAATCAGCCTAGGTATAGGGATGGTGCCAAGGAAAAAGCTGTGAAAGCTGCCATGTTGTTGCACTTTTGTACTCCCCTTGGGATGCCTTGAACAGCTGCAGTGTGCCTGGAGCCCAGGGCTTCCTAGTTTTAAAAATCCTAGCCCTAGGCCTAAGCCTAACAGTAACCCTGGGAAGGTAAATCAGCCTGGTGTTAGGCTTCTTGCCAAGGAAAAAGCCTTGAAAGCAGCCATGTTGTGGCACTTTTGCACTCCCTTTTGGATGCCTTTCACAGCTCCAGTGTGCCTGGAACTCAGGGCTTCCTGGTTAAAAAAATCCTAGCCCTAGGCCGAACCCCAACCCTAAGACGAGAAAGGCAAATCAGCCAGGATTTAGGCATGTCCCCAAGGAAAAAGCTGTGGAGGCAGGCATGTTGTGGTACTTTTGCGCTCTTCTTGGCTAGTTCTTCGCAGCTGCTGTGTTCTTGGAACTCAGGGCTTTCTGGTTAATAGAGCCCTTACCCTAGGCGTAACTCAAACCTTAAGCCTAGGAAGGAAAATCAGCCTATGGTTCGGATTGGTCTCATGGAAATATCAGTGGTGGCAGCCAAGTTGCGTCACTTTTGCGCTCCCCTTGGGATGCCTTTTGCAGCTGCAGTGTGCCTGGAGCCCAGGGCTTCCTGGTTTTAAAAGTCCTAGGCCTAAGCCTAACAGTAACCCTAGGAAGGTAAATCAGCCGGGTATTAGGGTTCTTCCTAAGGGAAAAGCCGTGAAAGCAGCCATGTTGTGGCACTTCTGCACTCCCTTTGGGATGCCTTTGGCAGATGAAGTAAGCCTGGAACTCAGGGCTTCCTGGTTAAAGAAATCCAAGCCCTAGGGTGAACCCTAACCCTAACCCTAGGCAGATAAATCAGCCTAGGTATAGGGATGGTGCCAAGGAAAAAGCTGTGAAAGCTGCCATGTTGTTGGACTTTTGTACTCCCCTTGGGATGCCTTGAACAGCTGCAGTGTGCCTGGAGCCCAGGGCTTCCTAGTTTTAAAAATCCTAGCCCTAGGCCTAAGCCTAACAGTAACCCTGGGAAGGTAAATCAGCCTGGTGTTAGGCTTCTTGCCAAGGAAAAAGCCGTGAAAGCAGCCATGTTGTGGCACTTCTGCACTGCCTTTGGGATGCCTTTGGCAGATGAAGTAAGCCTGGAACTCAGGGCTTTCTTGTTAAAGAAATCCAAGCCCTAGGCTGAACCCTAACCCTAACCCTAGGCAGATAAATTAGCCTAAGTATAGGGATGGTGCCAAGGAAAAAGCTGTGAAAGCTGCCATGTTGTTGCACTTTTGTACTCCTCTTGGGATGCCTTGAACAGCTGCAATGTGCCTGGAGCTAAGGGCTTCCTAGTTTTAAAAATCCTAGCCCTAGGCCTAAGCATAACTGTAACCCTGGGAAGGTAAATCAGCCTGGTGTTAGGCTTCTTGCCAAGGAAGAAGCCGTGAAAGCAGCCATGTTGTGGCACTTTTGTACTCCCCTTGGGATGCCTTGAACAGCTGCAGTGTGCCTGGAGCCCAGCGCTTCCTAGTTTTAAAAATCTTAGCCCTAGGCCTAAGCCTAACAGTAACCCTGGGAAGGTAAATCAGCCTGGTGTTAGGCTTCTTGCCAAGGAAAAAGCCATGAAGGCAGCCATGTTGTGGCACTTTTGCACTCCCTTTTGGATGCCTTTCACAGCTCCAGTGTGCCTGGAACTCAGGGCTTCCTGATTTTAAAAATCCTAGCCCTAGGCCGAACCCCAACCCTAAGACGAGAAAGGCAAATCAGCCAGGAATTAGGCATGTCCACAAGGAAAAAGCTCTGGAGGCAGGCATGTTGTGGTACTTTTGCGCTCTTCTTGGCTAGTCCTTCGCAGCTGCTGTGTTCTTGGAACTCAGGGCTTTCTGGTTAATAGAACCTCTACCCTAGGCGTAACTCAAACCTTAACCCTAGGAAGGAAAATCAGCCTATGGTTCGGGATGGTCTCATGGAAATATCAGTGGTGGCAGCCAAGTTGCGTCACTTTTGCGCTCCCCTTGGGATGCCTTTCGCAGCTGCAGTGTGCCTGGAGCCCAGGGCTTCCTGGTTTTAAAAGTCCTAGGCCTAAGCCTAAAAGTAACCCTAGGAAGGTAAATCAGCCGGGTATTAGGGTTCTTCCTAAGGGAAAAGCCGTGAAAGCAGCCATGTCGTGGCACTTCTGCACTCCCTTTGGGATGCCTTTGGCAGATGAAGTAAGCCTGGAACTCAGGGCTTCCTGGTTAAAGAAATCCAAGCCCAAGGCTGAACCCTAACCCTAAGCCTAGGCAGATAAATCTACCTAGGTATAGGGATGGTGCCAAGGAAAAAGCTGTGAAAGCTGCCATGTTGTTGCACTTTTGTACTCCCCTTGGGATGCCTTTCGCAGCTGCAGCGTGCCTGGAGCTAAGGGCTTCCTAGTTTTAAAAATCCTAGCCCTAGGCCTAAGCCTAACAGTAACCCTGGGAAGGTAAATCAGCCTGGTGTTATGCTTCTTGCCAAGGAAAAAGCCGTGAAAGCAGCCATGTTGTGGCACTTCTGCACTCCCTTTGGGATGCCTTTGGCAGATGAAGTAAGCCTGGAACTCAGGGCTTCCTGGTTAAAGAAATCCAAGCCCTAGGCTGAACCCTAACCCTAACCCTAGGCAGATAAATCAGCCTAGGTATAGGGATGGTGCCAAGGAAAAAGCTGTGAAAGCTGCCATGTTGTTGCACTTTTGTACTCCTCTTGGGATGCCTTAAACAGCTGCAGTGTGCCTGGAGCTAAGGGCTTCCTAGTTTTAAAAATCCTAGCCCTAGGCCTAAGCCTAACAGTAACCCTGGGAAGGCAAATCAGCCTGGTGTTAGGCTTCTTGCCAAGGAAAAAGCCGTGAAAGCAGCCATGTTGTGGCACTTTTGCACTCCCTTTTGGATGCCTTTCACAGCTCCAGTGTGCCTGGAACTCAGGGCTTCCTGATTTTAAAAATCCTAGCCCTAGTCCGGACCCCAACCCTCAGATGAGAAAGGCAAATCAGCCAGGAATTAGGCATGTCCACAAGGAAAAAGCTGTGGAGGCAGGCATGTTGTGGTACTTTTGCGCTCTTCTTGGCTAGTCCTCCACAGCTGCTGTGTTCTTGGAACTCAGGGCTTTCTGGTTAATAGAACCCTTACCCTAGGCGTAACTCAAACCTTAAGCCTAGGAAGGAAAATCAGCCTATGGTTCGGGATGGTCTCATGGAAATATCAGTGGTGGCAGCCAAGTTGCGTCACTTTTGCGCTCCCCTTGGGATGCCTTTCGCAGCTGCAGTGTGCCTGGAGCCCAGGGCTTCCTGGTTTTAAAAGTCCTAGGCCTAAGCCTAACAGTAACCCTAGGAAGGTAAATCAGCCGGGTATTAGGGTTCTTCCTAAGGGAAAAGCCGTGAAAGCAGCCATGTTGTGGCACTTCTGCACTCCCTTTGGGATGCCTTTGGCAGATGAAGTAAGCCTGGAACTCAGGGCTTCCTGGTTAAAGAAATCCAAGCCCTAGGCTGAACCCTAACCCTAACCCTAGGCAGATAAATCAGCCTAGGTATAGGGATGGTGCCAAGGAAAAAGCTGTGAAAGCTGCCATGTTGTTGCACTTTTGTACTCCCCTTGGGATGCCTTGAACAGCTGCAGTGTGCCTGGAGCCCAGGGCTTCCTAGTTTTAAAAATCCTAGCCCTAGGCCTAAGCCTAACAGTAACCCTGGGAAGGTAAATCAGCCTGGTGTTAGGCTTCTTGCCAAGGAAAAAGCCGTGAAAGCAGCCATGTTGTGGCACTTTTGCACTCCCTTTTGGATGCCTTTCACAGCTCCAGTGTGCCTGGAACTCAGGGCTTCCTGATTTTAAAAATCCTAGCCCTAGGCCGAACCCCAACCCTAAGACGAGAAAGGCAAATCAGCCAGGAATTAGGCATGTCCCCAAGGAAAAAGCTGTGGAGGCAGGCATGTTGTGGTACTTTTGCGCTCTTCTTGGCTAGTCCTCCAGAGCTGCTGTGTTCTTGGAACTCAGGGCTTTCTGGTTAATAGAACCCTTACCCTAGGCGTAACTCAAACCTTAAGCCTAGGAAGGAAAATCAGCCTATGGTTCGGGATGGTCTCATGGAAATATCAGTGGTGGCAGCCAAGTTGCGTCACTTTTGCGCTCCCCTTGGGATGCCTTTTGCAGCTGCAGTGTGCCTGGAGCCCAGGGCTTCCTGGTTTTAAAAGTCCTAGGCCTAAGCCTAACAGTAACCCTAGGAAGGTAAATCAGCCGGGTATTAGGGTTCTTCCTAAGGGAAAAGCCGTGAAAGCAGCCATGTTGTGGAACTTCTGCACTCCCTTTGGGATGCCTTTGGCAGATGAAGTAAGCCTGGAACTCAGGGCTTCCTGGTTAAAAAAATCCAAGCCCTAGGCTGAACCCTAACCCTAACCCTAGGCAGATAAATCAGCCTAGGTATAGGGATGGTGCCAAGGAAAAAGCTGTGAAAGCTGCCATGTTGTTGCACTTTTGTACTCCTCTTGGGATGACTTAAACAGCTGCAGTGTGCCTGGAGCTAAGGGCTTCCTAGTTTTAAAAATCCTAGCCCTAGGCCTAAGCCTAACAGTAACCCTGGGAAGGGAAATCAGCCTGGTGTTAGGCTTCTTGCCAAGGAAAAAGCCGTGAAAGCAGCCATGTTGTGGCACTTTTGCACTCCCTTTTGGATGCCTTTCACAGCTCCAGTGTGCCTGGAACTCAGGGCTTCCTGATTTTAAAAATCCTAGCCCTAGGCCGAACCGCAACCCTAAGACGAGAAAGGCAAATCAGCCAGGAATTAGGCATGTCCCCAAGGAAAAAGCTCTGGAGGCAGGCATGTTGTGGTACTTTTGCGCTCTTCTTGGGTAGTCCTTCACAGCTGCTGTGTTCTTGGAACTCAGGGCTTTCTGGTTAATAGAACCCTTACCCTAGGCGTAACTCAAACCTTAACCCTAGGAAGGAAAATCAGCCTCTGGTTCGGGATGGTCTCATGGAAATATCAGTGGTGGCAGCCAAGTTGCGTCACTTTTGCGCTCCCCTTGGGATGCCTTTCGCAGCTGCAGTGTGCCTGGAGCCCAGGGCTTCCTGGTTTTAAAAGTCCTAGGCCCAAGCCTAACAGTAACCCTAGGAAGGTAAATCAGCCAGGTATTAGGGTCCTTCCTAAGGGAAAAGCCGTGAAGGCAGCCATGTTGTGGCACTTCTGCACTCCCTTTGGGATTCCTTTGGCAGATGAAGTAAGCCTGGAACTCAGGGCTTCCTGGTTAAAGAAATCCAAGCCCTAGGCTGAACCCTAACCCTAACCCTAGGCAGATAAATCAGCCTAAGTATAGGGATGGTGCCAAAGAAAACGCAGTGAAAGCTGCCATGTTGTTGCACTTTTGTACTCCCCTTGGGATGCCTTGAACAGCTGCAGTGTGCCTGGAGCCCAGGGCTTCCTAGTTTTAAAAATCCTAGCCCTAGGCCTAAGCCTAACAGTAACCCTGGGAAGGGAAATCAGCCTGGTGTTAGGCTTCTTGCCAAGGAAAAAGCCGTGAAAGCAGCCATGTTGTGGCACTTCTGCACTGCCTTTGGGATGCCTTTGGCAGATGAAGTAAGCCTGGAACTCAGGGCTTCCTGGTTATAGAAATCCAAGCCCTAGGCTGAACCCTAACCCTAACCCTAGGCAGATAAATCAGCCTAGGTATAGGGATGGTGCCAAGGAAAAAGCTGTGAAAGCTGCCATGTTGTTGCACTTTTGTACTCCCCTTGGGATGCCTTGAACAGCTGCAGTGTGCCTGGAGCCCAGGGCTTCCTAGTTTTAAAAATCCTAGCCCTAGGCCTAAGCCTAACAGTAACCCTGGGAAGGTAAATCAGCCTGGTGTTAGGCTTCTTGCCAAGGAAAAAGCCGTGAAAGCAGCCATGTTGTGGCACTTTTGCACTCCCTTTTGGATGCCTTTCACAGCTCCAGTGTGCCTGGAACTCAGGGCTTCCTGGTTAAAAAAATCCTAGCCCTAGGCCGAACCCCAACCCTAAGACGAGAAAGGCAAATCAGCCAGGATTTAGGCATGTCCCCAAGGAAAAAGCTGTGGAGGCAGGCATGTTGTGGTACTTTTGCGCTCTTCTTGGCTAGTTCTTCGCAGCTGCTGTGTTCTTGGAACTCAGGGCTTTCTGGTTAATAGAGCCCTTACCCTAGGCGTAACTCAAACCTTAAGCCTAGGAAGGAAAATCAGCCTATGGTTCGGATTGGTCTCATGGAAATATCAGTGGTGGCAGCCAAGTTGCGTCACTTTTGCGCTCCCCTTGGGATGCCTTTTGCAGCTGCAGTGTGCCTGGAGCCCAGGGCTTCCTGGTTTTAAAAGTCCTAGGCCTAAGCCTAACAGTAACCCTAGGAAGGTAAATCAGCCGGGTATTAGGGTTCTTCCTAAGGGAAAAGCCGTGAAAGCAGCCATGTTGTGGCACTTCTGCACTCCCTTTGGGATGCCTTTGGCAGATGAAGTAAGCCTGGAACTCAGGGCTTCCTGGTTAAAGAAATCCAAGCCCTAGGCTGAAGCCTAACCCTAACCCTAGGCAGATAAATCAGCCTAGGTATAGGGATGGTGCCAAGGAAAAAGCTGTGAAAGCTGCCATGTTGTTGGACTTTTGTACTCCCCTTGGGATGCCTTGAACAGCTGCAGTGTGCCTGGAGCCCAGGGCTTCCTAGTTTTAAAAATCCTAGCCCTAGGCCTAAGCCTAACAGTAACCCTGGGAAGGTAAATCAGCCTGGTGTTAGGCTTCTTGCCAAGGAAAAAGCCGTGAAAGCAGCCATGTTGTGGCACTTCTGCACTGCCTTTGGGATGCCTTTGGCAGATGAAGTAAGCCTGGAACTCAGGGCTTTCTTGTTAAAGAAATCCAAGCCCTAGGCTGAACCCTAACCCTAACCCTAGGCAGATAAATTAGCCTAAGTATAGGGATGGTGCCAAGGAAAAAGCTGTGAAAGCTGCCATGTTGTTGCACTTTTGTACTCCTCTTGGGATGCCTTGAACAGCTGCAATGTGCCTGGAGCTAAGGGCTTCCTAGTTTTAAAAATCCTAGCCCTAGGCCTAAGCATAACTGTAACCCTGGGAAGGTAAATCAGCCTGGTGTTAGGCTTCTTGCCAAGGAAGAAGCCGTGAAAGCAGCCATGTTGTGGCACTTCTGCACTGCCTTTGGGATGCCTTTGGCAGATGAAGTAAGCCTGGAACTCAGGGCTTCCTGGTTAAAAAAATCCAAGCCCTAGGCTGAACCCTATCCCTAACCCTAGGCAGATAAATCAGCCTAGGTATAGGGATGGTGCCAAGGAAAAAGCTGTGAAAGCTGCCATGTTGTTGCACTTTTG
Source organism: Ammospiza caudacuta (assembly GCF_027887145.1). Lineage (NCBI taxonomy): Eukaryota > Metazoa > Chordata > Aves > Passeriformes > Passerellidae > Ammospiza > Ammospiza caudacuta. Next base: position 414,755 of record NC_080622.1, read on the forward strand.
TACTCCCCTTGGGATGCCTTGAACAGCTGCAGTGTGCCTGGAGCCCAGCGCTTCCTAGTTTTAAAAATCTTAGCCCTAGGCCTAAGCCTAACAGTAACCCTGGGAAGGTAAATCAGCCTGGTGTTAGGCTTCTTGCCAAGGAAAAAGCCATGAAGGCAGCCATGTTGTGGCACTTTTGCACTCCCTTTTGGATGCCTTTCACAGCTCCAGTGTGCCTGGTACTCAGGGCTTCCTGATTTTAAAAATCCTAGCCCTAGGCCGAACCCCAACCCTAAGACGAGAAAGGCAAATCAGCCAGGAATTAGGCATGTCCACAAGGAAAAAGCTCTGGAGGCAGGCATGTTGTGGTACTTTTGCGCTCTTCTTGGCTAGTCCTTCGCAGCTGCTGTGTTCTTGGAACTCAGGGCTTTCTGGTTAATAGAACCTCTACCCTAGGCGTATCCCAAACCTTAACCCTAGGAAGGAAAATCAGCCTATGGTTCGGGATGGTCTCATGGAAATATCAGTGGTGGCAGCCAAGTTGCGTCACTTTTGCGCTCCCCTTGGGATGCCTTTTGCAGCTGCAGTGTGCCTGGAGCCCAGGGCTTCCTGGTTTTAAAAGTCCTAGGCCTAAGCCTAACAGTAACCCTAGGAAGGTAAATCAGCCGGGTATTAGGGTTCTTCCTAAGGGAAAAGCCGTGAAAGCAGCCATGTTGTGGCACTTCTGCACTCCCTTTGGGATGCCTTTGGCAGATGAAGTAAGCCTGGAACTCAGGGCTTCCTGGTTAAAGAAATCCAAGCCCTAGGCTGAAGCCTGACCCTAACCCTAGGCAGATAAATCAGCCTAGGTATAGGGATGGTGCCAAGGAAAAAGCTGTGAAAGCTGCCATGTTGTTGCACTTTTGTACTCCCCTTGGGATGCCTTGAACAGCTGCAGTGTGCCTGTAGCCCAGGTCTTCCTTGTTTGAAAAATCCTAGCCCTAGGCCTAAGCCTAACAGTAACCCTGGGAAGGTAAATCAGCCTGGTGTTAGGCTTCTTGCCAAGGAAAAAGCCGTGAAAGCAGCCATGTTGTGGCACTTTTGCACTCCCTTTTGGATGCCTTTCACAGCTCCAGTGTGCCTGGAACTCAGGGCTTCCTGATTTTAAAAATCCTAGCCCTAGGCCGAACCCCAACCCTAAGATGAGAAAGGCAAATCAGCCAGGAATTTGGCATGTCCCCAAGGAAAAAGCTGTGGAGGCAGGCATGTTGTGGTACTTTTGCGCTCTTCTTGGCTAGTCCTCCACAGCTGCTGTGTTCTTGGAACTCAGGGCTTTCTGGTTAATAGAACCCTTACCCTAGGCGTAACTCAAACCTTAAGCCTAGGAAGGAAAATCAGCCTATGGTTCGGATTGGTCTCATGGAAATATCAGTGGTGGCAGCCAAGTTGCGTCACTTTTGCGCTCCCCTTGGGATGCCTTTTGCAGCTGCAGTGTGCCTGGAGCCCAGGGCTTCCTGGTTTTAAAAGTCCTAGGCCTAAGCCTAACAGTAACCCTAGGAAGGTAAATCAGCCGGGTATTAGGGTTCTTCCTAAGGGAAAAGCCGTGAAAGCAGCCATGTTGTGGCACTTCTGCACTCCCTTTGGGATGCCTTTGGCAGATGAAGTAAGCCTGGAACTCAGGGCTTCCTGGTTAAAGAAATCCAAGCCCTAGGCTGAACCCTAACCCTAACCCTAGGCAGATAAATCAGCCTAGGTATAGGGATGGTGCCAAGGAAAAAGCAGTGAAAGCTGCCATGTTGTTGCACTTTTGTACTCCCCTTGGGATGCCTTGAACAGCTGCAGTGTGCCTGGAGCCCAGGGCTTCCTAGTTTTAAAAATCCTAGCCCTAGGCCTAAGCCTAACAGTAACCCTGGGAAGGTAAATCAGCCTGGTGTTAGGCTTCTTGCCAAGGAAAAAGCCGTGAAAGCAGCCATGTTGTGGCACTTTTGCACTCCCTTTTGGATGCCTTTCACAGCTCCAGTGTGCCTGGAACTCAGGGCTTCCTGCTTTTAAAAATCCTAGCCCTAGGCCGAACCCCAACCCTAAGACGAGAAAGGCAAATCAGCCAGGAATTAGGCATGTCCCCAAGGAAAAAGCTGTGGAGGCAGGCATGTTGTGCTACTTTTGCGCTCTTCTTGGGTAGTCCTTCACAGCTGCTGTGTTCTTGGAACTCAGGGCTTTCTGGTTAATAGAACCCTTACCCTAGGCGTAACTCAAACCTTAACCCTAGGAAGGAAAATCAGCCTATGGTTCGGGATGGTCTCATGGAAATATCAGTGGTGGCAGCCAAGTTGCGTCACTTTTGCACTCCCCTTGGGATGCCTTTCGCAGCTGCAGTGTGCCTGGAGCCCAGGGCTTCCTGGTTTTAAAAGTCCTAGGCCTAAGCCTAACAGTAACCCTAGGAAGGTAAATCAGCCGGGTATTAGGGTTCTTCCTAAGGGAAAAGCCGTGAAAGCAGCCATGTTGTGGCACTTCTGCACTCCCTTTGGGATGCCTTTGGCAGATGAAAAAAGCCTGGAACTCAGGGCTTCCTGGTTAAAGAAATCCAAGCCCTAGGCTGAACCCTAACCCTAACCCTAGGCAGATAAATCAGCCTAGGTATAGGGATGGTGCCAAGGAAAAAGCTGTGAAAGCTGCCATGTTGTTGCACTTTTGTACTCCCCTTGGGATGCCTTGAACAGCTGCAGTGTGCCTGGAGCCCAGGGCTTCCTAGTTTTAAAAATCCTAGCCCTAGGCCTAAGCCTAACAGTAACCCTGGGAAGGTAAATCAGCCTGGTGTTAGGCTTCTTGCCAAGGAAAAAGCCGTGAAAGCAGCCATGTAGTGGCACTTTTGCACTCACTTTTGGATGCCTTTCACAGCTCCAGTGTGCCTGGAACTCAGGGCTTCCTGGTTAAAGAAATCCAAGCCCTAGGCTGAACCCTAACCCTAACCCTAGGCAGATAAATCAGCCTAGGTATAGGGATGGTGCCAAGGAAAAAGCTGTGAAAGCTGCCATGTTGTTGCACTTTTGTACTCCCCTTGGGATGCCTTGAACAGCTGCAGTGTGCCTGGAGCCCAGGGCTTCCTAGTTTTAAAAATCTTAGCCCTAGGCCTAAGCCTAACAGTAACCCTGGGAAGGTAAATCAGCCTGGTGTTAGGCTTCTTGCCAAGGAAAAAGCCGTGAAAGCAGCCATGTTGTGGCACTTTTGCACACCCTTTTGGATGCCTTTCACAGCTCCAGTGTGCCTGGAACTCAGGGCTTCCTGATTTTAAAAATCCTAGCCCTAGGCCGAACCCCAACCCTAAGACGAGAAAGGCAAATCAGCCAGGAATTAGGCATGTCCACAAGGAAAAAGCTGTGGAGGCAGGCATGTTGTGGTACTTTTGCGCTCTTCTTGGCTAGTCCTTCGCAGCTGCTGTGTTCTTGGAACTCAGGGCTTTCTGGTTAATAGAACCCTTACCCTAGGCTTATCCCAAACCTTAACCCTAGGAAGGAAAATAAGCTTATGGTTCGGGATGGTCTCATGGAAATATCAGTGGTGGCAGCCAAGTTGCGTCACTTTTGCGCTCCCCTTGGGATGCCTTTCGCAGCTGCAGTGTGCCTGGAGCCCAGGGCTTCCTGGTTTTAAAAGTCCTAGGCCTAAGCCTAACAGTAACCCTAGGAAGGTAAATCAGCCGGGTATTAGGGTTCTTCCTAAGGGAAAAGCCGTGAAAGCAGCCATGTTGTGGCACTTCTGCACTCCCTTTGGGATGCCTTTGGCAGATGAAGTAAGCCTGGAACTCAGGGCTTCCTGGTTAAAGAAATCCAAGCCCTAGGCTGAACCCTAACCCTAACACTAGGCAGATAAATCAGCCTAGGTATAGAGATGGTGCAAAAGAAAAAGCTGTGAAAGCTGCCATGTTGTTGCACTTTTGTACTCCCCTTGGGATGCCTTGAACAGCTGCAGTGTGCCTGGAGCCCAGGGCTTCCTAGTTTTAAAAATCCTAGCCCTAGGCCTAAGCCTAACAGTAACCCTGGGAAGGTAAATCAGCCTGGTGTTAGGCTTCTTGCCAAGGAAAAAGCCGTGAAAGCAGCCATGTTGTGGCACTTCTGCACTCCCTTTGGGATGCCTTTGGCAGATGAAGTAAGCCTGGAACTCAGGGCTTCCTGGTTAAAGAAATCCAAGCCCTAGGCTGAACCCTAACCCTAACCCTAGGCAGATAAATCAGCCTAGGTATAGGGATGGTGTCAAGCAAAAAGCTGTGAAAGCTGCCATGTTGTTGGACTTTTGTACTCCCCTTGGGATGCCTTGAACAGCTGCAGTGTGCCTGGAGCCCAGGGCTTCCTAGTTTTAAAAATCCTAGCCCTAGGCCTAAGCCTAACAGTAACCCTGGGAAGGTAAATCAGCCTGGTGTTAGGCTTCTTGCCAAGGAAAAAGCCGTGAAAGCAGCCATGTTGTGGCACTTTTGCACTCACTTTTGGATGCCTTTCACAGCTCCAGTGTGCCTGGTATTCAGGGCTTTCTGATTTTAAAAATCCTAGCCCTAGGCCGAACCTCAACCCTAAGACGAGAAAGGCAAATCAGCCAGGAATTAGGCATGTCCCCAAGGAAAAAGCTGTGGAGGCAGGCATGTTGTGGTACTTTTGCGCTCTTCTTGGCTAGTCCTTCGCAGCTGCTGTGTTCTTGGAACTCAGGGCTTTCTGGTTAATAGAACCCTTACCCTAGGCGTAACTCGAACCTTAAGCCTAGGAAGGAAAATCAACCTATGGTTCGGGATGGTCTCATGGAAATATCAGTGGTGGCAGCCAAGATGCGTCACTTTTGCGCTCCCCTTGGGATGCCTTTCGCAGCTGCAGTGTGCCTGGAGCCCAGGGCTTCCTGGTTTTAAAAGTCCTAGGCCTAGGCCTAAGCCTAACAGTAACCCTGGGAAGGTAAATCAGCCTGGTGTTAGGCTTCTTGCCAAGGAAAAAGCCGTGAAAGCAGCCATGTTGTGGCACTTCTGCACTCCCTTTGGGATGCCTTTGGCAGATGAAGTAAGCCTGGAACTCAGGGCTTCCTGGTTAAAGAAATCCAAGCCCTAGGCTGAAGCCTAACCCTAACCCTAGGCAGATAAATCAGCCTAGGTATAGGGATGGTGCCAAGGAAAAAGCTGTGAAATCTGCCATGTTGTTGCACTTTTGTACTCCTCTTGGGATGCCTTGAACAGCTGCAGTGTGCCTGGAGCTAAGGGCTTCCTAGTTTTAAAAATCCTAGCCCTAGGCCTAAGCCTAACAGTAACCCTGGGAAGGTAAATCAGCCTGGTGTTAGGCTTCTTGCCAAGGAAAAAGATGTGAAAGCAGCCATGTTGTGGCACTTTTGCACTCCCTTTTGGATGCCTTTCACAGCTCCAGTGTGCCTGGAACTCAGGGCTTCCTGATTTTAAAAATCCTAGCCCTAGGCCGGACCCCAACCCTAAGACGAGAAAGGCAAATCAGCCAGGAATTAGGCATGTCCCCAAGGAAAAAGCTGTGGAGGCAGGCATGTTGTGGTGCTTTTGCGCTCTTCTTGGGTAGTCCTACACAGCTGCTGTGTTCTTGGAACTCAGGGCTTTCTGGTTAATAGAACCCTTACCCTAGGCGTAACTCAAACCTTAACCCTAGGAAGGAAAATCAGCCTATGGTTCGGGATGGTCTCATGGAAATATCAGTGGTGGCAGCCAAGTTGCGTCACTTTTGCGCTCCCCTTGGAATGCCTTTCGCAGCTGCAGTGTGCCTGGAGCCCAGGGCTTCCTGGTTTTAAAAGTCCTAGGCCTAAGCCTAACAGTAACCCTAGGAAGGTAAATCAGCCGGGTATTCGGGTTCTTCCTAAGGGAAAAGCCGTGAAAGCAGCCATGTTGTGGCCCTTCTGCACTCCCTTTGGGATGCCTTTGGCAGATGAAGTAAGCCTGGAACTCAGGGCTTCCTGGTTAAAAAAATCCAAGCCCTAGGCTGAACCCTAACCCTAACCCTAGGCAGATAAATCAACCTAGGTATAGGGATGGTGGCAAGGAAAAAGCTGTGAAAGCTGCCATGTTGTTGCACTTTTGTACTCCCCTTGGGATGCCTTGAACAGCTGCAGTGTGCCTGGAGCCCAGGGCTTCCTAGTTTTAAAAATCCTAGCCCTAGGCCTAAGCCTAACAGTAACCCTGGGAAGGTAAATCAGCCTGGTGTTAGGCTTCTTGCCAAGGAAAAAGCCGTGAAAGCAGCCATGTTGTGGCACTTCTGCACTGCCTTTGGGATGCCTTTGTCTGATGAAGTAAGCCTGGAACTCAGGGCTTCCTGGTTAAAGAAATCCAAGCCCTAGGCTGAACCCTAACCCTAACCCTAGGCAGATAAATCAGCCTAGGTATAGGGATGGTGCCAAGGAAAAAGCTGTGAAAGCTGCCATGTTGTTGCACTTTTGTACTCCCCTTGGGATGCCTTGAACAGCTGCAGTGTGCCTGGAGCCCAGGGCTTCCTAGTTTTAAAAATCCTAGCCCTAGGCCTAAGCCTAACAGTAACCCTGGGAAGGTAAATCAGCCTGGTGTTAGGCTTCTTGCCAAGGAAAAAGCCGTGAAAGCAGCCATGTTGTGGCACTTCTGCACTGCCTTTGGGATGCCTTTGGCAGATGAAGTAAGCCTGGAACTCAGGGCTTCCTGGTTAAAGAAATCCAAGCCCTAGGCTGAACCCTAACCCTAACCCTAGGCAGATAAATCAGCCTAGGTATAGGGATGGTGCCAAGGAAAAAGCTGTGAAAACTGCCATGTTGTTGCACTTTTGTACTCCCCTTGGGATGCCTTGAACAGCTGCAGTGTGCCTGGAGCCAAGGGCTTCCTAGTTTTAAAAATCCTAGCCCTAGGCCTAAGCCTAACAGTAACCCTGGGAAGGCAAATCAGCCTGGTGTTAGGCTTCTTGCCAAGGAAAAAGCCGTGAAAGCAGCCATGTTGTGGCACTTTTGCACTCCCTTTTGGATGCCTTTCACAGCTGCAGTGTGCCTGGAACTCAGGGCTTCCTGATTTTAAAAAATCCTAGCCCTAGGCCGAACCCCAACCCTAAGACGAGAAAGGCAAATCAGCCAGGAATTAGGCATGTCCCCAAGGAAAAAGCTGTGGAGGCAGGCATGTTGTGCTACTTTTGCGCTCTTCTTGGCTAGTTCTTCGCAGCTGTTGTGTTCTTGGAACTCAGGGCTTTCTGGTTAATAGAACCCTTACCCTAGGCGTAACTCAAACCTTAACCCTAGGAAGGAAAATCAGCCTATGGTTCGGGATGGTCTCATGGAAATATCAGTGGTGGCAGCCAAGTTGCGTCACTTTTGCGCTCCCCTTGGGATGCCTTTCGCAGCTGCAGAGTGCCTGGAGCCCAGGGCTTCCTGGTTTTAAAAGTCCTAGGCCTAAGCCTAACAGTAACCCTAGGAAGGTAAATCAGCCGGGTATTAGGGTTCTTCCTAAGGGAAAAGCCGTGAAAGCAGCCATGTTGTGGCACTTCTGCACTCCCTTTGGGATGCCTTTGGCAGATGAAGTAAGCCTGGAACTCAGGGCTTCCTGGTAAAAGAAATCCAAGCCCTAGGCTGAAGCCTAACCCTAACCCTAGGCAGATAAATCAGCCTAGGTATAGGGATGGTGCCAAGGAAAAAGCTGTGAAAGCTGCCATGTTGTTGCACTTTTGTACTCCCCTTGGGATGCCTTGAACAGCTGCAGTGTGCCTGGAGCCCAGGGCTTCCTAGTGTTAAAAATCCTAGCCCTAGGCCTAAGCCTAACAGTAACCTTGGGAAGGTAAATCAGCCTGGTGTTAGGCTTCTTGCCAAGGAAAAAGCCGTGAAAGCAGCCATGTTGTGGCACTTCTGCACTGCCTTTGGGATGCCTTTGGCAGATGAAGTAAGCCTGGAACTCAGGGCTTCCTGGTTAAAGAAATCCAAGCCCTAGGCTGAACCCTATCCCTAACCCTAGGCAGATAAATCAGCCTAGGTATAGGGATGGTGCCAAGGAAAAAGCTGTGAAAGTTGCCATGTTGTTGCACTTTTGTACTCCCCTTGGGATGCCTTGAACAGCTGCAGTGTGCCTGGAGCCCAGGGCTTCCTAGTTTTAAAAATCCTAGCCCTAGGCCTAAGCCTAACAGTAACCCTGGGAAGGTAAATCAGCCTGGTGTTAGGCTTCTTGCCAAGGAAAAAGCCGTGAAAGCAGCCATGTTGTGGCACTTTTGCACTCCCTTTTGGATGCCTTTCACAGCTCCAGTGTGCCTGGAACTCAGGGCTTCCTGATTTTAAAAATCCTAGCCCTAGGCCGAACCCCAACCCTAAGGCGAGAAAGGCAAATCAGCCAGGAATTAGGCATGTCCCCAAGGAAAAAACTGTGGAGGCAGGCATGTTGTGCTACTTTTGCGCTCTTCTTGGCTAGTCCTTCACAGCTGCTGTGTTCTTGGAACTCAGGGCTTTCTGGTTAATAGAACCCTTACCCTAGGCGTAACTCAAACCTTAACCCTAGGAAGGAAAATCAGCCTATGTTTCGGGATGGTCTCATGGAAATATCAGTGGTGGCAGCCAAGTTGCGTCACTTTTGCGCTCCCCTTGGGATGCCTTTTGCAGCTGCAGTGTGCCTGGAGCCCAGGGCTTCCTGGTTTTAAAAGTCCTAGGCCTAAGCCTAACAGTAACCCTAGGAAGGTAAATCAGCCGGGTATTAGGGTTCTTCCTAAGGGAAAAGCCGTGAAAGCAGCCATGTTGTGGCACTTCTGCACTCGCTTTGGGATGCCTTTGGCAGATGAAGTAAGCCTGGAACTCAGGGCTTCCTGGTTAAAAAAATCCAAGCCCTAGGCTGAACCCTAACCCTAACCCTAGGCAGATAAATCAGCCTAGGTATAGGGATGGTGCCAAGGAAAAAGCTGTGAAAGCTGCCATGTTGTTGCACTTTTGTACTCCCCTTGGGATGCCTTGAACAGCTGCAGTGTGCCTGGAGCTATGGGCTTCCTAGTTTTAAAAATCCTAGCCCTAGGCCTAAGCCTAACAGTAACCCTGGGAAGGTAAATCAGCCTGGTGTTAGGCTTCTTGCCAAGGAAAAAGCCGTGAAAGCAGCCATGTTGTGGCACTTTTGCACTCCCTTTTGGATGCCTTTCACAGCTCCAGTGTGCCTGGAACTCCGGGCTTCCTGATTTTAAAAATCCTAGCCCTAGGCCGAACCCCAACCCTAAGACGAGAAAGGCAAATCAGCCAGGAATTAGGCATGTCCCCAAGGAAAAAGCTGTGGAGGCAGGCATGTTGTGGTACTTTTGCGCTCTTCTTGGCTAGTCCTTCGCAGCTGCTGTGTTCTTGGAACTCAGGGCTTTCTGGTTAATAGAGCCCTTACCCTAGGCGTAACTCAAACCTTAACCCTAGGAAGGAAAATCAGCCTATGGTTCGGGATGGTCTCATGGAAATATCAGTGGTGGCAGCCAAGTTGCGTCACTTTTGCGCTCCCCTTGGGATGCCTTTCGCAGCTGCAGTGTGCCTGGAGCCCAGGGCTTCCTGGTTTTAAAAGTCCTAGGCCTAAGCCTAACAGTAACCCTAGGAAGGTAAATCAGCCGGGTATTAGGGTTCTTCCTAAGGGAAAAGCCGTGAAAGCAGCCATGTTGTGGCACTTCTGCACTCCCTTTGGGATGCCTTTGGCAGATGAAGTAAGCCTGGAACTCAGGGCTTCCTGGTTAAAGAAATCCAAGCCCTAGGCTGAACCCTAACCCTAACCCTAGGCAGATAAATCAGCCTAGGTATAGGGATGGTGCCAAGGAAAAAGCTGTGAAAGCTGCCATGTTGTTGCACTTTTGTACTCCCCTTGGGATGCCTTGAACAGCTGCAGTGTGCCTGGAGCCCAGGTCTACCTTGTTTCAAAAATCCTAGCCCTAGGCCTAAGCCTAACAGTAACCCTGGGAAGGTAAATCAGCCTGGTGTTAGGCTTCTTGCCAAGGAAAAAGCCGTGAAAGCAGCCATGTTGTGGCACTTTTGCACTCCCTTTTGGATGCCTTTCACAGCTGCAGTGTGCCTGGAACTCAGGGCTTCCTGATTTTAAAAATCCTAGCCCTAGGCCGAACCCCAACCCTAAGACGAGAAAGGCAAATCAGCCAGGAATTAGGCATGTCCACAAGGAAAAAGCTGTGGAGGCAGGCATGTTGTGGTACTTTTGCGCTCTTCTTGGCTAGTCCTTCGCAGCTGCTGTGTTCTTGGAACTCAGGGCTTTCTGGTTAATAGAACCCTTACCCTAGGCGTAACTCAAACCTTAAGCCTAGGAAGGAAAATCAGCCAATGGTTCCGGATGGTCTCATGGAAATATCAGTGGTGGCAGCCAAGTTGCGTCACTTTTGCGCTCCCCTTGGGATGCCTTTCGCAGCTGCAGTGTGCCTGGAGCCCAGGGCTTCCTGGTTTTAAAAGTCCTAGGCCTAAGCCTAACAGTAACCCTAGGAAGGTAAATCAGCAGGGTATTAGGGTTCTTCCTAAGGGAAAAGCCGTGAAAGCAGCCATGTTGTGGCACTTCTGCACTCCCTTTGGGATGCCTTTGGCAGATGAAGTAAGCCTGGAACTCAGGGCTTCCTGGTTAAAGAAATCCAAGCCCTAGGCTGAACGCTAACCCTAACCCTAGGCAGATAAATCAGCCTAGGTATAGGGATGGTGCCAAGGAAAAAGCTGTGAAAGCTGCCATGTTGTTGCACTTTTGTACTCCCCTTGGGATGCCTTGAACAGCTGCAGTGTGCCTGGAGCTAAGGGCTTCCTAGTTTTAAAAATCCTAGCCCTAGGCCTAAGCCTAACAGTAACCCTGGGAAGGTAAATCAGCCTGGTATTAGGCTTCTTGCCAAGGAAAAAGCCGTGAAAGCAGCCATGTTGTGGCACTTTTGCACTCCCTTTTGGATGCCTTTCACAGCTCCACTGTGCCTGGAACTCAGGGCTTCCTGATTTTAAAAATCCTAGCCCTAGGCCGAACCCCAACCCTAAGACGAGAAAGGCAAATCAGCCAGGAATTAGGCATGTCCCCAAGGAAAAAGCTGTGGAGGCAGGCATGTTGTGGTACTTTTGCGCTCTTCTTGGCTAGTCCTTCGCAGCTGCTGTGTTCTTGGAACTCAGGGCTTTCTGGTAAATAGAGCCCTTACCCTAGGCGTAACTCAAACCTTAACCCTAGGAAGGAAAATCAGCCTATGGTTCGGGATGGTCTCATGGAAATATCAGTGGTGGCAGCCAAGTTGCGTCACTTTTGCGCTCCCCTTGGGATGCCTTTTGCAGCTGCAGTGTGCCTGGAGCCCAGGGCTTCCTGGTTTTAAAAGTCCTAGGCCTAAGCCTAACAGTAACCCTAGGAAGGTAAATCAGCAGGGTATTAGGGTTCTTCCTAAGGGAAAAGCCGTGAAAGCAGCCATGTTGTGGCACTTCTGCACTCCCTTTGGGATGCCTTTGGCAGATGAAGTAAGCCTGGAACTCAGGGCTTCCTGGTTAAAGAAATCCAAGCCCTAGGCTGAACCCTAACCCTAACCCTAGGCAGATAAATCAGCCTAGGTATAGGGATGGTGCCAAGGAAAAAGCTGTGAAAGCTGCCATGTTGTTGCACTTTTGTACTCCCTTTGGGATGCCTTGAACAGCTGCAGTGTGCCTGTAGCCCAGGTCTTCCTTGTTTGAAAAATCCTAGCCCTAGGCCTAAGCCTAACAGTAACCCTGGGAAGGTAAATCAGCCTGGTGTTAGGCTTCTTGCCAAGGAAAAAGCCGTGAAAGCAGCCATGTTGTGGCTCTTCTGCACTGCCTTTGGGATGCCTTTGGCAGATGAAGTAAGCCTGGAACTCAGGGCTTCCTGGTTAAAGAAATCCAAGCCCTAGGCTGAACCCTAACCCTAACCCTAGGCAGATAAATCAGCCTAGGTATAGGGATGGTGCCAAGGAAAAAGCTGTGAAAGCTGCCATGTTGTTGCACTTTTGTACTCCCCTTGGGATGCCTTTCGCAGCTGCAGTGTGCCTGGAGCCCAGGGCTTCCTGGTTTTAAAAGTCCTAGGCCTAAGCCTAACAGTAACCCTAGGAAGGTAAATCAGCCGGGTATTAGGGTTCTTCCTAAGGGAAAAGCCGTGAAAGCAGCCATGTTGTGGCACTTCTGCACTCCCTTTGGGATGCCTTTGGCAGATGAAGTAAGCCTGGAACTCAGGGCTTCCTGGTTAAAGAAATCCAAGCCCTAGGCTGAACCCTAACCCTAACCCTAGGCAGATAAATCAGCCTAGGTATAGGGATGGTGCCAAGGAAAAAGCTGTGAAAGCTGCCATGTTGTTGCACTTTTGTACTCCCCTTGGGATGCCTTGAACAGCTGCAGTGTGCCTGGAGCCCAGGGCTTCCTAGTTTCAAAAATCCTAGCCCTAGGCCTAAGCCTAACAGTAACCCTGGGAAGGTAAATCAGCCTGGTGTTAGGCTTCTTGCCAAGGAAAAAGCCGTGAAAGCAGCCATGTTGTGGCACTTTTGCACTCCCTTTTGGATGCCTTTCACAGCTCCAGTGTGCCTGGAACTCCGGGCTTCCTGATTTTAAAAATCCTAGCCCTAGGCCGAACCCCAACCCTAAGACGAGAAAGGCAAATCAGCCAGGAATTAGGCATGTCCCCAAGGAAAAAGCTGTGGAGGCAGGCATGTTGTGGTACTTTTGCGCTCTTCTTGGCTAGTTCTTCGCAGCTGTTGTGTTCTTGGAACTCAGGGCTTTCTGGTTAATAGAGCCCTTACCCTAGGCGTAACTCAAACCTTAACCCTAGGAAGGAAAATCAGCCTATGGTTCGGGATGGTCTCATGGAAATATCAGTGGTGGCAGCCAAGTTGCGTCACTTTTGCGCTCCCCTTGGGATGCCTTTCGCAGCTGCAGAGTGCCTGGAGCCCAGGGCTTCCTGGTTTTAAAAGTCCTAGGCCTAAGCCTAACAGTAACCCTAGGAAGGTAAATCAGCCGGGTATTAGGGTTCTTCCTAAGGGAAAAGCCGTGAAAGCAGCCATGTTGTGGCACTTCTGCACTCCCTTTGGGATGCCTTTGGCAGATGAAGTAAGCCTGGAACTCAGGGCTTCCTGGTAAAAGAAATCCAAGCCCTAGGCTGAAGCCTAACCCTAACCCTAGGCAGATAAATCAGCCTAGGTATAGGGATGGTGCCAAGGAAAAAGCTGTGAAAGCTGCCATGTTGTTGCACTTTTGTACTCCCCTTGGGATGCCTTGAACAGCTGCAGTGTGCCTGGAGCCCAGGGCTTCCTAGTGTTAAAAATCCTAGCCCTAGGCCTAAGCCTAACAGTAACCTTGGGAAGGTAAATCAGCCTGGTGTTAGGCTTCTTGCCAAGGAAAAAGCCGTGAAAGCAGCCATGTTGTGGCACTTCTGCACTGCCTTTGGGATGCCTTTGGCAGATGAAGTAAGCCTGGAACTCAGGGCTTCCTGGTTAAAGAAATCCAAGCCCTAGGCTGAACCCTAACCCTAACCCTAGGCAGATAAATCAGCCTAGGTATAGGGATGGTGCCAAGGAAAAAGCTGTGAAAGTTGCCATGTTGTTGCACTTTTGTACTCCCCTTGGGATGCCTTGAACAGCTGCAGTGTGCCTGGAGCCCAGGGCTTCCTAGTTTTAAAAATCCTAGCCCTAGGCCTAAGCCTAACAGTAACCCTGGGAAGGTAAATCAGCCTGGTGTTAGGCTTCTTGCCAAGGAAAAAGCCGTGAAAGCAGCCATGTTGTGGCACTTTTGCACTCCCTTTTGGATGCCTTTCACAGCTCCAGTGTGCCTGGAACTCAGGGCTTCCTGATTTTAAAAATCCTAGCCCTAGGCCGAACCCCAACCCTAAGGCGAGAAAGGCAAATCAGCCAGGAATTAGGCATGTCCCCAAGGAAAAAACTGTGGAGGCAGGCATGTTGTGCTACTTTTGCGCTCTTCTTGGGTAGTCCTTCACAGCTGCTGTGTTCTTGGAACTCAGGGCTTTCTGGTTAATAGAACCCTTACCCTAGGCGTAACTCAAACCTTAACCCTAGGAAGGAAAATCAGCCTATGTTTCGGGATGGTCTCATGGAAATATCAGTGGTGGCAGCCAAGTTGCGTCACTTTTGCGCTCCCCTTGGGATGCCTTTTGCAGCTGCAGTGTGCCTGGAGCCCAGGGCTTCCTGGTTTTAAAAGTCCTAGGCCTAAGCCTAACAGTAACCCTAGGAAGGTAAATCAGCCGGGTATTAGGGTTCTTCCTAAGGGAAAAGCCGTGAAAGCAGCCATGTTGTGGCACTTCTGCACTCCCTTTGGGATGCCTTTGGCAGATGAAGTAAGCCTGGAACTCAGGGCTTCCTGGTTAAAAAAATCCAAGCCCTAGGCTGAACCCTAACCCTAACCCTAGGCAGATAAATCAGCCTAGGTATAGGGATGGTGCCAAGGAAAAAGCTGTGAAAGCTGCCATGTTGTTGCACTTTTGTACTCCCCTTGGGATGCCTTGAACAGCTGCAGTGTGCCTGGAGCTATGGGCTTCCTAGTTTTAAAAATCCTAGCCCTAGGCCTAAGCCTAACAGTAACCCTGGGAAGGTAAATCAGCCTGGTGTTAGGCTTCTTGCCAAGGAAAAAGCCGTGAAAGCAGCCATGTTGTGGCACTTTTGCACTCCCTTTTGGATGCCTTTCACAGCTCCAGTGTGCCTGGAACTCCGGGCTTCCTGATTTTAAAAATCCTAGCCCTAGGCCGAACCCCAACCCTAAGACGAGAAAGGCAAATCAGCCAGGAATTAGGCATGTCCCCAAGGAAAAAGCTGTGGAGGCAGGCATGTTGTGGTACTTTTGCGCTCTTCTTGGCTAGTCCTCCAGAGCTGCTGTGTTCTTGGAACTCAGGGCTTTCTGGTTAATAGAGCCCTTACCCTAGGCGTAACTCAAACCTTAACCCTAGGAAGGAAAATCAGCCTATGGTTCGGGATGGTCTCATGGAAATATCAGTGGTGGCAGCCAAGTTGCGTCACTTTTGCGCTCCCCTTGGGATGCCTTTCGCAGCTGCAGTGTGCCTGGAGCCCAGGGCTTCCTGGTTTTAAAAGTCCTAGGCCTAAGCCTAACAGTAACCCTAGGAAGGTAAATCAGCCGGGTATTAGGGTTCTTCCTAAGGGAAAAGCCGTGAAAGCAGCCATGTTGTGGCACTTCTGCACTCCCTTTGGGATGCCTTTGGCAGATGAAGTAAGCCTGGAACTCAGGGCTTCCTGGTTAAAGAAATCCAAGCCCTAGGCTGAACCCTAACCCTAACCCTAGGCAGATAAATCAGCCTAGGTATAGGGATGGTGCCAAGGAAAAAGCTGTGAAAGCTGCCATGTTGTTGCACTTTTGTACTCCCCTTGGGATGCCTTGAACAGCTGCAGTGTGCCTGGAGCCCAGGTCTACCTTGTTTCAAAAATCCTAGCCCTAGGCCTAAGCCTAACAGTAACCCTGGGAAGGTAAATCAGCCTGGTGTTAGGCTTCTTGCCAAGGAAAAAGCCGTGAAAGCAGCCATGTTGTGGCACTTTTGCACTCCCTTTTGGATGCCTTTCACAGCTGCAGTGTGCCTGGAACTCAGGGCTTCCTGATTTTAAAAATCCTAGCCCTAGGCCAAACCCCAACCCTAAGACGAGAAAGGCAAATCAGCCAGGAATTAGGCATGTCCACAAGGAAAAAGCTGTGGAGGCAGGCATGTTGTGGTACTTTTGCGCTCTTCTTGGGTAGTCCTTCGCAGCTGCTGTGTTCTTGGAACTCAGGGCTTTCTGGTTAATAGAACCCTTACCCTAGGCGTAACTCAAACCTTAAGCCTAGGAAGGAAAATCAGCCAATGGTTCCGGATGGTCTCATGGAAATATCAGTGGTGGCAGCCAAGTTGCGTCACTTTTGCGCTCCCCTTGGGATGCCTTTCGCAGCTGCAGTGTGCCTGGAGCCCAGGGCTTCCTGGTTTTAAAAGTCCTAGGCCTAAGCCTAACAGTAACCCTAGGAAGGTAAATCAGCAGGGTATTAGGGTTCTTCCTAAGGGAAAAGCCGTGAAAGCAGCCATGTTGTGGCACTTCTGCACTCCCTTTGGGATGCCTTTGGCAGATGAAGTAAGCCTGGAACTCAGGGCTTCCTGGTTAAAGAAATCCAAGCCCTAGGCTGAACCCTAACCCTAACCCTAGGCAGATAAATCAGCCTAGGTATAGGGATGGTGCCAAGGAAAAAGCTGTGAAAGCTGCCATGTTGTTGCACTTTTGTACTCCCCTTGGGATGCCTTGAACAGCTGCAGTGTGCCTGGAGCTAAGGGCTTCCTAGTTTTAAAAATCCTAGCCCTAGGCCTAAGCCTAACAGTAACCCTGGGAAGGTAAATCAGCCTGGTGTTAGGCTTCTTGCCAAGGAAAAAGCCGTGAAAGCAGCCATGTTGTGGCACTTTTGCACTCCCTTTTGGATGCCTTTCACAGCTCCACTGTGCCTGGAACTCAGGGCTTCCTGATTTTAAAAATCCTAGCCCTAGGCCGAACCCCAACCCTAAGACGAGAAAGGCAAATCAGCCAGGAATTAGGCATGTCCCCAAGGAAAAAGCTGTGGAGGCAGGCATGTTGTGGTACTTTTGCGCTCTTCTTGGCTAGTCCTTCGCAGCTGCTGTGTTCTTGGAACTCAGGGCTTTCTGGTAAATAGAGCCCTTACCCTAGGCGTAACTCAAACCTTAACCCTAGGAAGGAAAATCAGCCTATGGTTCGGGATGGTCTCATGGAAATATCAGTGGTGGCAGCCAAGTTGCGTCACTTTTGCGCTCCCCTTGGGATGCCTTTTGCAGCTGCAGTGTGCCTGGAGCCCAGGGCTTCCTGGTTTTAAAAGTCCTAGGCCTAAGCCTAACAGTAACCCTAGGAAGGTAAATCAGCAGGGTATTAGGGTTCTTCCTAAGGGAAAAGCCGTGAAAGCAGCCATGTTGTGGCACTTCTGCACTCCCTTTGGGATGCCTTTGGCAGATGAAGTAAGCCTGGAACTCAGGGCTTCCTGGTTAAAGAAATCCAAGCCCTAGGCTGAACCCTAACCCTAACCCTAGGCAGATAAATCAGCCTAGGTATAGGGATGGTGCCAAGGAAAAAGCTGTGAAAGCTGCCATGTTGTTGCACTTTTGTACTCCCTTTGGGATGCCTTGAACAGCTGCAGTGTGCCTGTAGCCCAGGTCTTCCTTGTTTGAAAAATCCTAGCCCTAGGCCTAAGCCTAACAGTAACCCTGGGAAGGTAAATCAGCCTGGTGTTAGGCTTCTTGCCAAGGAAAAAGCCGTGAAAGCAGCCATGTTGTGGCTCTTCTGCACTGCCTTTGGGATGCCTTTGGCAGATGAAGTAAGCCTGGAACTCAGGGCTTCCTGGTTAAAGAAATCCAAGCCCTAGGCTGAACCCTAACCCTAACCCTAGGCAGATAAATCAGCCTAGGTATAGGGATGGTGCCAAGGAAAAAGCTGTGAAAGCTGCCATGTTGTTGCACTTTTGTACTCCCCTTGGGATGCCTTTCGCAGCTGCAGTGTGCCTGGAGCCCAGGGCTTCCTGGTTTTAAAAGTCCTAGGCCTAAGCCTAACAGTAACCCTAGGAAGGTAAATCAGCCGGGTATTAGGGTTCTTCCTAAGGGAAAAGCCGTGAAAGCAGCCATGTTGTGGCACTTCTGCACTCCCTTTGGGATGCCTTTGGCAGATGAAGTAAGCCTGGAACTCAGGGCTTCCTGGTTAAAGAAATCCAAGCCCTAGGCTGAACCCTAACCCTAACCCTAGGCAGATAAATCAGCCTAGGTATAGGGATGGTGCCAAGGAAAAAGCTGTGAAAGCTGCCATGTTGTTGCACTTTTGTACTCCCCTTGGGATGCCTTGAACAGCTGCAGTGTGCCTGGAGCCCAGGGCTTCCTAGTTTCAAAAATCCTAGCCCTAGGCCTAAGCCTAACAGTAACCCTGGGAAGGTAAATCAGCCTGGTGTTAGGCTTCTTGCCAAGGAAAAAGCCGTGAAAGCAGCCATGTTGTGGCACTTTTGCACTCCCTTTTGGATGCCTTTCACAGCTCCAGTGTGCCTGGAACTCCGGGCTTCCTGATTTTAAAAATCCTAGCCCTAGGCCGAACCCCAACCCTAAGACGAGAAAGGCAAATCAGCCAGGAATTAGGCATGTCCCCAAGGAAAAAGCTGTGGAGGCAGGCATGTTGTGGTACTTTTGCGCTCTTCTTGGGTAGTCCTTCGCAGCTGCTGTGTTCTTGGAACTCAGGGCTTTCTGGTTAATAGAGCCCTTACCCTAGGCGTAACTCAAACCTTAACCCTAGGAAGGAAAATCAGCCTATGGTTCGGGATGGTCTCATGGAAATATCAGTGGTGGCAGCCAAGTTGCGTCACTTTTGCGCTCCCCTTGGGATGCCTTTCGCAGCTGCAGTGTGCCTGGAGCCCAGGGCTTCCTGGTTTTAAAAGTCCTAGGCCTAAGCCTAACAGTAACCCTAGGAAGGTAAATCAGCCGGGTATTAGGGTTCTTCCTAAGGGAAAAGCCGTGAAAGCAGCCATGTTGTGGCACTTCTGCACTCCCTTTGGGATGCCTTTGGCAGATGAAGTAAGCCTGGAACTCAGGGCTTCCTGGTTAAAGAAATCCAAGCCCTAGGCTGAACCCTAACCCTAACCCTAGGCAGATAAATCAGCCTAGGTATAGGGATGGTGCCAAGGAAAAAGCTGTGAAAGCTGCCATGTTGTTGCACTTTTGTACTCCCCTTGGGATGCCTTGAACAGCTGCAGTGTGCCTGGAGCCCAGGTCTACCTTGTTTCAAAAATCCTAGCCCTAGGCCTAAGCCTAACAGTAACCCTGGGAAGGTAAATCAGCCTGGTGTTAGGCTTCTTGCCAAGGAAAAAGCCGTGAAAGCAGCCATGTTGTGGCACTTTTGCACTCCCTTTTGGATGCCTTTCACAGCTCCAGTGTGCCTGGAACTCAGGGCTTCCTGATTTTAAAAATCCTAGCCCTAGGCCAAACCCCAACCCTAAGACGAGAAAGGCAAATCAGCCAGGAATTAGGCATGTCCACAAGGAAAAAGCTGTGGAGGCAGGCATGTTGTGGTACTTTTGCGCTCTTCTTGGGTAGTCCTTCGCAGCTGCTGTGTTCTTGGAACTCAGGGCTTTCTGGTTAATAGAACCCTTACCCTAGGCGTAACTCAAACCTTAAGCCTAGGAAGGAAAATCAGCCAATGGTTCCGGATGGTCTCATGGAAATATCAGTGGTGGCAGCCAAGTTGCGTCACTTTTGCGCTCCCCTTGGGATGCCTTTCGCAGCTGCAGTGTGCCTGGAGCCCAGGGCTTCCTGGTTTTAAAAGTCCTAGGCCTAAGCCTAACAGTAACCCTAGGAAGGTAAATCAGCCGGGTATTAGGGTTCTTCCTAAGGGAAAAGCCGTGAAAGCAGCCATGTTGTGGCACTTCTGCACTCCCTTTGGGATGCCTTTGGCAGATGAAGTAAGCCTGGAACTCAGGGCTTCCTGGTTAAAGAAATCCAAGCCCTAGGCTGAAGCCTAACCCTAACCCTAGGCAGATAAATCAGCCTAGGTATAGGGATGGTGCCAAGGAAAAAGCTGTGAAAGCTGCCATGTTGTTGCACTTTTGTACTCCCCTTGGGATGCCTTGAACAGCTGCAGTGTGCCTGTAGCCCAGGTCTTCCTTGTTTGAAAAATCCTAGCCCTAGGCCTAAGCCTAACAGTAACCCTGGGAAGGTAAATCAGCCTGGTGTTAGGCTTCTTGCCAAGGAAAAAGCCGTGAAAGCAGCCATGTTGTGGCACTTCTGCACTGCCTTTGGGATGCCTTTGGCAGATGAAGTAAGCCTGGAACTCAGGGCTTCCTGGTTAAAGAAATCCAAGCCCTAGGCTGAACCCTAACCCTAACCCTAGGCAGATAAATCAGCCTAGGTATAGGGATGGTGCCAAGGAAAAAGCTGTGAAAGCTGCCATGTTGTTGCACTTTTGTACTCCCCTTGGGATGCCTTGAACAGCTGCAGTGTGCCTGGAGCCCAGGGCTTCCTAGTTTTAAAAATCCTAGCCCTAGGCCTAAGCCTAACAGTAACCCTGGGAAGGTAAATCAGCCTGGTGTTAGGCTTCTTGCCAAGGAAAAAGCCGTGAAAGCAGCCATGTTGTGGCACTTTTGCACTCCCTTTTGGATGCCTTTCACAGCTCCAGTGTGCCTGGAACTCAGGGCTTCCTGATTTTAAAAATCCTAGCCCTAGGCCGAACCCCAACCCTAAGGCGAGAAAGGCAAATCAGCCAGGAATTAGGCATGTCCCCAAGGAAAAAACTGTGGAGGCAGGCATGTTGTGCTACTTTTGCGCTCTTCTTGGCTAGTCCTTCACAGCTGCTGTGTTCTTGGAACTCAGGGCTTTCTGGTTAATAGAGCCCTTACCCTAGGCGTAACTCAAACCTTAACCCTAGGAAGGAAAATCAGCCTATGTTTCGGGATGGTCTCACGGAAATATCAGTGGTGGCAGCCAAGTTGCGTCACTTTTGCGCTCCCCTTGGGATGCCTTTCGCAGCTGCAGTGTGCCTGGAGCCCAGGGCTTCCTGGTTTTAAAAGTCCTAGGCCTAAGCCTAACAGTAACCCTAGGAAGGTAAATCAGCCGGGTATTAGGGTTCTTCCTAAGGGAAAAGCCGTGAAAGCAGCCATGTTGTGGCACTTCTGCACTCCCTTTGGGATGCCTTTGGCAGATGAAGTAAGCCTGGAACTCAGGGCTTCCTGGTTAAAGAAATCCAAGCCCTAGGCTGAACCCTAACCCTAACCCTAGGCAGATAAATCAGCCTAGGTATAGGGATGGTGCCAAGGAAAAAGCTGTGAAAGCTGCCATGTTGTTGCACTTTTGTACTCCCCTTGGGATGCCTTGAACAGCTGCAGTGTGCCTGGAGCTATGGGCTTCCTAGTTTTAAAAATCCTAGCCCTAGGCCTAAGCCTAACAGTAACCCTGGGAAGGTAAATCAGCCTGGTGTTAGGCTTCTTGCCAAGGAAAAAGCCGTGAAAGCAGCCATGTTGTGGCACTTTTGCACTCCCTTTTGGATGCCTTTCACAGCTCCAGTGTGCCTGGAACTCAGGGCTTCCTGATTTTAAAAATCCTAGCCCTAGGCCGAACCGCAACCCTAAGACGAGAAAGGCAAATCAGCCAGGAATTAGGCATGTCCCCAAGGAAAAAGCTGTGGAGGCAGGCATGTTGTGGTACTTTTGCGCTCTTCTTGGCTAGTCCTTCGCAGCTGCTGTGTTCTTGGAACTCAGGGCTTTCTGGTTAATAGAGCCCTTACCCTAGGCGTAACTCAAACCTTAAGCCTAGGAAGGAAAATCAGCCTATGGTTCGGGATGGTCTCATGGAAATATCAGTGGTGGCAGCCAAGTTGCGTCACTTTTGCGCTCCCCTTGGGATGCCTTTCGCAGCTGCAGTGTGCCTGGAGCCCAGGGCTTCCTGGTTTTAAAAGTCCTAGGCCTAAGCCTAACAGTAACCCTAGGAAGGTAAATCAGCCGGGTATTAGGGTTCTTCCAAAGGGAAAAGCCGTGAAAGCAGCCATGTTGTGGCACTTCTGCACTCCCTTTGGGATGCCTTTGGCAGATGAAGTAAGCCTGGAACTCAGGGCTTCCTGGTTAAAGAAATCCAAGCCCTAGGCTGAACCCTAACCCTAACCCTAGGCAGATAAATCAGCCAAGGTATAGGGATGGTGCCAAGGAAAAAGCTGTGAAAGCTGCCATGTTGTTGCACTTTTGTACTCCCCTTGGGATGCCTTGAACAGCTGCAGTGTGCCTGGAGCCCAGGTCTACCTTGTTTCAAAAATCCTAGCCCTAGGCCTAAGCCTAACAGTAACCCTGGGAAGGTAAATCAGCCTGGTGTTAGGCTTCTTGCCAAGGAAAAAGCCGTGAAAGCAGCCATGTTGTGGCACTTTTGCACTCCCTTTTGGATGCCTTTCACAGCTGCAGTGTGCCTGGAACTCAGGGCTTCCTGATTTTAAAAATCCTAGCCCTAGGCCAAACCCCAACCCTAAGACGAGAAAGGCAAATCAGCCAGGAATTAGGCATGTCCACAAGGAAAAAGCTGTGGAGGCAGGCATGTTGTGGTACTTTTGCGCTCTTCTTGGGTAGTCCTTCGCAGCTGCTGTGTTCTTGGAACTCAGGGCTTTCTGGTTAATAGAACCCTTACCCTAGGCGTAACTCAAACCTTAACCCTAGGAAGGAAAATCAGCCAATGGTTCGGGATGGTCTCATGGAAATATCAGTGGTGGCAGCCAAGTTGAGTCACTTTTGCGCTCCCCTTGGGATGCCTTTCGCAGCTGCAGTGTGCCTGGAGCCCAGGGCTTCCTGGTTTTAAAAGTCCTAGGCCTAAGCCTAACAGTAACCCTAGGAAGGTAAATCAGCAGGGTATTAGGGTTCTTCCTAAGGGAAAAGCCATGAAAGCAGCCATGTTGTGGCACTTCTGCACTCCCTTTGGGATGCCTTTGGCAGATGAAGTAAGCCTGGAACTCAGGGCTTCCTGGTTAAAGAAATCCAAGCCCTAGGCTGAACCCTAACCCTAACCCTAGGCAGATAAATCAGCCTAGGTATAGGGATGGTGCCAAGGAAAAAGCTGTGAAAGCTGCCATGTTGTTGCACTTTTGTACTCCCCTTGGGATGCCTTGAACAGCTGCAGTGTGCCTGGAGCTAAGGGCTTCCTAGTTTTAAAAATCCTAGCCCTAGGCCTAAGCCTAACAGTAACCCTGGGAAGGTAAATCAGCCTGGTGTTAGGCTTCTTGCCAAGGAAAAAGCCGTGAAAGCAGCCATGTTGTGGCACTTTTGCACTCCCTTTTGGATGCCTTTCACAGCTCCACTGCGCCTGGAACTCAGGGCTTCCTGATTTTAAAAATCCTAGCCCTAGGCCGAACCCCAACCCTAAGACGAGAAAGGCAAATCAGCCAGGAATTAGGCATGTCCCCAAGGAAAAAGCTGTGGAGGCAGGCATGTTGTGGTACTTTTGCGCTCTTCTTGGCTAGTCCTTCGCAGCTGCTGTGTTCTTGGAACTCAGGGCTTTCTGGTAAATAGAGCCCTTACCCTAGGCGTAACTCAAACCTTAACCCTAGGAAGGAAAATCAGCCAATGGTTCGGGATGGTCTCATGGAAATATCAGTGGTGGCAGCCAAGTTGCGTCACTTTTGCGCTCCCCTTGGGATGCCTTTTGCAGCTGCAGTGTGCCTGGAGCCCAGGGCTTCCTGGTTTTAAAAGTCCTAGGCCTAAGCCTAACAGTAACCCTAGGAAGGTAAATCAGCAGGGTATTAGGGTTCTTCCTAAGGGAAAAGCCGTGAAAGCAGCCATGTTGTGGCACTTCTGCACTCCCTTTGGGATGCCTTTGGCAGATGAAGTAAGCCTGGAACTCAGGGCTTCCTGGTTAAAGAAATCCAAGCCCTAGGCTGAACCCTAACCCTAACCCTAGGCAGATAAATCAGCCTAGGTATAGGGATGGTGCCAAGGAAAAAGCTGTGAAAGCTGCCATGTTGTTGCACTTTTGTACTCCCCTTGGGATGCCTTGAACAGCTGCAGTGTGCCTGTAGCCCAGGTCTTCCTTGTTTGAAAAATCCTAGCCCTAGGCCTAAGCCTAACAGTAACCCTGGGAAGGTAAATCAGCCTGGTGTTAGGCTTCTTGCCAAGGAAAAAGCCGTGAAAGCAGCCATGTTGTGGCACATTTGCACTCCCTTTTGGATGCCTTTCACAGCTCCAGTGTGCCTGGAACTCAGGGCTTCCTGATTTTAAAAATCCTAGCCCTAGGCCGAACCCCAACACTAAGACGAGAAAGGCAAATCAGCCAGGAATTAGGCATGTCCCCAAGGAAAAAGCTGTGGAGGCAGGCATGTTGTGGTACTTTTGCGCTCTTCTTGGCTAGTTCTTCGCAGCTGCTGTGTTCTTGGAACTCAGGGCTTTCTGGTTAATAGAACCCTTACCCTAGGCGTAACTCAAACCTTAAGCCTAGGAAGGAAAATCAGCCTATGGTTCGGGATGGTCTCATGGAAATATCAGTGGTGGCAGCCAAGTTGCGTCACTTTTGCGCTCCCCTTGGGATGCCTTTCGCAGCTGCAGTGTGCCTGGAGCCCAGGGCTTCCTGGTTTTAAAAGTCCTAGGCCTAAGCCTAACAGTAACCCTAGGAAGGTAAATCAGCCGGGTATTAGGGTTCTTCCTAAGGGAAAAGCCGTGAAAGCAGCCATGTTGTGGCACTTCTGCACTCCCTTTGGGATGCCTTTGGCAGATGAAGTAAGCCTGGAACTCAGGGCTTCCTGGTTAAAGAAATCCAAGCCCTAGGCTGAAGCCTAACCCTAACCCTAGGCAGATAAATCAGCCTAGGTATAGGGATGGTGCCAAGGAAAAGCTGTGAAAGCTGCCATGTTGTTGCACTTTTGTACTCCCCTTGGGATGCCTTGAACAGCTGCAGTGTGCCTGGAGCCCAGGGCTTCTTAGTTTTAAAAATCCTAGCCCTAGGCCTAAGCCTAACAGTAACCCTGGGAAGGTAAATCAGCCTGGTGTTAGGCTTCTTGCCAAGGAAAAAGCCGTGAAAGCAGCCATGTTGTGGCACTTCTGCACTCCCTTTGGGATGCCTTTGGCAGATGAAGTAAGCCTGGAACTCAGGGCTTTCTTGTTAAAGAAATCCAAGCCCTAGGCTGAACCCTAACCCTAACCCTAGGCAGATAAATCAGCCTAGGTATAGGGATGGTGCCAAGGAAAAAGCTGTGAAAGCTGCCATGTTGTTGCACTTTTGTACTCCCCTTGGGATGCCTTGAACAGCTGCAGTGTGCCTGGAGCCCAGGTCTACCTTGTTTCAAAAATCCTAGCCCTAGGCCTAAGCCTAACAGTAACCCTGGGAAGGTAAATCAGCCTGGTGTTAGGCTTCTTGCCAAGGAAAAAGCCGTGAAAGCAGCCATGTTGTGGCACTTTTGCACTCCCTTTTGGATGCCTTTCACAGCTGCAGTGTGCCTGGAACTCAGGGCTTCCTGATTTTAAAAATCCTAGCCCTAGGCCAAACCCCAACCCTAAGACGAGAAAGGCAAATCAGCCAGGAATTAGGCATGTCCACAAGGAAAAAGCTGTGGAGGCAGGCATGTTGTGGTACTTTTGCGCTCTTCTTGGGTAGTCCTTCGCAGCTGCTGTGTTCTTGGAACTCAGGGCTTTCTGGTTAATAGAACCCTTACCCTAGGCGTAACTCAAACCTTAAGCCTAGGAAGGAAAATCAGCCTATGGTTCGGGATGGTCTCATGGAAATATCAGTGGTGGCAGCTAAGTTGAGTCACTTTTGCGCTCCCCTTGGGATGCCTTTCGCAGCTGCAGTGTGCCTGGAGCCCAGGGCTTCCTGGTTTTAAAAGTCCTAGGCCTAAGCCTAACAGTAACCCTAGGAAGGTAAATCAGCAGGGTATTAGGGTTCTTCCTAAGGGAAAAGCCGTGAAAGCAGCCATGTTGTGGCACTTCTGCACTCCCTTTGGGATGCCTTTGGCAGATGAAGTAAGCCTGGAACTCAGGGCTTCCTGGTTAAAGAAATCCAAGCCCTAGGCTGAACCCTAACCCTAACCCTAGGCAGATAAATCAGCCTAGGTATAGGGATGGTGCCAAGGAAAAAGCTGTGAAAGCTGCCATGTTGTTGCACTTTTGTACTCCCCTTGGGATGCCTTGAACAGCTGCAGTGTGCCTGGAGCTAAGGGCTTCCTAGTTTTAAAAATCCTAGCCCTAGGCCTAAGCCTAACAGTAACCCTGGGAAGGTAAATCAGCCTGGTGTTAGGCTTCTTGCCAAGGAAAAAGCCGTGAAAGCAGCCATGTTGTGGCACTTTTGCACTCCCTTTTGGATGCCTTTCACAGCTCCACTGTGCCTGGAACTCAGGGCTTCCTGATTTTAAAAATCCTAGCCCTAGGCCGAACCCCAACCCTAAGACGAGAAAGGCAAATCAGCCAGGAATTAGGCATGTCCCCAAGGAAAAAGCTGTGGAGGCAGGCATGTTGTGCTACTTTTGCGCTCTTCTTGGCTAGTCCTTCGCAGCTGCTGTGTTCTTGGAACTCAGGGCTTTCTGGTAAATAGAGCCCTTACCCTAGGCGTAACTCAAACCTTAACCCTAGGAAGGAAAATCAGCCAATGGTTCGGGATGGTCTCATGGAAATATCAGTGGTGGCAGCCAAGTTGCGTCACTTTTGCGCTCCCCTTGGGATGCCTTTTGCAGCTGCAGTGTGCCTGGAGCCCAGGGCTTCCTGGTTTTAAAAGTCCTAGGCCTAAGCCTAACAGTAACCCTAGGAAGGTAAATCAGCCGGGTATTAGGGTTCTTCCTAAGGGAAAAGCCGTGAAAGCAGCCATGTTGTGGCATTTCTGCACTCCCTTTGGGATGCCTTTGGCAGATGAAGTAAGCCTGGAACTCAGGGCTTCCTGGTTAAAGAAATCCAAGCCCTAGGCTGAACCCTAACCCTAACCCTAGGCAGATAAATCAGCCTAGGTATAGGGATGGTGCCAAGGAAAAAGCTGTGAAAGCTGCCATGTTGTTGCACTTTTGTACTCCCCTTGGGATGCCTTGAACAGCTGCAGTGTGCCTGTAGCCCAGGTCTTCCTTGTTTGAAAAATCCTAGCCCTAGGCCTAAGCCTAACAGTAACCCTGGGAAGGTAAATCAGCCTGGTGTTAGGCTTCTTGCCAAGGAAAAAGCCGTGAAAGCAGCCATGTTGTGGCACATTTGCACTCCCTTTTGGATGCCTTTCACAGCTCCAGTGTGCCTGGAACTCAGGGCTTCCTGATTTTAAAAATCCTAGCCCTAGGCCGAACCCCAACACTAAGACGAGAAAGGCAAATCAGCCAGGAATTAGGCATGTCCCCAAGGAAAAAGCTGTGGAGGCAGGCATGTTGTGGTACTTTTGCGCTCTTCTTGGCTAGTTCTTCGCAGCTGCTGTGTTCTTGGAACTCAGGGCTTTCTGGTTAATAGAACCCTTACCCTAGGCGTAACTCAAACCTTAACCCTAGGAAGGAAAATCAGCCTATGGTTCGGGATGGTCTCATGGAAATATCAGTGGTGGCAGCCAAGTTGCGTCACTTTTGCGCTCCCCTTGGGATGCCTTTCGCAGCTGCAGTGTGCCTGGAGCCCAGGGCTTCCTGGTTTTAAAAGTCCTAGGCCTAAGCCTAACAGTAACCCTAGGAAGGTAAATCAGCCGGGTATTAGGGTTCTTCCTAAGGGAAAAGCCGTGAAAGCAGCCATGTTGTGGCACTTCTGCACTCCCTTTGGGATGCCTTTGGCAGATGAAGTAAGCCTGGAACTCAGGGCTTCCTGGTTAAAGAAATCCAAGCCCTAGGCTGAACCCTAACCCTAACCCTAGGCAGATAAATCAGCCTAGGTATAGGGATGGTGCCAAGGAAAAGCTGTGAAAGCTGCCATGTTGTTGCACTTTTGTACTCCCCTTGGGATGCCTTGAACAGCTGCAGTGTGCCTGGAGCCCAGGGCTTCTTAGTTTTAAAAATCCTAGCCCTAGGCCTAAGCCTAACAGTAACCCTGGGAAGGTAAATCAGCCTGGTGTTAGGCTTCTTGCCAAGGAAAAAGCCGTGAAAGCAGCCATGTTGTGGCACTTCTGCACTCCCTTTGGGATGCCTTTGGCAGATGAAGTAAGCCTGGAACTCAGGGCTTCCTGGTTAAAGAAATCCAAGCCCTAGGCTGAACCCTAACCCTAACCCTAGGCAGATAAATCAGCCTAGGTATAGGGATGGTGCCAAGGAAAAAGCTGTGAAAGCTGCCATGTTGTTGCACTTTTGTACTCCCCTTGGGATGCCTTGAACAGCTGCAGTGTGCCTGGAGCCCAGGGCTTCCTAGTTTTAAAAATCCTAGCCCTAGGCCTAAGCCTAACAGTAACCCTGGGAAGGTAAATCAGCCTGGTGTTAGGCTTCTTGCCAAGGAAAAAGCCGTGAAAGCAGCCATGTTGTGGCACTTCTGCACTCCCTTTGGGATGCCTTTGGCAGATGAAGTAAGCCTGGAACTCAGGGCTTCCTGGTTAAAGAAATCCAAGCCCTAGGCTGAACCCTAACCCTAACCCTAGGCAGATAAATCAGCCTAGGTATAGGGATGGTGCCAAGGAAAAAGCTGTGAAAGCTGCCATGTTGTTGCACTTTTGTACTCCCCTTGGGATGCCTTGAACAGCTGCAGTGTGCCTGGAGCCCAGGGCTTCCTAGTTTTAAAAATCCTAGCCCTAGGCCTAAGCCTAACAGTAACCCTGGGAAGGTAAATCAGCCTAGTGTTAGGCTTCTTGCCAAGGAAAAAGCCGTGAAAGCAGCCATGTTGTGGCACTTTTGCACTCCCTTTTGGATGCCTTTCACAGCTCCAGTGTGCCTGGAACTCAGGGCTTCCTGATTTTAAAAATCCTAGCCCTAGGCCGAACCCCAACCCTAAGACGAGAAAGGCAAATCAGCCAGGAATTAGGCATGTCCCCAAGGAAAAAGCTCTGGAGGCAGGCATGTTGTGGTACTTTTGCGCTCTTCTTGGGTAGTCCTTCGCAGCTGCTGTGTTCTTGGAACTCAGGGCTTTCTGGTTAATAGAACCCTCACCCTAGGCTTATCCCAAACCTTAACCCTAGGAAGGAAAATCAGCCTATGGTTCGGGATGGTCTCATGGAAATATCAATGGTGGCAGCCAAGTTGCGTCACTTTTGCACTCCCCTTGGGATGCCTTTTGCAGCTGCAGTGTGCCTGGAGCCCAGGGCTTCCTGGTTTTAAAAGTCCCAGGCCTAAGCCTAACAGTAACCCTAGGAAGGTAAATCAGCCAGGTATTAGGGTTCTTCCTAAGGGAAAAGCCGTGAAAGCAGCCATGTTGTGGCACTTCTGCACTCCCTTTGGGAAGCCTTTGGCAGATGAAGTAAGCCTGGAACTCAGGGCTTCCTGGTTAAAAAAATCCAAGCCCTAGGCTGAACCCTAACCCTAACCCTAGGCAGATAAATCAGCCTAGGTATAGGGATGGTGCCAAGGAAAAGCTGTGAAAGCTGCCATGTTGTTGCACTTTTGTACTCCCCTTGGGATGCCTTGAACAGCTGCAGTGTGCCTGGAGCCCAGGGCTTCCTAGTTTTAAAAATCCTAGCCCTAGGCCTAAGCCTAACAGTAACCCTGGGAAGGTAAATCAGCCTGGTGTTAGGCTTCCTGCCAAGAAAAAAGCCGTGAAAGCAGCCATGTTGTGGCACTTCTGCACTGCCTTTGGGATGCCTTTGGCAGATGAAGTAAGCCTGGAACTCAGGGCTTCCTGGTTAAAGAAATCCAAGCCCTAGGCTGAACCCTAACCCTAACCCTTGGCAGATAAATCAGCCTAGGTATAGGGATGGTGCCAAGAAAAAAGCTGTGAAATCTGCCATGTTGTTGCACTTTTGTACTCCCCTTGGGATGCCTTGAACAGCTGCAGTGTGCCTGGAGCCCAGGGCTTCCTAGTTTTAAAAATCCTAGCCCTAGGCCTAAGCCTAACAGTAACCCTGGGAAGGTAAATCAGCCTGGTGTTAAGCTTCTTGCCAAGGAAAAAGCCGTGAAAGCAGCCATGTTGTGGCACTTCTGCACTCCCTTTGGGATGCCTTTGGCAGATGAAGTAAGCCTGGAACTCAGGGCTTCCTGGTTAAAAAAATCCAAGCCCTAGGCTGAAACCTAACCCTAACCCTAGGCAGATAAATCAGCCTAGGTATAGGGATGGTGCCAAGAAAAAAGCTGTGAAATCTGCCATGTTGTTGCACTTTTGTACTCCCCTTGGGATGCCTTGAACAGCTGCAGTGTGCCTGGAGCCCAGGGCTTCCTAGTTTTAAAAATCCTAGCCCTAGGCCTAAGCCTAACAGTTACCCTGGGAAGGTAAATCAGCCTGGTGTTAGGCTTCTTGCCAAGGAAAAAGCCGTGAAAGCAGCCATGTTGTGGCACTTCTGCACTCCCTTTGGGATGCCTTTGGCAGATGAAGTAAGCCTGGAACTCAGGGCTTCCTGGTTAAAAAAATCCAAGCCCTAGGCTGAACCCTAACCCTAACCCTAGGCAGATAAATCAGCCTAGGTATAGGGATGGTGCCAAGGAAAAAGCTGTGAAAGCTGCCATGTTGTTGCACTTTTGTACTCCCCTTGGGATGCCTTGAACAGCTGCAGTGTGCCTGGAGCCCAGGGCTTCCTTGTTTCAAAAATCCTAGCCCTAGCCCTAAGCCTAACAGTAACCCTGGGAAGGTAAATCAGCCTGGTGTTAGGCTTCTTGCCAAGGAAAAAGCCGTGAAAGCAGCCATGTTGTGGCACTTCTGCACTCCCTTTGGGATGCCTTTGGCAGATGAAGTAAGCCTGGAACTCAGGGCTTCCTGGTTAAAAAAATCCAAGCCCTAGGCTGAACCCTAACCCTAACCCTAGGCAGATAAATCAGCCTAGGTATAGGGATGGTGCCAAGGCAAAAGCTGTGAAAGCTTCCATGTTGTTGCACTTTTGTACTCCCCTTGGGATGCCTTGAACAGCTGCAGTGTGCTTGGAGCTAGGGGCTTCCTAGTTTTAAAAATCCTAGCCCTAGGCCTAAGCCTAACAGTAACCCTGGGAAGGTAAATCAGCCTGGTGTTAGGCTTCTTGCCAAGGAAAAAGCCGTGAAAGCAGCCATGTTGTGGCACTTTTGCACTCCCTTTTGGATGCCTTTCACAGCTCCAGTGTGCCTGGAACTCAGGGCTTCCTGATTTTAAAAATCCTAGCCCTAGGCCGAACCCCAACCCTAAGACGAGAAAGGCAAATCAGCCAGGAATTAGGCATGTCCCCAAGGAAAAAGCTGTGGAGGCAGGCATGTTGTGCTACTTTTGCCCTCTTCTTGGGTAGTCCTTCACAGCTGCTGTGTTCTTGGAACTCAGGGCTTTCTGGTTAATAGAACCCTTACCCTAGGCGTAACTCAAACCTTAACCCTAGGAAGGAAAATCAGCCTATGGTTCGGGATGGTCTCATGGAAATATCAGTGGTGGCAGCCAAGTTGCGTCACTTTTGCGGTCCCCTTGGGATGCCTTTCGCAGCTGCAGTGTGCCTGGAGCCCAGGGCTTCCTGGTTTTAAAAGTCCTAGGCCTAAGCCTAAGCCTAACAGTAACCCTGGGAAGGTAAATCAGCCTGGTGTTAGGCTTCTTGCCAAGGAAAAAGCCGTGAAAGCAGCCATGTTTTGGCATTTCTGCACTCATTTTGGGATGCCTTTGGCAGATGAAGTAAGCCTGGAACTCAGGGCTTCCTGGTTAAAGAAATCCAAGCCCTAGGCTGAACCCTAACCCTAACCCTAGGCAGATAAATCAGCCTAGGTATAGGGATGGTGCCAAGGAAAAAGCTGTGAAAGCTGCCATGTTGTTGCACTTTTGTACTCCCCTTGGGATGCCTTGAACAGCTGCAGTGTGCCTGGAGCCCAGGGCTTCCTAGTTTTAAAAATCCTAGGCCTAGGCCTAAGCCTAACAGTAACCCTGGGAAGGTAAATCAGCCTGGTGTTAGGCTTCTTGCCAAGGAAAAAGCCGTGAAAGCAGCCATGTTGTGGCACTTCTGCACTGCCTTTGGGATGCCTTTGGCAGATGAAGTAAGCCTGGAACTCAGGGCTTCCTGGTTAAAGAAATCCAAGCCCTAGGCTGAACCCTAACCCTAACCCTAGGCAGATAAATCAGCCTAGGTATAGGGATGGTGCCAAGGAAAAAGCTGTGAAAGCTGCCATGTTGTTGCACTTTTGTACTCCCCTTGGGATGCCTTGAACAGCTGCAGTGTGCCTGGAGCCCAGGGCTTCCTAGTTTTAAAAATCCTAGCCCTAGGCCTAAGCCTAACAGTAACCCTGGAAGGTAAATCAGCCTAGCGTTAGGCTTCTTGCCAAGGAAAAAGCCGTGAAAGCAGCCATGTTGTGGCACTTTTGCACTCACTTTTGGATGCCTTTCACAGCTCCAGTGTGCCTGGAACTCAGGGCTTCCTGATTTTAAAAAATCCTAGCCCTAGGCCGAACCCCAACCCTAAGACGAGAAAGGCAAATCAGCCAGGAATTAGGCATGTCCCCAAGGAAAAAGCTGTGGAGGCAGGCATGTTGTGCTACTTTTGCGCTCTTCTTGGCTAGTTCTTCGCAGCTGCTGTGTTCTTGGAACTCAGGGCTTTCTGGTTAATAGAACCCTTACCCTAGGCGTAACTCAAACCTTAACCCTAGGAAGGAAAATCAGCCTATGGTTCGGGATGGTCTCATAGAAATATCAGTGGTGGCAGCCAAGTTGCATCACTTTTGCGCTCCCCTTGGGATGCCTTTTGCAGCTGCAGTGTGCCTGGAGCCCAGGGCTTCCTGGTTT
Organism: Ammospiza caudacuta; assembly: GCF_027887145.1. Classification (NCBI taxonomy): domain Eukaryota; kingdom Metazoa; phylum Chordata; class Aves; order Passeriformes; family Passerellidae; genus Ammospiza; species Ammospiza caudacuta. The sequence goes on from NC_080622.1 coordinate 446,864, forward strand.
TAAAAGTCCTAGGCCTAAGCCTAACAGTAACCCTAGGAAGGTAAATCAGCCGGGTATTAGGGTTCTTCCTAAGGGAAAAGCCGTGAAAGCAGCCATATTGTGGCACTTCTGCACTCCCTTTGGGAAGCCTTTGGCAGATGAAGTAAGCCTGGAACTCAGGGCTTCCTGGTTAAAAAAATCCAAGCCCTAGGCTGAACCCTAACCCTAACCCTAGGCAGATAAATCAGCCTAGGTATAGGGATGGTGCCAAGGAAAAGCTGTGAAAGCTGCCATGTTGTTGCACTTTTGTACTCCCCTTGGGATGCCTTGAACAGCTGCAGTGTGCCTGGAGCCCAGGGCTTCCTAGTTTTAAAAATCCTAGCCCTAGGCCTAAGCCCAACAGTAACCCTGGGAAGGTAAATCAGCCTGGTGTTAGGCTTCCTGCCAAGAAAAAAGCCGTGAAAGCAGCCATGTTGTGGCATTTCTGCACTCCCTTTGGGATGCCTTTGGCAGATGAAGTAAGCCTGGAACTCAGGGCTTCCTGGTTAAAGAAATCCAAGCCCTAGGCTGAACCCTAACCCTAACCCTAGGCAGATAAATCAGCCTAGGTATAGGGATGGTGCCAAGGAAAAAGCTGTGAAAACTGCCATGTTGTTGCACTTTTGTACTCCCCTTGGGATGCCTTGAACAGCTGCAGTGTGCCTGGAGCCCAGGGCTTCCTAGTTTTAAAAATCCTAGCCCTAGGCCTAAGCCTAACAGTAACCCTGGGAAGGTAAATCAGCCTGGTGTTAGGCTTCTTGCCAAGGAAAAAGCCGTGAAAGCAGCCATGTTGTGGCACTTCTGCACTGCCTTTGGGATGCCTTTGGCAGATGAAGTAAGCCTGGAACTCAGGGCTTCCTGGTTAAAGAAATCCAAGCCCTAGGCTGAACCCTAACCCTAACCCTAGGCAGATAAATCAGCCTAGATATAGGGATGGTGCCAAGGAAAAAGCTGTGAAAGCTGCCATGTTGTTGCACTTTTGTACTCCCCTTGGGATGCCTTGAACAGCTGCAGTGTGCCTGGAGCCCAGGGCTTCCTAGTTTTAAAAATCCTAGCCCTAGGCCTAAGCCTAACAGTAACCCTGGGAAGGTAAATCAGCCTGGTGTTAGGCTTCTTGCCAAGGAAAAAGCCGTGAAAGCAGCCATGTTGTGGCACTTTTGCACTCCCTTTTGGATGCCTTTCACAGCTCCAGTGTGCCTGGAACTCAGGGCTTCCTGATTTTAAAAAATCCTAGCCCTAGGTCGAACCCCAACCCTAAGACGAGAAAGGCAAATCAGCCAGGAATTAGGCATGTCCCCAAGGAAAAAGCTGTGTAGGCAGGCATGTTGTGGTACTTTTGCGCTCCTCTTGGCTAGTTCTTCGCAGCTGCTGTGTTCTTGGAACTCAGGGCTTTCTGGTTAATAGAACCCTTACCCTAGGCGTAACTCAAACCTTAAGCCTAGGAAGGAAAATCAGCCTATGGTTCGGGATGGTCTCATGGAAATATCAGTGGTGGCAGCCAAGTTGCGTCACTTTTGCGCTCCCCTTGGGATGCCTTTCGCAGCTGCAGTGTGCCTGGAGCCCAGGGCTTCCTGGTTTTAAAAGTCCTAGGCCTAAGCCTAACAGTAACCCTAGGAAGGTAAATCAGCCGGGTATTAGGGTTCTTCCTAAGGGAAAAGCCGTGAAAGCAGCCATGTTGTGGCACTTCTGCACTCCCTTTGGGATGCCTTTGGCAGATGAAGTAAGCCTGGAACTCAGGGCTTCCTGGTTAAAGAAATCCAAGCCCTAGGCTGAACCCTAACCCTAACCCTAGGCAGATAAATCAGCCTAGGTATAGGGATGGTGCCAAGGAAAAAGCTGTGAAAGCTGCCATGTTGTTGCACTTTTGTACTCCCCTTGGGATGCCTTGAACAGCTGCAGTGTGCCTGGAGGCCAGGGCTTCCTAGTTTTAAAAATCCTAGCCCTAGGCCTAAGCCTAACAGTAACCCTGGGAAGGTAAATCAGCCTGGTGTTAGGCTTCTTGCCAAGGAAAAAGCCGTGAAAGCAGCCATGTTGTGACACTTCTGCACTGCCTTTGGGATGCCTTTGGCAGATGAAGTAAGCCTGGAACTCAGGGCTTCCTGGTTAAAGAAATCCAAGCCCTAGGCTGAACCCTAACCCTAACCCTAGGCAGATAAATCAGCCTAGGTATAGGGATGGTGCCAAGGAAAAAGCTGTGAAAGCTGCCATGTTGTTGCACTTTTGTACTCCCCTTGGGATGCCTTGAACAGCTGCAGTGTGCCTGGAGCCCAGGGCTTCCTAGTTTTAAAAATCCTAGCCCTAGGCCTAAGCCTAACAGTAACCCTGGGAAGGTAAATCAGCCTGGTGTTAGGCTTCTTGCCAAGGAAAAAGCCGTGAAAGCAGCCATGTTGTGGCACTTTTGCACTCCCTTTTGGATGCCTTTCACAGCTCCAGTGTGCCTGGAACTCAGGGCTTCCTGATTTTAAAAAATCCTAGCCCTAGGCCGAACCCCAACCCTAAGACGAGAAAGGCAAATCAGCCAGGAATTAGGCATGTCCCCAAGGAAAAAGCTGTGGAGGCAGGCATGTTGTGCTACTTTTGCGCTCTTCTTGGCTAGTTCTTCGCAGCTGCTGTGTTCTTGGAACTCAGGGCTTTCTGGTTAATAGAACCCTTACCCTAGGCGTAACTCAAACCTTAACCCTAGGAAGGAAAATCAGCCTATGGTTCGGGATGGTCTCATGGAAATATCAGTGGTGGCAGCCAAGTTGCGTCACTTTTGCGCTCCCCTTGGGATGCCTTTCGCAGCTGCAGAGTGCCTGGAGCCCAGGGCTTCCTGGTTTTAAAAGTCCTAGGCCTAAGCCTAACAGTAACCCTAGGAAGGTAAATCAGCCGGGTATTAGGGTTCTTCCTAAGGGAAAAGCCGTGAAAGCAGCCATGTTGTGGCACTTCTGCACTCCCTTTGGGATGCCTTTGGCAGATGAAGTAAGCCTGGAACTCAGGGCTTCCTGGTAAAAGAAATCCAAGCCCTAGGCTGAAGCCTAACCCTAACCCTAGGCAGATAAATCAGCCTAGGTATAGGGATGGTGCCAAGGAAAAAGCTGTGAAAGCTGCCATGTTGTTGCACTTTTGTACTCCCCTTGGGATGCCTTGAACAGCTGCAGTGTGCCTGGAGCCCAGGGCATCCTAGTGTTAAAAATCCTAGCCCTAGGCCTAAGCCTAACAGTAACCCTGGGAAGGTAAATCAGCCTGGTGTTAGGCTTCTTGCCAAGGAAAAAGCCGTGAAAGCAGCCATGTTGTGGCACTTCTGCACTGCCTTTGGGATGCCTTTGGCAGATGAAGTAAGCCTGGAACTCAGGGCTTCCTGGTTAAAGAAATCCAAGCCCTAGGCTGAACCCTAACCCTAACCCTAGGCAGATAAATCAGCCTAGGTATAGGGATGGTGCCAAGGAAAAAGCTGTGAAAGCTGCCATGTTGTTGCACTTTTGTACTCCCCTTGGGATGCCTTGAACAGCTGCAGTGTGCCTGGAGCCCAGGGCTTCCTAGTTTTAAAAATCCTAGCCCTAGGCCTAAGCCTAACAGTAACCCTGGGAAGGTAAATCAGCCTGGTGTTAGGCTTCTTGCCAAGGAAAAAGCCGTGAAAGCAGCCATGTTGTGGCACTTTTGCACTCCCTTTTGGATGCCTTTCACAGCTCCAGTGTGCCTGGAACTCAGGGCTTCCTGATTTTAAAAATCCTAGCCCTAGGCCGAACCCCAACCCTAAGGCGAGAAAGGCAAATCAGCCAGGAATTAGGCATGTCCCCAAGGAAAAAACTGTGGAGGCACGCATGTTGTGCTACTTTTGCGCTCTTCTTGGCTAGTCCTTCACAGCTGCTGTGTTCTTGGAACTCAGGGCTTTCTGGTTAATAGAGCCCTTACCCTAGGCGTAACTCAAACCTTAACCCTAGGAAGGAAAATCAACCTATGGTTCGGGATGGTCTCATGGAAATAGCAGTGGTGGCAGCCAAGTTGCGTCACTTTTGCGCACCCCTTGGGATGCCTTTCGCAGCTGCAGTGTGCCTGGAGCCCAGGGCTTCCTGGTTTTAAAAGTCCTAGGCCTAAGCCTAACAGTAACCCTAGGAAGGTAAATCAGCCGGGTATTAGGGTTCTTCCTAAGGGAAAAGCCGTGAAAGCAGCCATGTTGTGGCACTTCTGCACTCCCTTTGGGATGCCTTTGGCAGATGAAGTAAGCCTGGAACTCAGGGCTTCCTGGTTAAAGAAATCCAAGCCCTAGGCTGAACCCTAACCCTAACCCTAGGCAGATAAATCAGCCTAGGTATAGGGATGGTGCCAAGGAAAAAGCTGTGAAAGCTGCCATGTTGTTGCACTTTTGTACTCCCCTTGGGATGCCTTTCGCAGCTGCAGTGTGCCTGGAGCTATGGGCTTCCTAGTTTTAAAAATCCTAGCCCTAGGCCTAAGCCTAACAGTAACCCTGGGAAGGTAAATCAGCCTGGTGTTAGGCTTCTTGCCAAGGAAAAAGCCGTGAAAGCAGCCATGTTGTGGCACTTTTGCACTCCCTTTTGGATGCCTTTCACAGCTCCAGTGTGCCTGGAACTCAGGGCTTCCTGATTTTAAAAATCCTAGCCCTAGGCCGAACCCCAACCCTAAGACGAGAAAGGCAAATCAGCCAGGAATTAGGCATGTCCCCAAGGAAAAAGCTGTGGAGGCAGGCATGTTGTGGTACTTTTGCGCTCTTCTTGGCTAGTCCTTCGCAGCTGCTGTGTTCTTGGAACTCAGGGCTTTCTGGTTAATAGAGCCCTTACCCTAGGCGTAACTCAAACCTTAACCCTAGGAAGGAAAATCAGCTTATGGTTCGGGATGGTCTCATGGAAATATCAGTGGTGGCAGCCAAGTTGCGTCACTTTTGCGCTCCCCTTGGGATGCCTTTCGCAGCTGCAGTGTGCCTGGAGCCCAGGGCTTCCTGGTTTTAAAAGTCCTAGGCCTAAGCCTAACAGTAACCCTAGGAAGGTAAATCAGCCGGGTATTAGGGTTCTTCCTAAGGGAAAAGCCGTGAAAGCAGCCATGTTGTGGCACTTCTGCACTCCCTTTGGGATGCCTTTGGCAGATGAAGTAAGCCTGGAACTCAGGGCTTCCTGGTTAAAAATATGCAAGCCCTAGGCTGAACCCTAACCCTAACCCTAGGCAGATAAATCAGCCTAGGTATAGGGATGGTGCCAAGGAAAAAGCTGTGAAAGCTGCCATGTTGTTGCACTTTTGTACTCCCCTTGGGATGCCTTGAACAGCTGCAGTGTGCCTGGAGCCCAGGTCTACCATGTTTCAAAAATCCTAGCCCTAGCCCTAAGCCCAACAGTAACCCTGGGAAGGTAAATCAGCCTGGTGTTAGGCTTCTTGCCAAGGAAAAAGCCGTGAAAGCAGCCATGTTGTGGCACTTTTGCACTCCCTTTTGGATGCCTTTCACAGCTGCAGTGTGACTGGAACTCAGGGCTTCCTGATTTTAAAAATCCTAGCCCTAGGCCAAACCCCAACCCTAAGACGAGAAAGGCAAATCAGCCAGGAATTAGGCATGTCCACAAGGAAAAAGCTGTGGAGGCAGGCATGTTGTGGTACTTTTGCGCTCTTCTTGGGTAGTCCTTCGCAGCTGCTGTGTTCTTGGAACTCAGGGCTTTCTGGTTAATAGAACCCTTACCCTAGGCGTAACTCAAACCTTAAGCCTAGGAAGGAAAATCAGCCAATGGTTCGGGATGGTCTCATGGAAATATCAGTGGTGGCAGCCAAGTTGCGTCACTTTTGCGCTCCCCTTGGGATGCCTTTCGCAGCTGCAGTGTGCCTGGAGCCCAGGGCTTCCTGGTTTTAAAAGTCCTAGGCCTAAGCCTAACAGTAACCCTAGGAAGGTAAATCAGCAGGGTATTAGGGTTCTTCCTAAGGGAAAAGCCGTGAAAGCAGCCATGTTGTGGCACTTCTGCACTCCCTTTGGGATGCCTTTGGCAGATGAAGTAAGCCTGGAACTCAGGGCTTCCTGGTTAAAGAAATCCAAGCCCTAGGCTGAACCCTAACCCTAACCCTAGGCAGATAAATCAGCCTAGGTATAGGGATGGTGCCAAGGAAAAAGCTGTGAAAGCTGCCATGTTGTTGCACTTTTGTACTCCCCTTGGGATGCCTTGAACAGCTGCAGTGTGCCTGGAGCTAAGGGCTTCCTAGTTTTAAAAATCCTAGCCCTAGGCCTAAGCCTAACAGTAACCCTGGGAAGGTAAATCAGCCTGGTGTTAGGCTTCTTGCCAAGGAAAAAGCCGTGAAAGCAGCCATGTTGTGGCACTTTTGCACTCCCTTTTGGATGCCTTTCACAGCTCCACTGTGCCTGGAACTCAGGGCTTCCTGATTTTAAAAATCCTAGCCCTAGGCCGAACCCCAACCCTAAGACGAGAAAGGCAAATCAGCCAGGAATTAGGCATGTCCCCAAGGAAAAAGCTGTGGAGGCAGGCATGTTGTGCTACTTTTGCGCTCTTCTTGGCTAGTCCTTCGCAGCTGCTGTGTTCTTGGAACTCAGGGCTTTCTGGTAAATAGAGCCCTTACCCTAGGCGTAACTCAAACCTTAACCCTAGGAAGGAAAATCAGCCAATGGTTCGGGATGGTCTCATGGAAATATCAGTGGTGGCAGCCAAGTTGCGTCACTTTTGCGCTCCCCTTGGGATGCCTTTTGCAGCTGCAGTGTGCCTGGAGCCCAGGGCTTCCTGGTTTTAAAAGTCCTAGGCCTAAGCCTAACAGTAACCCTAGGAAGGTAAATCAGCCGGGTATTAGGGTTCTTCCTAAGGGAAAAGCCGTGAAAGCAGCCATGTTGTGGCACTTCTGCACTCCCTTTGGGATGCCTTTGGCAGATGAAGTAAGCCTGGAACTCAGGGCTTCCTGGTTAAAAAAATCCAAGCCCTAGGCTGAACCCTAACCCTAACCCTAGGCAGATAAATCAGCCTAGGTATAGGGATGGTGCCAAGGAAAAAGCTGTGAAAGCTGCCATGTTGTTGCACTTTTGTACTCCCCTTGGGATGCCTTGAACAGCTGCAGTGTGCCTGTAGCCCAGGTCTTCCTTGTTTTAAAAATCCTAGCCCTAGCCCTAAGCCTAACAGTAACCCTGGGAAGGGAAATCAGCCTGGTGTTAGGCTTCTTGCCAAGGAAAAAGCCGTGAAAGCAGCCATGTTGTGGCACATTTGCACTCCCTTTTGGATGCCTTTCACAGCTCCAGTGTGCCTGGAACTCAGGGCTTCCTGATTTTAAAAATCCTAGCCCTAGGCCGAACCCCAACACTAAGACGAGAAAGGCAAATCAGCCAGGAATTAGGCATGTCCCCAAGGAAAAAGCTGTGGAGGCAGGCATGTTGTGGTACTTTTGCGCTCTTCTTGGCTAGTTCTTCGCAGCTGCTGTGTTCTTGGAACTCAGGGCTTTCTGGTTAATAGAACCCTTACCCTAGGCGTAACTCAAACCTTAAGCCTAGGAAGGAAAATCAGCCTATGGTTCGGGATGGTCTCATGGAAATATCAGTGGTGGCAGCCAAGTTGCGTCACTTTTGCGCTCCCCTTGGGATGCCTTTTGCAGCTGCAGTGTGCCTGGAGCCCAGGGCTTCCTGGTTTTAAAAGTCCTAGGCCTAAGCCTAACAGTAACCCTAGGAAGGTAAATCAGCCGGGTATTAGGGTTCTTCCTAAGGGAAAAGCCGTGAAAGCAGCCATGTTGTGGCACTTCTGCACTCCCTTTGGGATGCCTTTGGCAGATGAAGTAAGCCTGGAACTCAGGGCTTCCTGGTTAAAAAAATCCAAGCCCTAGGCTGAACCCTAACCCTAACCCTAGGCAGATAAATCAGCCTAGGTATAGGGATGGTGCCAAGGAAAAGCTGTGAAAGCTGCCATGTTGTTGCACTTTTGTACTCCCCTTGGGATGCCTTGAACAGCTGCAGTGTGCCTGGAGCCCAGGGCTTCCTAGTTTTAAAAATCCTAGCCCTAGGCCTAAGCCTAACAGTAACCCTGGGAAGGTAAATCAGCCTGGTGTTAGGCTTCTTGCCAAGGAAAAAGCCGTGAAAGCAGCCATGTTGTGGCACTTCTGCACTGCCTTTGGGATGCCTTTGGCAGATGAAGTAAGCCTGGAACTCAGGGCTTCCTGGTTAAAGAAATCCAAGCCCTAGGCTGAACCCTAACCCTAACCCTAGGCAGATAAATCAGCCTAGGTATAGGGATGGTGCCAAGGAAAAAGCTGTGAAAGCTGCCATGTTGTTGCACTTTTGTACTCCCCTTGGGATGCCTTGAACAGCTGCAGTGTGCCTGGAGCCCAGGGCTTCCTAGTTTTAAAAATCCTAGCCCTAGGCCTAAGCCTAACAGTAACCCTGGGAAGGTAAATCAGCCTGGTGTTAGGCTTCTTGCCAAGGAAAAAGCCGAGAAAGCAGCCATGTTGTGGCACTTCTGCACTCCCTTTGGGATGCCTTTGGCAGATGAAGTAAGCCTGGAACTCAGGGCTTCCTGGTTAAAGAAATCCAAGCCCTAGGCTGAACCCTAACCCTAACCCTAGGCAGATAAATCAGCCTAGGTATAGGGATGGTGCCAAGGAAAAAGCTGTGAAAGCTGCCATGTTGTTGCACTTTTGTACTCCCCTTGGGATGCCTTGAACAGCTGCAGTGTGCCTGGAGCTATGGGCTTCCTAGTTTTAAAAATCCTAGCCCTAGGCCTAAGCCTAACAGTAACCCTGGGAAGGTAAATCAGCCTGGTGTTAGGCTTCTTGCCAAGGAAAAAGCCGTGAAAGCAGCCATGTTGTGGCACTTTTGCACTCCCTTTTGGATGCCTTTCACAGCTCCAGTGTGCCTGGAACTCAGGGCTTCCTGATTTTAAAAATCCTAGCCCTAGGCCGAACCCCAATCCTAAGACGAGAAAGGCAAATCAGCCAGGAATTAGGCATGTCCCCAAGGAAAAAGCTGTGGAGGCAGGCATGTTGTGCTACTTTTGCGCTCTTCTTGGCTAGTTCTTCGCAGCTGCTGTGTTCTTGGAACTCAGGGCTTTCAGGTTAATAGAACCCTTACCCTAGGCGTAACTCAAACCTTAAGCCTAGGAAGGAAAATCAGCCTATGGTTCAGGATGGTCTCATGGAAATATCAGTGGTGGCAGCCAAGTTGCGTCACTTTTGCGCTCCCCTTGGGATGCCTTTTGCAGCTGCAGTGTGCCTGGAGCCCAGGGCTTCCTGGTTTTAAAAGTCCTAGGCCTAAGCCTAACAGTAACCCTAGGAAGGTAAATCAGCCGGGTATTAGGGTTCTTCCTAAGGGAAAAGCCGTGAAAGCAGCCATGTTGTGGCACTTCTGCACTCCCTTTGGGATGCCTTTGGCAGATGAAGTAAGCCTGGAACTCAGGGCTTCCTGGTTAAAGAAATCCAAGCCCTAGGCTGAACCCTAACCCTAACCCTAGGCAGATAAATCAGCCTAGGTATAGGGATGGTGCCAAGGAAAAAGCTGTGAAAGCTGCCATGTTGTTGCACTTTTGTACTCCCCTTGGCATGCCTTGAACAGCTGCAGTGTGCCTGGAGCCCAGGGCTTCCTAGTTTTAAAAATCCTAGCCCTAGGCCTAAGCCTAACAGTAACCCTGGGAAGGTAAATCAGCCTGGTGTTAGGCTTCTTGCCAAGGAAAAAGCCGTGAAAGCAGCCATGTTGTGGCACTTCTGCACTCCCTTTGGGATGCCTTTGGCAGATGAAGTAAGCCTGGAACTCAGGGCTTCCTGGTTAAAGAAATCCAAGCCCTAGGCTGAACCCTAACCCTAACCCTAGGCAGATAAATCAGCCTAGGTATAGGGATGGAGCCAAGGAAAAAGCTGTGAAAGCTGCCATGTTGTTGCACTTTTGTACTCCCCTTGGGATGCCTTGAACAGCTGCAGTGTGCCTGGAGCCCAGGGCTTCCTAGTTTTAAAAATCCTAGCCCTAGGCCTAAGCCTAACAGTAACCCTGGGAAGGGAAATCAGCCTGGTGTTAGGCTTCTTGCCAAGGAAAAAGCCGTGAAAGCAGCCATGTTGTGGCACTTTTGCACTCCCTTTTGGATGCCTTTCACAGCTGCAGTGTGCCTGGAACTCAGGGCTTCCTGATTTTAAAAATCCTAGCCCTAGGCCGAACCCCAACCCTAAGGCGAGAAAGGCAAATCAGCCAGGAATTAGGCATGTTCCCAAGGTAAAAGCTGTGGAGGCAGGCATGTTGTGCTACTTTTGCGCTCTTCTTGGCTAGTCCTTCGCAGCTGCTGTGTTCTTGGAATTTTGGGCTTTCTGGTTAATAGAGCCCTTACCCCAGGCGTAACTCAAACCTTAACCCTAGGAAGGAAAATCAGCCTATGGTTCGGGATGGTCTCATGGAAATATCAGTGGTGGCAGCCAAGTTGCGTCACTTTTGCGCTCCCCTTGGGATGCCTTTCGCAGCTGCAGTGTGCCTGGAGCCCAGGGCTTCCTGGTTTTAAAAGTCCTAGGCCTAAGCCTAACAGGAACCCTAGGAAGGTAAATCAGCCAGGTATTAGGTTTCTTCCTAAGGGAAAAGCCGTGAAAGCAGCCATGTTGTGGCACTTCTGCACTCCCTTTGGGATGCCTTTGGCAGATGAAGTAAGCCTGGAACTCAGGGCTTCCTGGTTAAAGAAATCCAAGCCCTAGGCTGAACCCTAACCCTAACCCTAGGCAGATAAATCAGCCTAGGTATAGGGATGGTGCCAAGGAAAAAGCTGTGAAAGCTGCCATGTTGTTGCACTTTTGTACTCCCCTTGGGATGCCTTGAACAGCTGCAGTGTGCCTGGAGCCCAGGGCTTCCTAGTTTTAAAAATCCTAGCCCTAGGCCTAAGCCTAACAGTAACCCTGGGAAGGTAAATCAGCCTGGTGTTAGGCTTTTTGCCAAGGAAAAAGCCGTGAAAGCAGCCATTTTGTGGCACTTTTGCACTCCCTTTTGGATGCCTTTCACAGCTGCAGTGTGCCTGGAACTCAGGGTTTCCTGATTTTAAAAATCCTAGCCCTAGGCCGAACCCCAACACTAAGACGAGAAAGGCAAATCAGCCAGGAATTAGGCATGTCCCCAAGGAAAAAGCTGTGGAGGCAGGCATGTTGTGGTACTTTTGCGCTCTTCTTGGCTAGTCCTTCGCAGCTGCTGTGTTCTTGGAACTCAGGGCTTTCTGGTTAATAGAGCCCTTACCCTAGGCGTAACTCAAACCTTAAGCCTAGGAAGGAAAATCAGCCTATGGTTCGGGATGGTCTCATGGAAATATCAGTGGTGGCAGCCAAGTTGCGTCACTTTTGCGCTCCCCTTGGGATGCCTTTCGCAGCTGCAGTGTGCCTGGAGCCCAGGGCTTCCTGGTTTTAAAAGTCCTAGGCCTAAGCCTAACAGTAACCCTAGGAAGGTAAATCAGCCGGGTATTAGGGTTCTTCCTAAGGGAAAAGCCGTGAAAGCAGCCATGTTGTGGCACTTCTGCACTCCCTTTGGGATGCCTTTGGCAGATGAAGTAAGCCTGGAACTCAGGGCTTCCTGGTTAAAGAAATCCAAGCCCTAGGCTGAACCCTAACCCTAACCCTAGGCAGATAAATCAGCCTAGGTATAGGGATGGTGCCAAGGAAAAAGCTGTGAAAGCTGCCATGTTGTTGCACTTTTGTACTCCCCTTGGGATGCCTTGAACAGCTGCAGTGTGCCTGGAGCCCAGGTCTTCCTTGTTTCAAAAATCCTAGCCCTAGCCCTAAGCCTAACAGTAACCCTGGGAAGGTAAATCAGCCTGGTGTTAGGCTTCTTGCCAAGGAAAAAGCCGTGAAAGCAGCCATGTTGTGGCACATTTGCACTCCCTTTTGGATGCCTTTCACAGCTCCAGTGTGCCTGGAACTCAGGGCTTCCTGATTTTAAAAATCCTAGCCCTAGGCCAAACCCCAACCCTAAGACGAGAAAGGCAAATCAGCCAGGAATTAGGCATGTCCCCAAGGAAAAAGCTGTGGAGGCAGGCATGTTGTGCTACTTTTGCGCTCTTCTTGGCTAGTCCTTCGCAGCTGCTGTGTTCTTGGAACTCAGGGCTTTCTGGTTAATAGAGCCCTTACCCTAGGCGTAACTCAAACCTTAAGCCTAGGAAGGAAAATCAGCCTATGGTTCGGGATGGTCTCATGGAAATATCAGTGGTGGCAGCCAAGTTGCGTCACTTTTGCGCTCCCCTTGGGATGCCTTTCGCAGCTGCAGTGTGCCTGGAGCCCAGGGCTTCCTGGTTTTAAAAGTCCTAGGCCTAAGCCTAACAGTAACCCTAGGAAGGTAAATCAGCCGGGTATTAGGGTTCTTCCTAAGGGAAAAGCCGTGAAAGCAGCCATGTTGTGGCACTTCTGCACTCCCTTTGGGATGCCTTTGGCAGATGAAGTAAGCCTGGAACTCAGGGCTTCCTGGTTAAAGAAATCCAAGCCCTAGGCTGAACCCTAACCCTAACCCTAGGCAGATAAATCAGCCTAGGTATAGGGATGGTGCCAAGGAAAAAGCTGTGAAAGCTGCCATGTTGTTGCACTTTTGTACTCCCCTTGGGATGCCTTGAACAGCTGCAGTGTGCCTGGAGCCCAGGTCTTCTTTGTTTCAAAAATCCTAGCCCTAGCCCTAAGCCTAACAGTAACCCTGGGAAGGTAAATCAGCCTGGTGTTAGGCTTCTTGCCAAGGAAAAAGCCGTGAAAGCAGCCATGTTGTGGCACATTTGCACTCCCTTTTGGATGCCTTTCACAGCTGCAGTGTGCCTGGAACTCAGGGCTTCCTGATTTTAAAAATCCTAGCCCTAGGCCAAACCCCAACCCTAAGACGAGAAAGGCAAATCAGCCAGGAATTAGGCATGTCCCCAAGGAAAAAGCTGTGGAGGCAGGCATGTTGTGGTACTTTTGCACTCTTCTTGGCTAGTCCTTCGCAGCTGCTGTGTTCTTGGAACTCAGGGCTTTCTGGTTAATAGAACCCTTACCCTAGGCGTAACTCAAACCTTAAGCCTAGGAAGGAAAATCAGCCTATGGTTCGGGATGGTCTCATGGAAATATCAGTGGTGGCAGCCAAGTTGCGTCACTTTTGCGCTCCCCTTGGGATGCCTTTCGCAGCTGCAGTGTGCCTGGAGCCCAGGGCTTCCTGGTTTTAAAAGTCCTAGGCCTAAGCCTAACAGTAACCCTAGGAAGGTAAATCAGCCGGGTATTAGGGTTCTTCCTAAGGGAAAAGCCGTGAAAGCAGCCATGTTGTGGCACTTCTGCACTCCCTTTGGGATGCCTTTGGCAGATGAAGTAAGCCTGGAACTCAGGGCTTCCTGGTTAAAGAAATCCAAGCCCTAGGCTGAACCCTAACCCTAACCCTAGGCAGATAAATCAGCCTAGGTATAGGGATGGTGCCAAGGAAAAAGCTGTGAAAGCTGCCATGTTGTTGCACTTTTGTACTCCCCTTGGGATGCCTTGAACAGCTGCAGTGTGCCTGGAGCCCAGGGCTTCCTAGTTTTAAAAATCCTAGCCCTAGGCCTAAGCCTAACAGTAACCCTGGGAAGGTAAATCAGCCTGGTGTTAGGCTTCTTGCCAAGGAAAAAGCCGTGAAAGCAGCCATGTTGTGGCACTTTTGCACTCCCTTTTGGATGCCTTTCACAGCTGCAGTGTGCCTGGAACTCAGGGTTTCCTGATTTTAAAAATCCTAGCCCTAGGCCGAACCCCAACACTAAGACGAGAAAGGCAAATCAGCCAGGAATTAGGCATGTCCCCAAGGAAAAAGCTGTGGAGGCAGGCATGTTGTGGTACTTTTGCGCTCTTCTTGGCTAGTCCTTCGCAGCTGCTGTGTTCTTGGAACTCAGGGCTTTCTGGTTAATAGAGCCCTTACCCTAGGCGTAACTCAAACCTTAAGCCTAGGAAGGAAAATCAGCCTATGGTTCGGGATGGTCTCATGGAAATATCAGTGGTGGCAGCCAAGTTGCGTCACTTTTGCGCTCCCCTTGGGATGCCTTTCGCAGCTGCAGTGTGCCTGGAGCCCAGGGCTTCCTGGTTTTAAAAGTCCTAGGCCTAAGCCTAACAGTAACCCTAGGAAGGTAAATCAGCCGGGTATTAGGGTTCTTCCTAAGGGAAAAGCCGTGAAAGCAGCCATGTTGTGGCACTTCTGCACTCCCTTTGGGATGCCTTTGGCAGATGAAGTAAGCCTGGAACTCAGGGCTTCCTGGTTAAAGAAATCCAAGCCCTAGGCTGAACCCTAACCCTAACCCTAGGCAGATAAATCAGCCTAGGTATAGGGATGGTGCCAAGGAAAAAGCTGTGAAAGCTGCCATGTTGTTGCACTTTTGTACTCCCCTTGGGATGCCTTGAACAGCTGCAGTGTGCCTGGAGCCCAGGTCTTCCTTGTTTCAAAAATCCTAGCCCTAGCCCTAAGCCTAACAGTAACCCTGGGAAGGTAAATCAGCCTGGTGTTAGGCTTCTTGCCAAGGAAAAAGCCGTGAAAGCAGCCATGTTGTGGCACTTTTGCACTCCCTTTTGGATGCCTTTCACAGCTCCAGTGTGCCTGGAACTCAGGGCTTCCTGATTTTAAAAATCCTAGCCCTAGGCCAAACCCCAACCCTAAGACGAGAAAGGCAAATCAGCCAGGAATTAGGCATGTCCACAAGGAAAAAGCTGTGGAGGCAGGCATGTTGTGGTACTTTTGCGCTCTTCTTGGCTAGTCCTTCGCAGCTGCTGTGTTCTTGGAACTCAGGGCTTTCTGGTTAATAGAGCCCTTACCCTAGGCGTAACTCAAACCTTAAGCCTAGGAAGGAAAATCAGCCAATGGTTCGGATAGGTCTCATGGAAATATCAGTGGTGGCAGCCAAGTTGCGTCACTTTTGCGCTCCCCTTGGGATGCCTTTTGCAGCTGCAGTGTGCCTGGAGCCCAGGGCTTCCTGGTTTTAAAAGTCCTAGGCCTAAGCCTAACAGTAACCCTAGGAAGGTAAATCAGCCGGGTATTAGGGTTCTTCCTAAGGGAAAAGCCGTGAAAGCAGCCATGTTGTGGCACTTCTGCACTCCCTTTGGGATGCCTTTGGCAGATGAAGTAAGCCTGGAACTCAGGGCTTCCTGGTTAAAGAAATCCAAGCCCTAGGCTGAACCCTAACCCTAACCCTAGGCAGATAAATCAGCCTAGGTATAGGGATGGTGCCAAGGAAAAAGCTGTGAAAGCTGCCATGTTGTTGCACTTTTGTACTCCCCTTGGGATGCCTTGAACAGCTGCAGTGTGCCTGGAGCCCAGGTCTTCCTTGTTTCAAAAATCCTAGCCCTAGCCCTAAGCCTAACAGTAACCCTGGGAAGGTAAATCAGCCTGGTGTTAGGCTTCTTGCCAAGGAAAAAGCCGTGAAAGCAGCCATGTTGTGGCACATTTGCACTCCCTTTTGGATGCCTTTCACAGCTGCAGTGTGCCTGGAACTCAGGGCTTCCTGATTTTAAAAATCCTAGCCCTAGGCCAAACCCCAACCCTAAGACGAGAAAGGCAAATCAGCCAGGAATTAGGCATGTCCCCAAGGAAAAAGCTGTGGAGGCAGGCATGTTGTGGTACTTTTGCGCTCTTCTTGGCTAGTTCTTCGCAGCTGCTGTGTTCTTGGAACTCAGGGCTTTCTGGTTAATAGAACCCTTACCCTAGGCGTAACTCAAACCTTAAGCCTAGGAAGGAAAATCAGCCTATGGTTCGGGATGGTCTCATGGAAATATCAGTGGTGGCAGCCAAGTTGCGTCACTTTTGCGCTCCCCTTGGGATGCCTTTCGCAGCTGCAGTGTGCCTGGAGCCCAGGGCTTCCTGGTTTTAAAAGTCCTAGGCCTAAGCCTAACAGTAACCCTAGGAAGGTAAATCAGCCGGGTATTAGGGTTCTTCCTAAGGGAAAAGCCGTGAAAGCAGCCATGTTGTGGCACTTCTGCACTCCCTTTGGGATGCCTTTGGCAGATGAAGTAAGCCTGGAACTCAGGGCTTCCTGGTTAAAGAAATCCAAGCCCTAGGCTGAACCCTAACCCTAACCCTAGGCAGATAAATCAGCCTAGGTATAGGGATGGTGCCAAGGAAAAAGCTGTGAAAGCTGCCATGTTGTTGCACTTTTGTACTCCCCTTGGGATGCCTTGAACAGCTGCAGTGTGCCTGGAGCTAAGGGCTTCCTAGTTTTAAAAATCCTAGCCCTAGGCCTAAGCCTAACAGTAACCCTGGGAAGGTAAATCAGCCTGGTGTTAGGCTTCTTGCCAAGGAAAAAGCCGTGAAAGCAGCCATGTTGTGGCACTTTTGCACTCCCTTTTGGATGCCTTTCACAGCTGCAGTGTGCCTGGAACTCAGGGCTTCCTGATTTTAAAAATCCTAGCCCTAGACCGAACCCCAACCCTAAGACGAAAAAGGCAAATCAGCCAGGAATTAGGCATGTCCCCAAGGAAAAAGCTGTGGAGGCAGGCATGTTGTGGTACTTTTGCGCTCTTCTTGGCTAGTCCTTCGCAGCTGCTGTGTTCTTGGAACTCAGGGCTTTCTGGTTAATAGAGCCCTTACCCTAGGCGTAACTCAAACCTTAACCCTAGGAAGGAAAATCAGCCTATGGTTCGGGATGGTCTCATGGAAATATCAGTGGTGGCAGCCAAGTTGCGTCACTTTTGCGCTCCCCTTGGGATGCCTTTTGCAGCTGCAGTGTGCCTGGAGCCCAGGGCTTCCTGGTTTTAAAAGTCCTAGGCCTAAGCCTAACAGGAACCCTAGGAAGGTAAATCAGCAGGGTATTAGGGTTCTTCCTAAGGGAAAAGCCGTGAAAGCAGCCATGTTGTGGCACTTCTGCACTCCCTTTGGGATGCCTTTGGCAGATGAAGTAAGCCTGGAACTCAGGGCTTCCTGGTTAAAGAAAACCAAGCCCTAGGCTGAACCCTAACCCTAACCCTAGGCAGATAAATCAGCCTAGGTATAGGGATGGTGCCAAGGAAAAAGCTGTGAAAGCTGCCATGTTGTTGCACTTTTGTACTCCCCTTGGGATGCCTTGAACAGCTGCAGTGTGCCTGGAGCCCAGGTCTTCCTTGTTTCAAAAATCCTAGCCCTAGCACTAAGCCTAACAGTAACCCTGGGAAGGTAAATCAGCCTGGTGTTAGGCTTCTTGCCAAGGAAAAAGCCGTGAAAGCAGCCATGTTGTGGCACTTTTGCACTCCCTTTTGGATGCCTTTCACAGCTCCAGTGTGCCTGGAACTCAGGGCTTCCTGATTTTAAAAATCCTAGCCCTAGGCCGAACCCCAACACTAAGACGAGAAAGGCAAATCAGCCAGGAATTAGGCATGTCCCCAAGGAAAAAGCTGTGGAGGCAGGCATGTTGTGGTACTTTTGCGCTCTTCTTGGCTAGTTCTTCGCAGCTGCTGTGTTCTTGGAACTCAGGGCTTTCTGGTTAATAGAGCCCTTACCCTAGGCGTAACTCAAACCTTAACCCTAGGAAGGAAAATCAGCCTATGGTTCGGGATGGTCTCATGGAAATATCAGTGGTGGCAGCCAAGTTGCGTCACTTTTGCGCTCCCCTTGGGATGCCTTTCGCAGCTGCAGTGTGCCTGGAGCCCAGGGCTTCCTGGTTTTAAAAGTCCTAGGCCTAAGCCTAACAGTAACCCTAGGAAGGTAAATCAGCCGGGTATTAGGGTTCTTCCTAAGGGAAAAGCCGTGAAAGCAGCCATGTTGTGGCACTTCTGCACTCCCTTTGGGATGCCTTTGGCAGATGAAGTAAGCCTGGAACTCAGGGCTTCCTGGTTAAAGAAATCCAAGCCCTAGGCTGAACCCTAACCCTAACCCTAGGCAGATAAATCAGCCTAGGTATAGGGATGGTGCCAAGGAAAAAGCTGTGAAAGCTGCCATGTTGTTGCACTTTTGTACTCCCCTTGGGATGCCTTGAACAGCTGCAGTGTGCCTGGAGCTAAGGGCTTCCTAGTTTTAAAATCCTAGCCCTAGGCCTAAGCCTAACAGTAACCCTGGGAAGGTAAATCAGCCTGGTGTTAGGCTTCTTGCCAAGGAAAAAGCCGTGAAAGCAGCCATGTTGTGGCACTTTTGCACTCCCTTTTGGATGCCTTTCACAGCTCCATTGTGCCTGGAACTCAGGGCTTCCTGATTTTAAAAATCCTAGCCCTAGGCCGAACCCCAACCCTAAGACGAGAAAGGCAAATCAGCCAGGAATTAGGCATGTCCCCAAGGAAAAAGCTGTGGAGGCAGGCATGTTGTGCTACTTTTGCGCTCTTCTTGGCTAGTCCTTCGCAGCTGCTCTGTTCTTGGAACTCAGGGCTTTCTGGTTAATAGAACCCTTACCCTAGGCGTAACTCAAACCTTAACCCTAGGAAGGAAAATCAGCCTATGGTTCGGGATGGTCTCATGGAAATATCAGTGGTGGCAGCCAAGTTGCGTCACTTTTGCGCTCCCCTTGGGATGCCTTTCGCAGCTGCAGTGTGCCTGGAGCCCAGGGCTTCCTGGTTTTAAAAGTCCTAGGCCTAAGCCTAACAGTAACCCTAGGAAGGAAAATCAGCCAGGTATTAGGGTTCTTCCTAAGGGAAAAGCCGTGAAAGCAGCCATGTTGTGGCACTTCTGCACTCCCTTTGGGATGCCTTTGGCAGATGAAGTAAGCCTGGAACTCAGGGCTTCCTGGTTAAAGAAATCCAAGCCCTAGGCTAAACCCTAACCCTAACCCTAGGCAGATAAATCAGCCTAGGTATAGGGATGGTGCCAAGGAAAAAGCTGTGAAAGCTGCCATGTTGCTGCACTTTTGTACTCCCCTTGGGATGCCTTGAACAGCTGCAGTGTGCCTGGAGCCCAGGGCTTCCTAGTTTTAAAAATCCTAGCCCTAGGCCTAAGCCTAACAGTAACCCTGGGAAGGTAAATCAGCCTGGTGTTAGGCTTCTTGCCAAGGAAAAAGCCGTGAAAGCAGCCATGTTGTGGCACTTTTGCACTCCCTTTGGGATGCCTTTGGCAGATGAAGTAAGCCTGGAACTCAGGGCTTCCTGGTTATAGAAATCCAAGCCCTAGGCTGAACCCTAACCCTAACCCTAGGCAGATAAATCAGCCTAGGTATAGGGATGGTGCCAAGGAAAAAGCTGTGAAAGCTGCCATGTTGTTGCACTTTTGTACTCCCCTTGGGATGCCTTGAACAGCTGCAGTGTGCCTGGAGCCCAGGGCTTCCTAGTTTTAAAAATCCTAGCCCTAGGCCTAAGCCTAACAGTAACCCTGGGAAGGTAAATCAGCCTGGTGTTAGGCTTTTTGCCAAGGAAAAAGCCGTGAAAGCAGCCATGTTGTGGCACTTTTGCACTCCCTTTTGGATGCCTTTCACAGCTGCAGTGTGCCTGGAACTCAGGGTTTCCTGATTTTAAAAATCCTAGCCCTAGGCCGAACCCCAACACTAAGACGAGAAAGGCAAATCAGCCAGGAATTAGGCATGTCCCCAAGGAAAAAGCTGTGGAGGCAGGCATGTTGTGCTACTTTTGCGCTCTTCTTGGCTAGTCCTTCGCAGCTGCTGTGTTCTTGGAACTCAGGGCTTTCTGGTTAATAGAGCCCTTACCCTAGGCGTAACTCAAACCTTAAGCCTAGGAAGGAAAATCAGCCTATGGTTCGGGATGGTCTCATGGAAATATCAGTGGTGGCAGCCAAGTTGCGTCACTTTTGCGCTCCCCTTGGGATGCCTTTCGCAGCTGCAGTGTGCCTGGAGCCCAGGGCTTCCTGGTTTTAAAAGTCCTAGGCCTAAGCCTAACAGTAACCCTAGGAAGGTAAATCAGCCGGGTATTAGGGTTCTTCCTAAGGGAAAAGCCGTGAAAGCAGCCATGTTGTGGCACTTCTGCACTCCCTTTGGGATGCCTTTGGCAGATGAAGTAAGCCTGGAACTCAGGGCTTCCTGGTTAAAGAAATCCAAGCCCTAGGCTGAACCCTAACCCTAACCCTAGGCAGATAAATCAGCCTAGGTATAGGGATGGTGCCAAGGAAAAAGCTGTGAAAGCTGCCATGTTGTTGCACTTTTGTACTCCCCTTGGGATGCCTTGAACAGCTGCAGTGTGCCTGGAGCCCAGGTCTTCCTTGTTTCAAAAATCCTAGCCCTAGCCCTAAGCCTAACAGTAACCCTGGGAAGGTAAATCAGCCTGGTGTTAGGCTTCTTGCCAAGGAAAAAGCCGTGAAAGCAGCCATGTTGTGGCACTTTTGCACTCCCTTTTGGATGCCTTTCACAGCTCCAGTGTGCCTGGAACTCAGGGCTTCCTGATTTTAAAAATCCTAGCCCTAGGCCAAACCCCAACCCTAAGACGAGAAAGGCAAATCAGCCAGGAATTAGGCATGTCCCCAAGGAAAAAGCTGTGGAGGCAGGCATGTTGTGGTACTTTTGCGCTCTTCTTGGCTAGTCCTTCGCAGCTGCTGTGTTCTTGGAACTCAGGGCTTTCTGGTTAATAGAGCCCTTACCCTAGGCGTAACTCAAACCTTAAGCCTAGGAAGGAAAATCAGCCAATGGTTCGGGATGGTCTCATGGAAATATCAGTGGTGGCAGCCAAGTTGCGTCACTTTTGCGCTCCCCTTGGGATGCCTTTCGCAGCTGCAGTGTGCCTGGAGCCCAGGGCTTCCTGGTTTTAAAAGTCCTAGGCCTAAGCCTAACAGTAACCCTAGGAAGGTAAATCAGCCGGGTATTAGGGTTCTTCCTAAGGGAAAAGCAGTGAAAGCAGCCATGTTGTGGCACTTCTGCACTCCCTTTGGGATGCCTTTGGCAGATGAAGTAAGCCTGGAACTCAGGGCTTCCTGGTTAAAGAAATCCAAGCCCTAGGCTGAACCCTAACCCTAACCCTATGCAGATAAATCAGCCTAGGTATATAGGGATGGTGCCAAGGAAAAAGCTGTGAAAGCTGCCATGTTGTTGCACTTTTGTACTCCCCTTGGGATGCCTTGAACAGCTGCAGTGTGCCTGGAGCCCAGGTCTTCCTTGTTTCAAAAATCCTAGCCCTAGCACTAAGCCTAACAGTAACCCTGGGAAGGTAAATCAGCCTGGTGTTAGGCTTCTTGCCAAGGAAAAAGCCGTGAAAGCAGCCATGTTGTGGCACATTTGCACTCCCTTTTGGATGCCTTTCACAGCTGCAGTGTGCCTGGAACTCAGGGCTTCCTGATTTTAAAAATCCTAGCCCTAGGCCAAACCCCAACCCTAAGACGAGAAAGGCAAATCAGCCAGGAATTAGGCATGTCCCCAAGGAAAAAGCTGTGGAGGCAGGCATGTTGTGGTACTTTTGCGCTCTTCTTGGCTAGTCCTTCGCAGCTGCTGTGTTCTTGGAACTCAGGGCTTTCTGGTTAATAGAACCCTTACCCTAGGCGTAACTCAAACCTTAAGCCTAGGAAGGAAAATCAGCCTATGGTTCGGGATGGTCTCATGGAAATATCAGTGGTGGCAGCCAAGTTGCGTCACTTTTGCGCTCCCCTTGGGATGCCTTTCGCAGCTGCAGTGTGCCTGGAGCCCAGGGCTTCCTGGTTTTAAAAGTCCTAGGCCTAAGCCTAACAGTAACCCTAGGAAGGTAAATCAGCCGGGTATTAGGGTTCTTCCTAAGGGAAAAGCCGTGAAAGCAGCCATGTTGTGGCACTTCTGCACTCCCTTTGGGATGCCTTTGGCAGATGAAGTAAGCCTGGAACTCAGGGCTTCCTGGTTAAAGAAATCCAAGCCCTAGGCTGAACCCTAACCATAAGCCTAGGCAGATAAATCAGCCTAGGTATAGGGATGGTGCCAAGGAAAAAGCTGTGAAAGCTGCCATGTTGTTGCACTTTTGTACTCCCCTTGGGATGCCTTGAACAGCTGCAGTGTGCCTGGAGCTAAGGGCTTCCTAGTTTTAAAAATCCTAGCCCTAGGCCTAAGCCTAACAGTAACCCTGGGAAGGTAAATCAGCCTGGTGTTAGGCTTCTTGCCAAGGAAAAAGCCGTGAAAGCAGCCATGTTGTGGCACTTTTGCACTCCCTTTTGGATGCCTTTCACAGCTCCAGTGTGCCTGGAACTCAGGGCTTCCTGATTTTAAAAATCCTAGCCCTAGACCGAACCCCAACCCTAAGACGAGAAAGGCAAATCAGCCAGGAATTAGGCATGTCCCCAAGGAAAAAGCTGTGGAGGCTGGCATGTTGTGGTACTTTTGCGCTCTTCTTGGCTAGTCCTTCGCAGCTGCTGTGTTCTTGGAACTCAGGGCTTTCTGGTTAATAGAGCCCTTACCCTAGGCGTAACTCAAACCTTAACCCTAGGAAGGAAAATCAGCCTATGGTTCGGGATGGTCTCATGGAAATATCAGTGGTGGCAGCCAAGTTGCGTCACTTTTGCGCTCCCCTTGGGATGCCTTTTGCAGCTGCAGTGTGCCTGGAGCCCAGGGCTTCCTGGTTTTAAAAGTCCTAGGCCTAAGCCTAACAGGAACCCTAGGAAGGTAAATCAGCAGGGTATTAGGGTTCTTCCTAAGGGAAAAGCCGTGAAAGCAGCCATGTTGTGGCACTTCTGCACTCCCTTTGGGATGCCTTTGGCAGATGAAGTAAGCCTGGAACTCAGGGCTTCCTGGTTAAAGAAAACCAAGCCCTAGGCTGAACCCTAACCCTAACCCTAGGCAGATAAATCAGCCTAGGTATAGGGATGGTGCCAAGGAAAAAGCTGTGAAAGCTGCCATGTTGTTGCACTTTTGTACTCCCCTTGGGATGCCTTGAACAGCTGCAGTGTGCCTGGAGCCCAGGTCTTCCTTGTTTCAAAAATCCTAGCCCTAGGCCTAAGCCTAACAGTAACCCTGGGAAGGTAAATCAGCCTGGTGTTAGGCTTCTTGCCAAGGAAAAAGCCGTGAAAGCAGCCATGTTGTGGCACATTTGCACTCCCTTTTGGATGCCTTTCACAGCTCCAGTGTGCCTGGAACTCAGGGCTTCCTGATTTTAAAAATCCTAGCCCTAGGCCGAACCCCAACCCTAAGACGAGAAAGGCAAATCAGCCAGGAATTAGGCATGTCCCCAAGGAAAAAGCTGTGGAGGCAGGCATGTTGTGCTACTTTTGCGCTCTTCTTGGCTAGTTCTTCGCAGCTGCTGTGTTCTTGGAACTCAGGGCTTTCTGGTTAATAGAGCCCTTACCCTAGGCGTAACTCAAACCTTAACCCTAGGAAGGAAGATCAGCCTATGGTTCGGGATGGTCTCATGGAAATATCAGTGGTGGCAGCCAAGTTGCGTCACTTTTGCGCTCCCCTTGGGATGCCTTTCGCAGCTGCAGTGTGCCTGGAGCCCAGGGCTTCCTGGTTTTAAAAGTCCTAGGCCTAAGCCTAACAGTAACCCTAGGAAGGTAAATCAGCTGGGTATTAGGGTTCTTCCTAAGGGAAAAGCCGTGAAAGCAGCCATGTTGTGGCACTTCTGCACTCCCTTTGGGATGCCTTTGGCAGATGAAGTAAGCCTGGAACTCAGGGCTTCCTGGTTAAAGAAATCCAAGCCCTAGGCTGAACCCTAACCCTAACCCTAGGCAGATAAATCAGCCTAGGTATAGGGATGGTGCCAAGGAAAAAGCTGTGAAAGCTGCCATGTTGTTGCACTTTTGTACTCCCCTTGGGATGCCTTGAACAGCTGCAGTGTGCCTGGAGCTAAGGGCTTCCTAGTTTTAAAATCCTAGCCCTAGGCCTAAGCCTAACAGTAACCCTGGGAAGGTAAATCAGCCTGGTGTTAGGCTTCTTGCCAAGGAAAAAGCCGTGAAAGCAGCCATGTTGTGGCACTTTTGCACTCCCTTTTGGATGCCTTTCACAGCTGCAGTGTGCCTGGAACTCAGGGCTTCCTGATTTTAAAAATCCTAGCCCTAGGCCGAACCCCAACCCTAAGACGAGAAAGGCAAATCAGCCAGGAATTAGGCATGTCCCCAAGGAAAAAGCTGTGGAGGCAGGCATGTTGTGGTACTTTTGCGCTCTTCTTGGCTAGTCCTTCGCAGCTGCTCTGTTCTTGGAACTCAGGGCTTTCTGGTTAATAGAACCCTTACCCTAGGCGTAACTCAAACCTTAACCCTAGGAAGGAAAATCAGCCTATGGTTCGGGATGGTCTCATGGAAATATCAGTGGTGGCAGCCAAGTTGCGTCACTTTTGCGCTCCCCTTGGGATGCCTTTCGCAGCTGCAGTGTGCCTGGAGCCCAGGGCTTCCTGGTTTTAAAAGTCCTAGGCCTAAGCCTAACAGTAACCCTAGGAAGGTAAATCAGCCAGGTATTAGGGTTCTTCCTAAGGGAAAAGCCGTGAAAGCAGCCATGTTGTGGCACTTCTGCACTCCCTTTGGGATGCCTTTGGCAGATGAAGTAAGCCTGGAACTCAGGGCTTCCTGGTTAAAGAAATCCAAGCCCTAGGCTAAACCCTAACCCTAACCCTAGGCAGATAAATCAGCCTAGGTATAGGGATGGTGCCAAGGAAAAAGCTGTGAAGGCTGCCATGTTGCTGCACTTTTGTACTCCCCTTGGGATGCCTTGAACAGCTGCAGTGTGCCTGGAGCCCAGGGCTTCCTAGTTTTAAAAATCCTAGCCCTAGGCCTAAGCCTAACAGTAACCCTGGGAAGGTAAATCAGCCTGGTGTTAGGCTTCTTGCCAAGGAAAAAGCCGTGAAAGCAGCCATGTTGTGGCACATTTGCACTCCCTTTTGGATGCCTTTCACAGCTCCAGTGTGCCTGGAACTCAGGGCTTCCTGATTTTAAAAATCCTAGCCCTAGGCCGAACCCCAACCCTAAGACGAGAAAGGCAAATCAGCCAGGAATTAGGCATGTCCCCAAGGAAAAAGCTGTGGAGGCAGGCATGTTGTGCTACTTTTGCGCTCTTCTTGGCTAGTTCTTCGCAGCTGCTGTGTTCTTGGAACTCAGGGCTTTCTGGTTAATAGAGCCCTTACCCTAGGCGTAACTCAAACCTTAACCCTAGGAAGGAAGATCAGCCTATGGTTCGGGATGGTCTCATGGAAATATCAGTGGTGGCAGCCAAGTTGCGTCACTTTTGCGCTCCCCTTGGGATGCCTTTCGCAGCTGCAGTGTGCCTGGAGCCCAGGGCTTCCTGGTTTTAAAAGTCCTAGGCCTAAGCCTAACAGTAACCCTAGGAAGGTAAATCAGCCGGGTATTAGGGTTCTTCCTAAGGGAAAAGCCGTGAAAGCAGCCATGTTGTGGCACTTCTGCACTCCCTTTGGGATGCCTTTGGCAGATGAAGTAAGCCTGGAACTCAGGGCTTCCTGGTTAAAGAAATCCAAGCCCTAGGCTGAACCCTAACCCTAACCCTAGGCAGATAAATCAGCCTAGGTATAGGGATGGTGCCAAGGAAAAAGCTGTGAAAGCTGCCATGTTGTTGCACTTTTGTACTCCCCTTGGGATGCCTTGAACAGCTGCAGTGTGCCTGGAGCTAAGGGCTTCCTAGTTTTAAAATCCTAGCCCTAGGCCTAAGCCTAACAGTAACCCTGGGAAGGTAAATCAGCCTGGTGTTAGGCTTCTTGCCAAGGAAAAAGCCGTGAAAGCAGCCATGTTGTGGCACTTTTGCACTCCCTTTTGGATGCCTTTCACAGCTCCATTGTGCCTGGAACTCAGGGCTTCCTGATTTTAAAAATCCTAGCCCTAGGCCGAACCCCAACCCTAAGACGAGAAAGGCAAATCAGCCAGGAATTAGGCATGTCCCCAAGGAAAAAGCTGTGGAGGCAGGCATGTTGTTGTACTTTTGCGCTCTTCTTGGCTAGTCCTTCGCAGCTGCTCTGTTCTTGGAACTCAGGGCTTTCTGGTTAATAGAACCCTTACCCTAGGCGTAACTCAAACCTTAACCCTAGGAAGGAAAATCAGCCTATGGTTCGGGATGGTCTCATGGAAATATCAGTGGTGGCAGCCAAGTTGCGTCACTTTTGCGCTCCCCTTGGGATGCCTTTCGCAGCTGCAGTGTGCCTGGAGCCCAGGGCTTCCTGGTTTTAAAAGTCCTAGGCCTAAGCCTAACAGTAACCCTAGGAAGGTAAATCAGCCAGGTATTAGGGTTCTTCCTAAGGGAAAAGCCGTGAAAGCAGCCATGTTGTGGCACTTCTGCACTCCCTTTGGGATGCCTTTGGCAGATGAAGTAAGCCTGGAACTCAGGGCTTCCTGGTTAAAGAAATCCAAGCCCTAGGCTAAACCCTAACCCTAACCCTAGGCAGATAAATCAGCCTAGGTATAGGGATGGTGCCAAGGAAAAAGCTGTGAAAGCTGCCATGTTGCTGCACTTTTGTACTCCCCTTGGGATGCCTTGAACAGCTGCAGTGTGCCTGGAGCCCAGGGCTTCCTAGTTTTAAAAATCCTAGCCCTAGGCCTAAGCCTAACAGTAACCCTGGGAAGGTAAATCAGCCTGGTGTTAGGCTTCTTGCCAAGGAAAAAGCCGTGAAAGCAGCCATGTTGTGGCACTTTTGCACTCCCTTTGGGATGCCTTTGGCAGATGAAGTAAGCCTGGAACTCAGGGCTTCCTGGTTATAGAAATCCAAGCCCTAGGCTGAACCCTAACCCTAACCCTAGGCAGATAAATCAGCCTAGGTATAGGGATGGTGCCAAGGAAAAAGCTGTGAAAGCTGCCATGTTGTTGCACTTTTGTACTCCCCTTGGGATGCCTTGAACAGCTGCAGTGTGCCTGGAGCCCAGGGCTTCCTAGTTTTAAAAATCCTAGCCCTAGGCCTAAGCCTAACAGTAACCCTGGGAAGGTAAATCAGCCTGGTGTTAGGCTTCCCGCCAAGGAAAAAGCTGTGAAAGCAGCCATGTTGTGGCACTTTTGCACTC
Organism: Ammospiza caudacuta; assembly: GCF_027887145.1. Classification (NCBI taxonomy): domain Eukaryota; kingdom Metazoa; phylum Chordata; class Aves; order Passeriformes; family Passerellidae; genus Ammospiza; species Ammospiza caudacuta. The sequence continues at coordinate 473,523 of NC_080622.1, forward strand.
CCTTTTGGATGCCTTTCACAGCTCCATTGTGCCTGGAACTCAGGGCTTCCTGATTTTAAAAATCCTAGCCCTAGGCCGAACACCAACCCTAAGATGAGAAAGGCAAATCAGCCAGGAATTAGGCATGTCCCCAAGGAAAAAGCTGTGGAGGCAGGCATGTTGTGGTACTTTTGCGCTCTTCTTGGCTAGTTCTTCGCAGCTGCTGTGTTCTTGGAACTCAGGGCTTTCTGGTTAATAGAACCCTTACCCTAGGCGTAACTCAAACCTTAAGCCTAGGAAGGAAAATCAGCCTATGGTTCGGGATGGTCTCATGGAAATATCAGTGGTGGCAGCCAAGTTGCGTCACTTTTGCGCTCCCCTTGGGATGCCTTTTGCAGCTGCAGTGTGCCTGGAGCCCAGGGCTTCCTGGTTTTAAAAGTCCTAGGCCTAAGCCTAACAGGAACCCTAGGAAGGTAAATCAGCAGGGTATTAGGGTTCTTCCTAAGGGAAAAGCCGTGAAAGCAGCCATGTTGTGGCACTTCTGCACTCCCTTTGGGATGCCTTTGGCAGATGAAGTAAGCCTGGAACTCAGGGCTTCCTGGTTAAAGAAAACCAAGCCCTAGGCTGAACCCTAACCCTAACCCTAGGCAGATAAATCAGCCTAGGTATAGGGATGGTGCCAAGGAAAAAGCTGTGAAAGCTGCCATGTTGTTGCACTTTTGTACTCCCCTTGGGATGCCTTGAACAGCTGCAGTGTGCCTGGAGCCCAGGTCTTCCTTGTTTCAAAAATCCTAGCCCTAGCCCTATGCCTAACAGTAACCCTGGGAAGGTAAATCAGCCTGGTGTTAGGCTTCTTGCCAAGGAAAAAGCCGTGAAAGCAGCCATGTTGTGGCACATTTGCACTCCCTTTTGGATGCCTTTCACAGCTCCAGTGTGCCTGGAACTCAGGGCTTCCTGATTTTAAAAATCCTAGCCCTAGGCCGAACCCCAACCCTAAGACGAGAAAGGCAAATCAGCCAGGAATTAGGCATGTCCCCAAGGAAAAAGCTGTGGAGGCAGGCATGTAGTGCTACTTTTGCGCTCTTCTTGGCTAGTTCTTCGCAGCTGCTGTGTTCTTGGAACTCAGGGCTTTCTGGTTAATAGAACCCTTACCCTAGGCGTAACTCAAACCTTAACCCTAGGAAGGAAAATCAGCCTATGGTTCGGGATGGTCTCATGGAAATATCAGTGGTGGCAGCCAAGTTGCGTCACTTTTGCGCTCCCCTTGGGATGCCTTTTGCAGCTGCAGTGTGCCTGGAGCCCAGGGCTTCCTGGTTTTAAAAGTCCTAGGCCTAAGCCTAACAGTAACCCTAGGAAGGTAAATCAGCCGGGTATTAGGGTTCTTCCTAAGGGAAAAGCCGTGAAAGCAGCCATGTTGTGGCACTTCTGCACTCCCTTTGGGATGCCTTTGGCAGATGAAGTAAGCCTGGAACTCAGGGCTTCCTGGTTAAAGAAATCCAAGCCCTAGGCTGAACCCTAACCCTAACCCTAGGCAGATAAATCAGCCTAGGTATAGGGATGGTGCCAAGGAAAAAGCTGTGAAAGCTGCCATGTTGTTGCACTTTTGTACTCCCCTTGGGATGCCTTGAACAGCTGCAGTGTGCCTGGAGCCCAGGGCTTCCTAGTTTTAAAAATCCTAGCCCTAGGCCTAAGCCTAACAGTAACCCTGGGAAGGTAAATCAGCCTGGTGTTAGGCTTCTTGCCAAGGAAAAAGCCATGAAAGCAGCCATGTTGTGGCACTTCTGCACTCCCTTTGGGATGCCTTTGGCAGATGAAGTAAGCCTGGAACTCAGGGCTTCCTGGTTAAAGAAATCCAAGCCCTAGGCTGAAGCCTAACCCTAACCCTAGGCAGATAAATCAGCCTAGGTATAGGGATGGTGCCAAGGAAAAAGCTGTGAAAGCTGCCATGTTGTTGCACTTTTGTACTCCCCTTGGGATGCCTTGAACAGCTGCAGTGTGCCTGGAGCCCAGGGCTTCCTAGTTTTAAAAATCCTAGCCCTAGGCCTAAGCCTAACAGTAACCCTGGGAAGGTAAATCAGCCTGGTGTTAGGCTTCTTGCCAAGGAAAAAGCCGTGAAAGCAGCCATGTTGTGGCACTTTTGCACTCCCTTTTGGATGCCTTTCACAGCTGCAGTGTGCCTGGAACTCAGGGCTTCCTGATTTTAAAAATCCTAGCCCTAGGCCGAACCCCAACCCTAAGACGAGAAAGGCAAATCAGCCAGGAATTAGGCATGTTCCCAAGGTAAAAGCTGTGGAGGCAGGCATGTTGTGGTACTTTTGCGCTCTTCTTGGCTAGTTCTTCGCAGCTGCTGTGTTCTTGGAACTCAGGGCTTTCTGGTTAATAGAACCCTTACCCTAGGCGTAACTCAAACCTTAAGCCTAGGAAGGAAAATCAGCCTATGGTTCGGGATGGTCTCATGGAAATATCAGTGGTGGCAGCCAAGTTGCGTCACTTTTGCGCTCCCCTTGGGATGCCTTTTGCAGCTGCAGTGTGCCTGGAGCCCAGGGCTTCCTGGTTTTAAAAGTCCTAGGCCTAAGCCTAACAGGAACCCTAGGAAGGTAAATCAGCCAGGTATTAGGGTTCTTCCTAAGGGAAAAGCCGTGAAAGCAGCCATGTTGTGGCACTTCTGCACTCCCTTTGGGATGCCTTTGGCAGATGAAGTAAGCCTGGAACTCAGGGCTTCCTGGTTAAAGAAATCCAAGCCCTAGGCTGAACCCTAACCGTAACCCTAGGCAGAAAAATCTGCCTAGGTATAGGGATGGTGCCAAGGAAAAAGCTGTGAAAGCTGCCATGTTGTTGCACTTTTGTACTCCCCTTGGGATGCCTTGAACAGCTGCAGTGTGCCTGGAGCCCAGGTCTTCCTTGTTTCAAAAATCCTAGCCCTAGCCCTAAGCCTAACAGTAACCCTGGGAAGGTAAATCAGCCTGGTGTTAGGCTTCTTGCCAAGGAAAAAGCCGTGAAAGCAGCCATGTTGTGGCACATTTGCACTCCCTTTTGGATGCCTTTCACATCTGCAGTGTGCCTGGAACTCAGGGCTTCCTGATTTTAAAAATCCTAGCCCTAGGCCAAACCCCAACCCTAAGACGAGAAAGGCAAATCAGCCAGGAATTAGGCATGTCCACAAGGAAAAAGCTGTGGAGGCAGGCATGTTGTGGTACTTTTGCGCTCTTCTTGGCTAGTCCTTCGCAGCTGCTGTGTTCTTGGAACTCAGGGCTTTCTGGTTAATAGAACCCTTACCCTAGGCGTAACTCAAACCTTAACCCTAGGAAGGAAAATCAGCCTATGGTTCGGGATGGTCTCATGGAAATATCAGTGGTGGCAGCCAAGTTGCATCACTTTTGCGCTCCCCTTGGGATGCCTTTCGCAGCTGCAGTGTGCCTGGAGCCCAGGGCTTCCTGGTTTTAAAAGTCCTAGGCCTAAGCCTAACAGTAACCCTAGGAAGGTAAATCAGCCGGGTATTAGGGTTCTTCCTAAGGGAAAAGCCGTGAAAGCAGCCATGTTGTGGCACTTCTGCACTCCCTTTGGGATGCCTTTGGCAGATGAAGTAAGCCTGGAACTCAGGGCTTCCTGGTTAAAGAAATCCAAGCCCTAGGCTGAACCCTAACCCTAACCCTAGGCAGATAAATCAGCCTAGGTATAGGGATGGTGCCAAGGAAAAAGCTGTGAAAGCTGCCATGTTGTTGCACTTTTGTACTCCCCTTGGGATGCCTTGAACAGCTGCAGTGTGCCTGGAGCCCAGGGCTTCCTAGTTTTAAAAATCCTAGCCCTAGGCCTAAGCCTAACAGTAACCCTGGGAAGGTAAATCAGCCTGGTGTTAGGCTTCTTGCCAAGGAAAAAGCCGTGAAAGCAGCCATGTTGTGGCACTTTTGCACTCCCTTTTGGATGCCTTTCACAGCTCCAGTGTGCCTGGAACTCAGGGCTTCCTGATTTTAAAAATCCTAGCCCTAGGCCGAACCCCAACCCTAAGACGAGAAAGGCAAATCAGCCAGGAATTAGGCATGTCCCCAAGGAAAAAGCTGTGGAGGCAGGCATGTTGTTGTACTTTTGCCCTCTTCTTGGGTAGTCCTTCACAGCTGCTGTGTTCTTGGAACTCAGGGCTTTCTGGTTAATAGAGCCCTTACCCTAGGCGTAACTCAAACCTTAACCCTAGGAAGGAAAATCAACCTATGGTTCGGGATGGTCTCATGGAAATATCAGTGGTGGCAGCCAAGTTGCGTCACTTTTGCGCTCCCCTTGGGATGCCTTTCGCAGCTGCAGTGTGCCTGGAGCCCAGGGCTTCCTGGTTTTAAAAGTCCTAGGCCTAAGCCTAACAGTAACCCTAGGAAGGTAAATCAGCCGGGTATTAGGGTTCTTCCTAAGGGAAAAGCCGTGAAAGCAGCCATGTTGTGGCACTTCTGCACTCCCTTTGGGATGCCTTTGGCAGATGAAGTAAGCCTGGAACTCAGGGCTTCCTGGTTAAAGAAATCCAAGCCCTAGGCTGAACCCGAACCCTAACCCTAGGCAGATAAATCAGCCTAGGTATAGGGATGGTGCCAAGGAAAAAGCTGTGAAAGCTGCCATGTTGTTGCACTTTTGTACTCCCCTTGGGATGCCTTGAACAGCTGCAGTGTGCCTGGAGCCCAGGTCTTCCTTGTTTCAAAAATCCTAGCCCTAGCCCTAAGCCTAACAGTAACCCTGGGAAGGTAAATCAGCCTGGTGTTAGGCTTCTTGCCAAGGAAAAAGCCGTGAAAGCAGCCATGTTGTGGCACATTTGCACTCCCTTTTGGATGCCTTTCACAGCTGCAGTGTGCCTGGAACTCAGGGCTTCCTGATTTTAAAAATCCTAGCCCTAGGCCGAACCCCAACCCTAAGACGAGAAAGGCAAATCAGCCAGGAATTAGGCATGTCCCCAAGGAAAAAGCTGTGGAGGCAGGCATGTTGTGCTACTTTTGCGCTCTTCTTGGCTAGTCCTTCGCAGCTGCTGTGTTCTTGGAACTCAGGGCTTTCTGGTTAATAGAGCCCTTACCCTAGGCGTAACTCAAACCTTAACCCTAGGAAGGAAAATCAGCCTATGGTTCGGGATGGTCTCATGGAAATATCAGTGGTGGCAGCCAAGTTGCGTCACTTTTGCGCGCCCCTTGGGATGCCTTTTGCAGCTGCAGTGTGCCTGGAGCCCAGGGCTTCCTGGTTTTAAAAGTCCTAGGCCTAAGCCTAACAGTAACCCTAGGAAGGTAAATCAGCAGGGTATTAGGGTTCTTCCTAAGGGAAAAGCCGTGAAAGCAGCCATGTTGTGGCACTTCTGCACTGCCTTTGGGATGCCTTTGGCAGATGAAGTAAGCCTGGAACTCAGGGCTTCCTGGTTAAAGAAATCCAAGCCCTTGGCTGAACCCTAACCCTAACCCTAGGCAGATAAATCAGCCTAGGTATAGGGATGGTGCCAAGGAAAAAGCTGTGAAAGCTGCCATGTTGTTGCACTTTTGTACTCCCCTTGGGATGCCTTGAACAGCTGCAGTGTGCCTGGAGCTAAGGGCTTCCTAGTTTTAAAAATCCTAGCCCTAGGCCTAAGCCTAACAGTAACCCTGGGAAGGTAAATCAGCCTGGTGTTAGGCTTCTTGCCAAGGAAAAAGCCGTGAAAGCAGCCATGTTGTGGCACTTTTGCACTCCCTTTTGGATGCCTTTCACAGCTCCAGTGTGCCTGGAACTCAGGGCTTCCTGATTTTAAAAATCCTAGCCCTTGGCCGAACCCCAACCCTAAGACGAGAAAGGCAAATCAGCCAGGAATTAGGCATGTCCCCAAGGAAAAAGCTGTGGAGGCAGGCATGTTGTGGTACTTTTGCGCTCTTCTTGGCTAGTTCTTCGCAGCTGCTGTGTTCTTGGAACTCAGGGCTTTCTGGTTAATAGAGCCCTTACCCTAGGCGTAACTCAAACCTTAACCCTAGGAAGGAAAATCAGCCTATGGTTCGGGATGGTCTCATGGAAATATCAGTGGTGGCAGCCAAGTTGCGTCACTTTTGCGCTCCCCTTGGGATGCCTTTCGCAGCTGCAGTGTGCCTGGAGCCCAGGGCTTCCTGGTTTTAAAAGTCCTAGGCCTAAGCCTAACAGTAACCCTAGGAAGGTAAATCAGCCGGGTATTAGGGTTCTTCCTAAGGGAAAAGCCGTGAAAGCAGCCATGTTGTGGCACTTCTGCACTCCCTTTGGGATGCCTTTGGCAGATGAAGTAAGCCTGGAACTCAGGGCTTCCTGGTTAAAGAAATCCAAGCCCTAGGCTGAACCCTAACCCTAACCCTAGGCAGAAAAATCAGCCTAGGTATAGGGATGGTGCCAAGGAAAAAGCTGTGAAAGCTGCCATGTTGTTGCACTTTTGTACTCCCCTTGGGATGCCTTGAACAGCTGCAGTGTGCCTGGAGCTAAGGGCTTCCTAGTTTTAAAATCCTAGCCCTAGGCCTAAGCCTAACAGTAACCCTGGGAAGGTAAATCAGCCTGGTGTTAGGCTTCTTGCCAAGGAAAAAGCCGTGAAAGCAGCCATGTTGTGGCACTTTTGCACTCCCTTTTGGATGCCTTTCACAGCTCCAGTATGCCTGGAACTCAGGGCTTCCTGATTTTAAAAATCCTAGCCCTAGGCCGAACCCCAACCCTAAGACGAGAAAGGCAAATCAGCCAGGAATTAGGCATGTCCCCAAGGAAAAAGCTGTGGAGGCAGGCATGTTGTGGTACTTTTGCGCTCTTCTTGGCTAGTCCTTCGCAGCTGCTGTGTTCTTGGAACTCAGGGCTTTCTGGTTAATAGAACCCTTACCCTAGGCGTAACTCAAACCTTAACCCTAGGAAGGAAAATCAGCCTATGGTTTGGGATGGTCTCATGGAAATATCAGTGGTGGCAGCCAAGTTGCGTCACTTTTGCGCTCCCCTTGGGATGCCTTTTGCAGCTGCAGTGTGCCTGGAGCCCAGGGCTTCCTGGTTTTAAAAGTCCTAGGCCTAAGCCTAACAGTAACCCTAGGAAGGTAAATCAGCCAGGTATTAGGGTTCTTCCTAAGGGAAAAGCCGTGAAAGCAGCCATGTTGTGGCACTTCTGCACTCCCTTTGGGATGCCTTTGGCAGATGAAGTAAGCCTGGAACTCAGGGCTTCCTGGTTAAAGAAATCCAAGCCCTAGGCTAAACCCTAACCCTAACCCTAGGCAGATAAATCAGCCTAGGTATAGGGATGGTGCCAAGGAAAAAGCTGTGAAAGCTGCCATGTTGTTGCACTTTTGTACTCCCCTTGGGATGCCTTGAACAGCTGCAGTGTGCCTGGAGCCCAGGGCTTCCTAGTTTTAAAAATCCTAGCCCTAGGCCTAAGCCTAACAGTAACCCTGGGAAGGTAAATCAGCCTGGTGTTAGGCTTCTTGCCAAGGAAAAAGCCGTGAAAGCAGCCATGTTGTGGCACTTTTGCACTCCCTTTTGGATGCCTTTCACAGCTCCACTGTGCCTGGAACTCAGGGCTTCCTGATTTTAAAAATCCTAGCCCTAGGCCGAACCCCAACCCTAAGACGAGAAAGGCAAATCAGCCAGGAATTAGGCATGTCCCCAAGGAAAAAGCTGTGGAGGCAGGCATGTTGTGGTACTTTTGCGCTCTTCTTGGGTAGTCCTTCGCAGCTGCTGTGTTCTTGGAACTCAGGGCTTTCTGGTTAATAGAGCCCTTACCCTAGGCGTAACTCAAACCTTAACCCTAGGTAGGAAAATCAACCTATGGTTCGGGATGCTCTCATGGAAATATCAGTGGTGGCAGCCAAGTTGCGTCACTTTTGCGCTCCCCTTGGGATGCCTTTCGCAGCTGCAGTGTGCCTGGAGCCCAGGGCTTCCTGGTTTTAAAAGTCCTAGGCCTAAGCCTAACAGTAACCCTAGGAAGGTAAATCAGCCGGGTATTAGGGTTCTTCCTAAGGGAAAAGCCGTGAAAGCAGCCATGTTGTGGCACTTCTGCACTCCCTTTGGGATGCCTTTGGCAGATGAAGTAAGCCTGGAACTCAGGGCTTCCTGGTTAAAGAAATCCAAGCCCTAGGCTGAACCCTAACCCTAACCCTAGGCAGATAAATCAGCCTAGGTATAGGGATGGTGCCAAGGAAAAAGCTGTGAAAGCTGCCATGTTGTTGCACTTTTGTACTCCCCTTGGGATGCCTTGAACAGCTGCAGTGTGCCTGGAGCCCAGGGCTTCCTTGTTTCAAAAATCCTAGCCCTAGGCCTAAGCCTAACAGTAACCCTGGGAAGGTAAATCAGCCTGGTGTTAGGCTTCTTGCCAAGGAAAAAGCCGTGAAAGCTGCCATGTTGTGGCACTTTTGCACTCCCTTTTGGATGCCTTTCACAGCTCCAGTGTGCCTGGAACTCAGGGCTTCCTGATTTTAAAAATCCTAGCCCTAGGCCGAACCCCAACCCTAAGACGAGAAAGGCAAATCAGCCAGGAATTAGGCATGTCCCCAAGGAAAAAGCTGTGGCGGCAGGCATGTTGTGGTACTTTTGCGCTCTTCTTGGCTAGTCCTTCACAGCTGCTGTGTTCTTGGAACTCAGGTCTTTCTGGTTAATAGAACCCTTACCCTAGGCGTAACTCAAACCTTAACCCTAGGAAGGAAAATCAGCCTATGGTTCGGGATGGTCTCATGGAAATATCAGTGGTGGCAGCCAAGTTGCGTCACTTTTGCGCTCCCCTTGGGATGCCTTTCGCAGCTGCAGTGTGCCTGGAGCCCAGGGCTTCCTGGTTTTAAAAGTCCTAGGCCTAAGCCTAACAGTAACCCTAGGAAGGTAAATCAGCCAGGTATTAGGGTTCTTCCTAAGGGAAAAGCCGTGAAAGCAGCCATGTTGTGGCACTTCTGCACTCCCTTTGGGATGCCTTTGGCAGATGAAGTAAGCCTGGAACTCAGGGCTTCCTGGTTAAAGAAATCCAAGCCCTAGGCTGAACCCTAACCCTAACCCTAGGCAGATAAATCAGCCTAGGTATAGGGATGGTGCCAAGGAAAAAGCTCTGAAAGCTGCCATGTTGTTGCACTTTTGTACTCCCCTTGGGATGCCTTGAACAGCTGCAGTGTGCCTGGAGCCCAGGGCTTCCTAGTTTTAAAAATCCTAGCCCTAGGCCTAAGCCTAACAGTAACCCTGGGAAGGTAAATCAGCCTGGTGTTAGGCTTCTTGCCAAGGAAAAAGCCGTGAAAGCAGCCATGTTGTGGCACTTTTGCACTCCCTTTTGGATGCCTTTCACAGCTGCAGTGTGCCTGGAACTCAGGGCTTCCTGATTTTAAAAATCCTAGCCCTAGACCGAACCCCAACCCTAAGACGAGAAAGGCAAATCAGCCAGGAATTAGGCATGTCCCCAAGGAAAAAGCTGTGGAGGCAGGCATGTTGTGGTACTTTTGCGCTCTTCTTGGCTAGTCCTTTGCAGCTGCTGTGTTCTTGGAACTCAGGGCTTTCTGGTTAATAGAACCCTTACCCTAGGCGTAACTCAAACCTTAACCCTAGGAAGGAAAATCAGCCTATGGTTCGGGATGGTCTCATGGAAATATCAGTGGTGGCAGCCAAGTTGCGTCACTTTTGCGCTCCCCTTGGGATGCCTTTTGCAGCTGCAGTGTGCCTGGAGCCCAGGGCTTCCTGGTTTTAAAAGTCCTAGGCCTAAGCCTAACAGTAACCCTAGGAAGGTAAATCAGCAGGGTATTAGGGTTCTTCCTAAGGGAAAAGCCGTGAAAGCAGCCATGTTGTGGCACTTCTGCACTCCCTTTGGGATGCCTTTGGCAGATGAAGTAAGCCTGGAACTCAGGGCTTCCTGGTTAAAGAAATCCAAGCCCTAGGCTGAAGCCTAACCCTAACCCTAGGCAGATAAATCAGCCTAGGTATAGGGATGGTGCCAAGGAAAAAGCTGTGAAAGCTGCCATGTTGTTGCACTTTTGTACTCCCCTTGGGATGCCTTGAACAGCTGCAGTGTGCCTGGAGCTAAGGCCTTCCTAGTTTTAAAAATCCTAGCCCTAGGCCTAAGCCTAACAGTAACCCTGGGAAGGTAAATCAGCCTGGTGTTAGGCTTCTTGCCAAGGAAAAAGCCGTGAAAGCAGCCATGTTGTGGCACTTTTGCACTCCCTTTTGGATGCCTTTCACAGCTGCAGTGTGCCTGGAACTCAGGGCTTCCTGATTTTAAAAATCCTAGCCCTAGACCGAACCCCAACCCTAAGACGAGAAAGGCAAATCAGCCAGGAATTAGGCATGTCCCCAAGGAAAAAGCTGTGGAGGCAGGCATGTTGTGCTACTTTTGCGCTCTTCTTGGCTAGTCCTTCGCAGCTGCTGTGTTCTTGGAACTCAGGGCTTTCTGGTTAATAGAGCCCTTACCCTAGGCGTAACTCAAACCTTAACCCTAGGAAGGAAAATCAGCCTATGGTTCGGGATGGTCTCATGGAAATATCAGTGGTGGCAGCCAAGTTGCGTCACTTTTGCGCTCCCCTTGGGATGCCTTTCGCAGCTGCAGTGTGCCTGGAGCCCAGGGCTTCCTGGTTTTAAAAGTCCTAGGCCTAAGCCTAACAGTAACCCTAGGAAGGTAAATCAGCAGGGTATTAGGGTTCTTCCTAAGGGAAAAGCCGTGAAAGCAGCCATGTTGTGGCACTTCTGCACTCCCTTTGGGATGCCTTTGGCAGATGAAGTAAGCCTGGAACTCAGGGCTTCCTGGTTAAAGAAATCCAAGCCCTAGGCTGAACCCTAACCCTAACCCTAGGCAGATAAATCAGCCTAGGTATAGGGATGGTGCCAAGGAAAAAGCTGTGAAAGCTGCCATGTTGTTGCACTTTTGTACTCCCCTTGGGATGCCTTGAACAGCTGCAGTGTGCCTGGAGCTAAGGGCTTCCTAGTTTTAAAAATCCTAGCCCTAGGCCTAAGCCTAACAGTAACCCTGGGAAGGTAAATCAGCCTGGTGTTAGGCTTCTTGCCAAGGAAAAAGCCGTGAAAGCAGCCATGTTGTGGCACTTTTGCACTCCCTTTTGGATGCCTTTCACAGCTCCAGTGTGCCTGGAACTCAGGGCTTCCTGATTTTAAAAATCCTAGCCCTTGGCCGAACCCCAACCCTAAGGCGAGAAAGGCAAATCAGCCAGGAATTAGGCATGTCCCCAAGGAAAAAGCTGTGGAGGCAGGCATGTTGTGGTACTTTTGCGCTCTTCTTGGCTAGTTCTTCGCAGCTGCTGTGTTCTTGGAACTCAGGGCTTTCTGGTTAATAGAGCCCTTACCCTAGGCGTAACTCAAACCTTTAGCCTAGGAAGGAAAATCAGCCTATGGTTCGGGATGGTCTCATGGAAATATCAGTGGTGGCAGCCAAGTTGCGTCACTTTTGCGGTCCCCTTGGGATGCCTTTCGCAGCTGCAGTGTGCCTGGAGCCCAGGGCTTCCTGGTTTTAAAAGTCCTAGGCCTAAGCCTAACAGTAACCCTAGGAAGGTAAATCAGCCGGGTATTAGGGTTCTTCCTAAGGGAAAAGCCGTGAAAGCAGCCATGTTGTGGCACTTCTGCACTCCCTTTGGGATGCCTTTGGCAGATGAAGTAAGCCTGGAACTCAGGGCTTTCTGGTTAAAGAAATCCAAGCCCTAGGCTGAACCCTAACCCTAACCCTAGGCAGATAAATCAGCCTAGGTATATAGGGATGGTGCCAAGGAAAAAGCTGTGAAAGCTGCCATGTTGTTGCACTTTTGTACTCCCCTTGGGATGCCTTGAACAGCTGCAGTGTGCCTGGAGCTAAGGGCTTCCTAGTTTTAAAAATCCTAGCCCTAGGCCTAAGCCTAACAGTAACCCTGGGAAGGTAAATCAGCCTGGTGTTAAGCTTCTTGCCAAGGAAAAAGCCGTGAAAGCAGCCATGTTGTGGCACTTCTGCACTCTCTTTGGGATGCCTTTGGCAGATGAAGTAAGCCTGGAACTCAGGGCTTCCTGGTTAAAGAAATCCAAGCCCTAGGCTGAACCCTAACCCTAACCCTAGGCAGATAAATCAGCCTAGGTATAGGGATGGTGCCAAGGAAAAAGCTGTGAAAGCTGCCATGTTGTTGCACTTTTGTACTCCCCTTGGGATGCCTTGAACAGCTGCAGTGTGCCTGGAGCCCAGGGCTTCCTAGTTTTAAAAATCCTAGCCCTAGGCCTAAGCCTAACAGTAACCCTGGGAAGGTAAATCAGCCTGGTGTTAGGCTTCTTGCCAAGGAAAAAGCTGTGAAAGCAGCCATGTTGTGGCACTTTTGCACTCCCTTTTGGATGCCTTTCACAGCTCCATTGTGCCTGGAACTCAGGGCTTCCTGATTTTAAAAATCCTAGCCCTAGGCCGAACACCAACCCTAAGATGAGAAAGGCAAATCAGCCAGGATTTAGGCTTGTCCCCAAGGAAAAAGCTGTGGAGGCAGGCATGTTGTGGTACTTTTGCGCTCTTCTTGGCTAGTCCTTCGCAGCTGCTGTGTTCTTGGAACTCAGGGCTTTCTGGTTAATAGAGCCCTTACCCTAGGCGTAACTCAAACCTTAACCCTAGGAAGGAAAATCAGCCTATGGTTCGGGATGGTCTCATGGAAATATCAGTGGTGGCAGCCAAGTTGCGTCACTTTTGCGCTCCCCTTGGGATGCCTTTTGCAGCTGCAGTGTGCCTGGAGCCCAGGGCTTCCTGGTTTTAAAAGTCCTAGGCCTAAGCCTAACAGTAACCCTAGGAAGGTAAATCAGCCGGGTATTAGGGTTCTTCCTAAGGGAAAAGCCGTGAAAGCAGCAATGTTGTGGCACTTCTGCACTCCCTTTGGGATGCCTTTGGCAGATGAAGTAAGCCTGGAACTCAGGGCTTCCTGGTTAAAGAAATCCAAGCCCTAGGCTGAACCCTAACCCTAACCCTAGGCAGATAAATCAGCCTAGGTATAGGGATGGTGCCAAGGAAAAAGCTGTGAAAGCTGCCATGTTGTTGCACTTTTGTACTCCCCTTGGGATGCCTTGAACAGCTGCAGTGTGCCTGGAGCTAAGGGCTTCCTAGTTTTAAAAATCCTAGCCCTAGGCCTAAGCCTAACAGTAACCCTGGGAAGGTAAATCAGCCTGGTGTTAGGCTTCTTGCCAAGGAAAAAGCCGTGAAAGCAGCCATGTTGTGGCACTTTTGCACTCCCTTTTGGATGCCTTTCACAGCTCCACTGTGCCTGGAACTCAGGGCTTCCTGATTTTAAAAATCCTAGCCCTTGGCCGAACCCCAACCCTAAGACGAGAAAGGCAAATCAGCCAGGAATTAGGCATGTCCCCAAGGAAAAAGCTGTGGAGGCAGGCATGTTGTGGTACTTTTGCGCTCTTCTTGGCTAGTTCTTCGCAGCTGCTGTGTTCTTGGAACTCAGGGCTTTCTGGTTAATAGAGCCCTTACCCTAGGCGTAACTCAAACCTTAAGCCTAGGAAGGAAAATCAGCCTATGGTTCGGGATGGTCTCATGGAAATATCAGTGGTGGCAGCCAAGTTGCGTCACTTTTGCGCTCCCCTTGGGATGCCTTTTGCAGCTGCAGTGTGCCTGGAGCCCAGGGCTTCCTGGTTTTAAAAGTCCTAGGCCTAAGCCTAACAGTAACCCTAGGAAGGTAAATCAGCCGGGTATTAGGGTTCTTCCTAAGGGAAAAGCCGTGAAAGCAGCCATGTTGTGGCACTTCTGCACTCCCTTTGGGATGCCTTTGGCAGATGAAGTAAGCCTGGAACTCAGGGCTTCCTGGTTAAAGAAATCCAAGCCCTAGGCTGAACCCTAACCCTAACCCTAGGCAGATAAATCAGCCTAGGTATATAGGGATGGTGCCAAGAAAAAAGCTGTGAAAGCTGCCATGTTGTTGCACTTTTGTACTCCCCTTGGGATGCCTTGAACAGCTGCAGTGTGCCTGGAGCTAAGGGCTTCCTACTTTTAAAAATCCTAGCCCTAGGCCTAAGCTTAACAGTAACCCTGGGAAGGTAAATCAACCTGGTGTTAAGCTTCTTGCCAAGGAAAAAGCCGTGAAAGCAGCCATGTTGTGGCACTTCTGCACTCCCTTTGGGATGCCTTTGGCAGATGAAGTAAGCCTGGAACTCAGGGCTTCCTGGTTATAGAAATCCAAGCCCTAGGCTGAACCCTAACCCTAACCCTAGGCAGATAAATCAGCCTAGGTATAGGGATGGTGCCAAGGAAAAAGCTGTGAAAGCTGCCATGTTGTTGCACTTTTGTACTCCCCTTGGGATGCCTTGAACAGCTGCAGTGTGCCTGGAGCCCAGGGCTTCCTAGTTTTAAAAATCCTAGCCCTAGGCCTAAGCCTAACAGTAACCCTGGGAAGGTAAATCAGCCTGGTGTTAGGCTTCTTGCCAAGGAAAAAGCTGTGAAAGCAGCCATGTTGTGGCACTTTTGCACTCCCTTTTGGATGCCTTTCACAGCTCCATTGTGCCTGGAACTCAGGGCTTCCTGATTTTAAAAATCCTAGCCCTAGGCCGAACACCAACCCTAAGATGAGAAAGGCAAATCAGCCAGGATTTAGGCATGTCCCCAAGGAAAAAGCTGTGGAGGCAGGCATGTTGTGGTACTTTTGCGCTCTTCTTGGCTAGTCCTTCGCAGCTGCTGTGTTCTTGGAACTCAGGGCTTTCTGGTTAATAGAGCCCTTACCCTAGGCGTAACTCAAACCTTAACCCTAGGAAGGAAAATCAGCCTATGGTTCGGGATGGTCTCATGGAAATATCAGTGGTGGCAGCCAAGTTGCGTCACTTTTGCGCTCCCCTTGGGATGCCTTTTGCAGCTGCAGTGTGCCTGGAGCCCAGGGCTTCCTGGTTTTAAAAGTCCTAGGCCTAAGCCTAACAGTAACCCTAGGAAGGTAAATCAGCCGGGTATTAGGGTTCTTCCTAAGGGAAAAGCCGTGAAAGCAGCCATGTTGTGGCACTTCTGCACTCCCTTTGGGATGCCTTTGGCAGATGAAGTAAGCCTGGAACTCAGGGCTTCCTGGTTAAAGAAATCCAAGCCCTAGGCTGAACCCTAACCCTAACCCTAGGCAGATAAATCAGCCTAGGTATAGGGATGGTGCCAAGGAAAAAGCTGTGAAAGCTGCCATGTTGTTGCACTTTTGTACTCCCCTTGGGATGCCTTGAACAGCTGCAGTGTGCCTGGAGCTAAGGGCTTCCTAGTTTTAAAAATCCTAGCCCTAGGCCTAAGCCTAACAGTAACCCTGGGAAGGTAAATCAGCCTGGTGTTAGGCTTCTTGCCAAGGAAAAAGCCGTGAAAGCAGCCATGTTGTGGCACTTTTGCACTCCCTTTTGGATGCCTTTCACAGCTCCAGTGTGCCTGGAACTCAGGGCTTCCTGATTTTAAAAATCCTAGCCCTTGGCCGAACCCCAACCCTAAGACGAGAAAGGCAAATCAGCCAGGAATTAGGCATGTCCCCAAGGAAAAAGCTGTGGAGGCAGGCATGTTGTGCTACTTTTGCGCTCTTCTTGGCTAGTTCTTCGCAGCTGCTGTGTTCTTGGAACTCAGGGCTTTCTGGTTAATAGAGCCCTTACCCTAGGCGTAACTCAAACCTTAAGCCTAGGAAGGAAAATCAGCCTATGGTTCGGGATGGTCTCATGGAAATATCAGTGGTGGCAGCCAAGTTGCGTCACTTTTGCGCTCCCCTTGGGATGCCTTTCGCAGCTGCAGTGTGCCTGGAGCCCAGGGCTTCCTGGTTTTAAAAGTCCTAGGCCTAAGCCTAACAGTAACCCTAGGAAGGTAAATCAGCCGGGTATTAGGGTTCTTCCTAAGGGAAAAGCCGTGAAAGCAGCCATGTTGTGGCACTTCTGCACTCCCTTTGGGATGCCTTTGGCAGATGAAGTAAGCCTGGAACTCAGGGCATCCTGGTTAAAGAAATCCAAGCCCTAGGCTGAAGCCTAACCCTAACCCTAGGCAGATAAATCAGCCTAGGTATATAGGGATGGTGCCAAGGAAAAAGCTGTGAAAGCTGCCATGTTGTTGCACTTTTGTACTCCCCTTGGGATGCCTTGAACAGCTGCAGTGTGCCTGGAGCTAAGGGCTTCCTAGTTTTAAAAATCCTAGCCCTAGGCCTACGCCTAACAGTAACCCTGGGAAGGTAAATCAGCCTGGTGTTAAGCTTCTTGCCAAGGAAAAAGCCGTGAAAGCAGCCATGTTGTGGCACTTCTGCACTCCCTTTGGGATGCCTTTGGCAGATGAAGTAAGCCTGGAACTCAGGGCTTCCTGGTTATAGAAATCCAAGCCCTAGGCTGAACCCTAACCCTAACCCTAGGCAGATATATCAGCCTAGGTATAGGGATGGTGCCAAGGAAAAAGCTGTGAAAGCTGCCATGTTGTTGCACTTTTGTACTCCCCTTGGGATGCCTTGAACAGCTGCAGTGTGCCTGGAGCCCAGGGCTTCCTAGTTTTAAAAATCCTAGCCCTAGGCCTAAGCCTAACAGTAACCCTGGGAAGGTAAATCAGCCTGGTGTTAGGCTTCTTGCCAAGGAAAAAGCTGTGAAAGCAGCCATGTTGTGGCACTTTTGCACTCCCTTTTGGATGCCTTTCACAGCTCCATTGTGCCTGGAACTCAGGGCTTCCTGATTTTAAAAATCCTAGCCCTAGGCCGAACACCAACCCTAAGATGAGAAAGGCAAATCAGCCAGGATTTAGGCATGTCCCCAAGGAAAAAGCTGTGGAGGCAGGCATGTTGTGGTACTTTTGCGCTCTTCTTGGCTAGTCCTTCGCAGCTGCTGTGTTCTTGGAACTCAGGGCTTTCTGGTTAATAGAGCCCTTACCCTAGGCGTAACTCAAACCTTAACCCTAGGAAGGAAAATCAGCCTATGGTTCGGGATGGTCTCATGGAAATATCAGTGGTGGCAGCCAAGTTGCGTCACTTTTGCGCTCCCCTTGGGATGCCTTTTGCAGCTGCAGTGTGCCTGGAGCCCAGGGCTTCCTGGTTTTAAAAGTCCTAGGCCTAAGCCTAACAGTAACCCTAGGAAGGTAAATCAGCAGGGTATTAGGGTTCTTCCTAAGGGAAAAGCCGTGAAAGCAGCCATGTTGTGGCACTTCTGCACTCCCTTTGGGATGCCTTTGGCAGATGAAGTAAGCCTGGAACTCAGGGCTTCCTGGTTAAAGAAAACCAAGCCCTAGGCTGAACCCTAACCCTAACCCTAGGCAGATAAATCAGCCTAGGTATAGGGATGGTGCCAAGGAAAAAGCTGTGAAAGCTGCCATGTTGTTGCACTTTTGTACTCCCCTTGGGATGCCTTGAACAGCTGCAGTGTGCCCGGAGCCCAGGTCTTCCTTGTTTCAAAAATCCTAGCCCTAGCCCTAAGCCTAACAGTAACCCTGGGAAGGTAAATCAGCCTGGTGTTAGGCTTCTTGCCAAGGAAAAAGCCGTGAAAGCAGCCATGTTGTGGCACATTTGCACTCCCTTTTGGATGCCTTTCACAGCTCCAGTGTGCCTGGAACTCAGGGCTTCCTGATTTTAAAAATCCTAGCCCTAGGCCGAACCCCAACCCTAAGACGAGAAAGGCAAATCAGCCAGGAATTAGGCATGTCCCCAAGGAAAAAGCTGTGGAGGCAGGCATGTTGTGGTACTTTTGCGCTCTTCTTGGCTAGTTCTTCGCAGCTGCTGTGTTCTTGGAACTCAGGGCTTTCTGGTTAATAGAGCCCTTACCCTAGGCGTAACTCAAACCTTAACCCTAGGAAGGAAAATCAGCCTATGGTTCGGGATGGTCTCATGGAAATATCAGTGGTGGCAGCCAAGTTGCGTCACTTTTGCGCTCCCCTTGGGATGCCTTTCGCAGCTGCAGTGTGCCTGGAGCCCAGGGCTTCCTGGTTTTAAAAGTCCTAGGCCTAAGCCTAACAGTAACCCTAGGAAGGTAAATCAGCCGGGTATTAGGGTTCTTCCTAAGGGAAAAGCCGTTAAAGCAGCCATGTTGTGGCACTTCTGCACTCCCTTTGGGATGCCTTTGGCAGATGAAGTAAGCCTGGAACTCAGGGCTTCCTGGTTAAAGAAATCCAAGCCCTAGGCTGAACCCTAACCCTAACCCTAGGCAGAAAAATCAGCCTAGGTATAGGGATGGTGCCAAGGAAAAAGCTGTGAAAGCTGCCATGTTGTTGCACTTTTGTACTCCCCTTGGGATGCCTTGAACAGCTGCAGTGTGCCTGGAGCTAAGGGCTTCCTAGTTTTAAAATCCTAGCCCTAGGCCTAAGCCTAACAGTAACCCTGGGAAGGTAAATCAGCCTGGTGTTAGGCTTCTTGCCAAGGAAAAAGCCGTGAAAGCAGCCATGTTGTGGCACTTTTGCACTCCCTTTTGGATGCCTTTCACAGCTCCAGTATGCCTGGAACTCAGGGCTTCCTGATTTTAAAAATCCTAGCCCTAGGCCGAACCCCAACCCTAAGACGAGAAAGGCAAATCAGCCAGGAATTAGGCATGTCCCCAAGGAAAAAGCTGTGGAGGCAGGCATGTTGTGGTACTTTTGCGCTCTTCTTGGCTAGTCCTTCGCAGCTGCTGTGTTCTTGGAACTCAGGGCTTTCTGGTTAATAGAACCCTTACCCTAGGCGTAACTCAAACCTTAACCCTAGGAAGGAAAATCAGCCTATGGTTTGGGATGGTCTCATGGAAATATCAGTGGTGGCAGCCAAGTTGCGTCACTTTTGCGCTCCCCTTGGGATGCCTTTTGCAGCTGCAGTGTGCCTGGAGCCCAGGGCTTCCTGGTTTTAAAAGTCCTAGGCCTAAGCCTAACAGTAACCCTAGGAAGGTAAATCAGCCAGGTATTAGGGTTCTTCCTAAGGGAAAAGCCGTGAAAGCAGCCATGTTGTGGCACTTCTGCACTCCCTTTGGGATGCCTTTGGCAGATGAAGTAAGCCTGGAACTCAGGGCTTCCTGGTTAAAGAAATCCAAGCCCTAGGCTAAACCCTAACCCTAACCCTAGGCAGATAAATCAGCCTAGGTATAGGGATGGTGCCAAGGAAAAAGCTGTGAAAGCTGCCATGTTGTTGCACTTTTGTACTCCCCTTGGGATGCCTTGAACAGCTGCAGTGTGCCTGGAGCCCAGGGCTTTCTAGTTTTAAAAATCCTAGCCCTAGGCCTAAGCCTAACAGTAACCCTGGGAAGGTAAATCAGCCTGGTGTTAGGCTTCTTGCCAAGGAAAAAGCCGTGAAAGCAGCCATGTTGTGGCACTTTTGCACTCCCTTTTGGATGCCTTTCACAGCTCCAGTGTGCCTGGAACTCAGGGCTTCCTGATTTTAAAAATCCTAGCCCTAGGCCGAACCCCAACCCTAAGACGAGAAAGGCAAATCAGCCAGGAATTAGGCATGTCCCCAAGGAAAAAGCTGTGGAGGCAGGCATGTTGTGGTACTTTTGCCCTCTTCTTGGGTAGTCCTTCACAGCTGCTGTGTTCTTGGAACTCAGGGCTTTCTGGTTAATAGAGCCCTTACCCTAGGCGTAACTCAAACCTTAAGCCTAGGAAGGAAAATCAGCCTATGGTTCGGGATGGTCTCATGGAAATATCAGTGGTGGCAGCCAAGTTGCGTCACTTTTGCGCTCCCCTTGGGATGCCTTTTGCAGCTGCAGTGTGCCTGGAGCCCAGGGCTTCCTGGTTTTAAAAGTCCTAGGCCTAAGCCTAACAGTAACCCTAGGAAGGTAAATCAGCCGGGTATTAGGGTTCTTCCTAAGGGAAAAGCCGTGAAAGCAGCCATGTTGTGGCACTTCTGCACTCCCTTTGGGATGCCTTTGGCAGATGAAGTAAGCCTGGAACTCAGGGCTTCCTGGTTAAAGAAATCCAAGCCCTAGGCTGAACCCGAACCCTAACCCTAGGCAGATAAATCAGCCTAGGTATAGGGATGGTGCCAAGGAAAAAGCTGTGAAAGCTGCCATGTTGTTGCACTTTTGTACTCCCCTTGGGATGCCTTGAACAGCTGCAGTGTGCCTGGAGCCCAGGGCTTCCTTGTTTCAAAAATCCTAGCCCTAGGCCTAAGCCTAACAGTAACCCTGGGAAGGTAAATCAGCCTGGTGTTAGGCTTCTTGCCAAGGAAAAAGCCGTGAAAGCAGCCATGTTGTGGCACTTTTGCACTCCCTTTTGGATGCCTTTCACAGCTCCAGTGTGCCTGGAACTCAGGGCTTCCTGATTTTAAAAATCCTAGCCCTAGGCCGAACCCCAACCCTAAGACGAGAAAGGCAAATCAGCCAGGAATTAGGCATGTCCCCAAGGAAAAAGCTGTGGCGGCAGGCATGTTGTGGTACTTTTGCGCTCTTCTTGGGTAGTCCTTCACAGCTGCTGTGTTCTTGGAACTCAGGTCTTTCTGGTAAATAGAACCATTACCCTAGGCGTAACTCAAACCTTAAGCCTAGGAAGGAAAATCAGCCTATGGTTCGGGATGGTCTCATGGAAATATCAGTGGTGGCAGCCAAGTTGCGTCACTTTTGCGCTCCCCTTGGGATGCCTTTCGCAGCTGCAGTGTGCCTGGAGCCCAGGGCTTCCTGGTTTTAAAAGTCCTAGGCCTAAGCCTAACAGTAACCCTAGGAAGGTAAATCAGCCGGGTATTAGGGTTCTTCCTAAGGGAAAAGCCGTGAAAGCAGCCATGTTGTGGCACTTCTGCACTCCCTTTGGGATGCCTTTGGCAGATGAAGTAAGCCTGGAACTCAGGGCTTCCTGGTTAAAGAAATCCAAGCCCTAGGCTGAACCCTAACCCTAACCCTAGGCAGATAAATCAGCCTAGGTATAGGGATGGTGCCAAGGAAAAAGCTGTGAAAGCTGCCATGTTGTTGCACTTTTGTACTCCCCTTGGGATGCCCTGAACAGCTGCAGTGTGCCTGGAGCCCAGGGCTTCCTAGTTATAAAAATCCAAGCCCTAGGCCTAAGCCTAACAGTAACCCTGGGAAGGTAAATCAGCCTGGTGTTAAGCTTCTTGCCAAGGAAAAAGCCGTGAAAGCAGCCATGTTGTGGCACTTCTGCACTCCCTTTGGGATGCCTTTGGCAGATGAAGTAAGCCTGGAACTCAGGGCTTCCTGGTTATAGAAATCCAAGCCCTAGGCTGAACCCTAACCCTAACCCTAGGCAGATAAATCAGCCTAGGTATAGGGATGGTGCCAAGGAAAAAGCTGTGAAAGCTGCCATGTTGTTGCACTTTTGTACTCCCCTTGGGATGCCTTGAACAGCTGCAGTGTGCCTGGAGCCCAGGGCTTCCTAGTTTTAAAAATTCTAGCCCTAGGCCTAAGCCTAACAGTAACCCTGGGAAGGTAAATCAGCCTGGTGTTAGGCTTCTTGCCAAGGAAAAAGCTGTGAAAGCAGCCATGTTGTGGCACTTTTGCACTCCCTTTTGGATGCCTTTCACAGCTCCACTGTGCCTGGAACTCAGGGCTTCCTGATTTTAAAAATCCTAGCCCTAGGCCGAACACCAACACTAAGATGAGAAAGGCAAATCAGCCAGGATTTAGGCATGTCCCCAAGGAAAAAGCTGTGGAGGCAGGCATGTTGTGGTACTTTTGCGCTCTTCTTGGCTAGTTCTTCGCAGCTGCTGTGTTCTTGGAACTCAGGGCTTTCTGGTTAATAGAGCCCTTACCCTAGGCGTAACTCAAACCTTAACCCTAGGAAGGAAAATCAGCCTATGGTTCGGATTGGTCTCATGGAAATATCAGTGGTGGCAGCCAAGTTGCGTCACTTTTGCGGTCCCCTTGGGATGCCTTTCGCAGCTGCAGTGTGCCTGGAGCCCAGGGCTTCCTGGTTTTAAAAGTCCTAGGCCTAAGCCTAACAGTAACCCTAGGAAGGTAAATCAGCCGGGTATTAGGGTTCTTCCTAAGGGAAAAGCCGTGAAAGCAGCCATGTTGTGGCACTTCTGCACTCCCTTTGGGATGCCTTTGGCAGATGAAGTAAGCCTGGAACTCAGGGCTTCCTGGTTAAAGAAATCCAAGCCCTAGGCTGAACCCTAACCCTAACACTAGGCAGATATATCCGCCTAGGTATAGGGATGGTGCCAAGGAAAAAGCTGTGAAAGCTGCCATGTTGTTGCACTTTTGTACTCCCCTTGGGATGCCTTGAACAGCTGCAGTGTGCCTGGAGCCCAGGGCTTCCTAGTTTTAAAAATCCTAGCCCTAGGCCTAAGCCTAACAGTAACCCTGGGAAGGTAAATCAGCCTGGTGTTAGGCTTCTAGCCAAGGAAAAAGCCGTGAAAGCAGCCATGTTGTGGCATTTCTGCACTCACTTTGGGATGCCTTTGGCAGATGAAGTAAGCCTGGAACTCAGGGCTTCCTGGTTAAAGAAATCCAAGACCTAGGCTGAACCCTAACCCTAACCCTAGGCAGATAAATCAGCCTAGGTATAGGGATGGTGCCAAGGAAAAAGCTGTGAAAGCTGCCATGTTGTTGCACTTTTGTACTCCCCTTGGGATGCCTTGAACAGCTGCAGTGTACCTGGAGCCGAGGGCTTCCTAGTTTTAAAAATCCTAGCCCTAGGCCTAAGCCTAACAGTAACCCTGGGAAGGTAAATCAGCCTGGTGTTAGGCTTCTTGCCAAGGAAAAAGCCGTGAAAGCAGCCATGTTGTGGCACTTTTGCACTCCCTTTTGGATGCCTTTCACAGCTCCAGTGTGCCTGGAACTCAGGGCTTCCTGATTTTAAAAATCCTAGCCCTAGGCCGAACCCCAACCCTAAGACGAGAAAGGCAAATCAGCCAGGAATTAGGCATGTCCCCAAGGAAAAACTCTGGAGGCAGGCATGTTGTGGTACTTTTGCGCTCTTCTTGGGTAGTCCTTCACAGCTGCTGTGTTCTTGGAACTCAGGGCTTTCTGGTTAATAGAACCCTCACCCTAGGCTTATCCCAAACTTTAACCCTAGGAAGGAAAATCAGCCTATGGTTCGGGATGGTCTCATGGAAATATCAGTGGTGGCAGCCAAGTTGCGTCACTTTTGCGCTCCCCTTGGGATGCCTTTTGCAGCTGCAGTGTGCCTGGAGCCCAGGGCTTCCTGGTTTTAAAAGTCCTAGGCCTAAGCCTAACAGTAACCCTAGGAAGGTAAATCAGCCGGGTATTAGGGTTCTTCCTAAGGGAAAAGCCGTGAAAGCAGCCATGTTGTGGCACTTCTGCACTCCCTTTGGGAAGCCTTTGGCAGATGAAGTAAGCCTGGAACTCAGGGCTTCCTGGTTAAAAAATCCAAGCCCTAGGCTGAACCCTAACCCTAACCCTAGGCAGATAAATCAGCCTAGGTATAGGGATGGTGCCAAGGAAAAAGCTGTGAAAGCTGCCATGTTGTTGCACTTTTGTACTCCCCTTGGGATGCCTTGAACAGCTGCAGTGTGCCTGGAGCCCAGGGCTTCCTAGTTTTAAAAATCCTAGCCCTAGGCCTAAGCCTAACAGTAACCCTGGGAAGGTAAATCAGCCTGGTGTTAGGCTTCTTGCCAAGGAAAAAGCCGTGAAAGCAGCCATGTTGTGGCACTTCTGCACTGCCTTTGGGATGCCTTTGGCAGATGAAGTAAGCCTGGAACTCAGGGCTTCCTGGTTAAAGAAATCCAAGCCCTAGGCTGAACCCTAACCCTAACCCTAGGCAGATAAATCAGCCTAGGTATAGGGATGGTGCCAAGGAAAAAGCTGTGAAAGCTGCCATGTTGTTGCACTTTTGTACTCCCCTTGGGATGCCTTGAACAGCTGCAGTGTGCCTGGAGCCCAGGGCTTCCGAGTTTTAAAAATCCTAGCCCTAGGCCTAAGCCTAACAGTAACCCTGGGAAGGTAAATCAGCCTGGTGTTAGGCTTCTTGCCAAGGAAAAAGCCGTGAAAGCAGCCATGTTGTGGCACTTTTGCACTCCCTTTTGGATGCCTTTCACAGCTCCAGTGTGCCTGGAACTCAGGGCTTCCTGATTTTAAAAATCCTAGCCCTAGGCCGAACCCCAACCCTAAGGCGAGAAAGGCAAATCAGCCAGGAATTAGGCATGTCCCCAAGGAAAAAACTGTGGAGGCACGCATGTTGTGCTACTTTTGCGCTCTTCTTGGCTAGTCCTTCACAGCTGCTGTGTTCTTGGAACTCAGGGCTTTCTGGTTAATAGAACCCTTACCCTAGGCGTAACTCAAACCTTAACCCTAGGAAGGAAAATCAGCCTATGGTTCGGGATGGTCTCATGGAAATATCAGTGGTGGCAGCCAAGTTGCGTCACTTTTGCGCTCCCCTTGGGATGCCTTTCGCAGCTGCAGTGTGCCTGGAGCCCAGGGCTTCCTGGTTTTAAAAGTCCTAGGCCTAAGCCTAACAGGAACCCTAGGAAGGTAAATCAGCAGGGTATTAGGGTTCTTCCTAAGGGAAAAGCCGTGAAAGCAGCCATGTTGTGGCACTTCTGCACTCCCTTTGGGATGCCTTTGGCAGATGAAGTAAGCCTGGAACTCAGGGCTTCCTGGTTAAAGAAATCCAAGCCCTAGGCTGAACCCTAACCCTAACCCTAGGCAGATAAATCAGCCTAGGTATAGGGATGGTGCCAAGGAAAAAGCTGTGAAAGCTGCCATGTTGTTGCACTTTTGTACTCCCCTTGGGATGCCTTGAACAGCTGCAGTGTGCCTGGAGCCCAGGTATTCCTTGTTTCAAAAATCCTAGCCCTAGCCCTAAGCCTAACAGTAACCCTGGGAAGGTAAATCAGCCTGGTGTTAGGCTTCTTGCCAAGGAAAAAGCCGTGAAAGCAGCCATGTTGTGGCACTTTTGCACTCCCTTTTGGATGCCTTTCACAGCTCCAGTGTGCCTGGAACTCAGGGCTTCCTGATTTTAAAAATCCTAGCCCTAGGCCGAACCCCAACCCTAAGACGAGAAAGGCAAATCAGCCAGGAATTAGGCATGTCCCCAAGGAAAAAGCTGTGGAGGCAGGCATGTTGTGGTACTTTTGCGCTCTTCTTGGCTAGTCCTTCGCAGCTGCTGTGTTCTTGGAACTCAGGGCTTTCTGGTTAATAGAGCCCTTACCCTAGGCGTAACTCAAACCTTAACCCTAGGAAGGAAAATCAGCCTATGGTTCGGATTGGTCTCATGGAAATATCAGTGGTGGCAGCCAAGTTGCGTCACTTTTGCGGTCCCCTTGGGATGCCTTTCGCAGCTGCAGTGTGCCTGGAGCCCAGGGCTTCCTGGTTTTAAAAGTCCTAGGCCTAAGCCTAACAGTAACCCTAGGAAGGTAAATCAGCCGGGTATTAGGGTTCTTCCTAAGGGAAAAGCCGTGAAAGCAGCCATGTTGTGGCACTTCTGCACTCCCTTTGGGATGCCTTTGGCAGATGAAGTAAGCCTGGAACTCAGGGCTTCCTGGTTAAAGAAATCCAAGCCCTAGGCTGAACCCTAACCCTAACACTAGGCAGATATATCCGCCTAGGTATAGGGATGGTGCCAAGGAAAAAGCTGTGAAAGCTGCCATGTTGTTGCACTTTTGTACTCCCCTTGGGATGCCTTGAACAGCTGCAGTGTACCTGGAGCCGAGGGCTTCCTAGTTTTAAAAATCCTAGCCCTAGGCCTAAGCCTAACAGTAACCCTGGGAAGGTAAATCAGCCTGGTGTTAGGCTTCTTGCCAAGGAAAAAGCCGTGAAAGCAGCCATGTTGTGGCACTTTTGCACTCCCTTTTGGATGCCTTTCACAGCTCCAGTGTGCCTGGAACTCAGGGCTTCCTGATTTTAAAAAATCCTAGCCCTAGGCCGAACCCCAACCCTAAGACGAGAAAGGCAAATCAGCCAGGAATTAGGCATGTCCCCAAGGAAAAACTCTGGAGGCAGGCATGTTGTGGTACTTTTGCGCTCTTCTTGGGTAGTCCTTCACAGCTGCTGTGTTCTTGGAACTCAGGGCTTTCTGGTTAATAGAACCCTCACCCTAGGCTTATCCCAAACTTTAACCCTAGGAAGGAAAATCAGCCTATGGTTCGGGATGGTCTCATGGAAATATCAGTGGTGGCAGCCAAGTTGCGTCACTTTTGCGCTCCCCTTGGGATGCCTTTTGCAGCTGCAGTGTGCCTGGAGCCCAGGGCTTCCTGGTTTTAAAAGTCCTAGGCCTAAGCCTAACAGTAACCCTAGGAAGGTAAATCAGCCGGGTATTAGGGTTCTTCCTAAGGGAAAAGCCGTGAAAGCAGCCATGTTGTGGCACTTCTGCACTCCCTTTGGGAAGCCTTTGGCAGATGAAGTAAGCCTGGAACTCAGGGCTTCCTGGTTAAAAAATCCAAGCCCTAGGCTGAACCCTAACCCTAACCCTAGGCAGATAAATCAGCCTAGGTATAGGGATGGTGCCAAGGAAAAAGCTGTGAAAGCTGCCATGTTGTTGCACTTTTGTACTCCCCTTGGGATGCCTTGAACAGCTGCAGTGTGCCTGGAGCCCAGGGCTTCCTAGTTTTAAAAATCCTAGCCCTAGGCCTAAGCCTAACAGTAACCCTGGGAAGGTAAATCAGCCTGGTGTTAGGCTTCTTGCCAAGGAAAAAGCCGTGAAAGCAGCCATGTTGTGGCACTTCTGCACTGCCTTTGGGATGCCTTTGGCAGATGAAGTAAGCCTGGAACTCAGGGCTTCCTGGTTAAAGAAATCCAAGCCCTAGGCTGAACCCTAACCCTAACCCTAGGCAGATAAATCAGCCTAGGTATAGGGATGGTGCCAAGGAAAAAGCTGTGAAAGCTGCCATGTTGTTGCACTTTTGTACTCCCCTTGGGATGCCTTGAACAGCTGCAGTGTGCCTGGAGCCCAGGGCTTCCGAGTTTTAAAAATCCTAGCCCTAGGCCTAAGCCTAACAGTAACCCTGGGAAGGTAAATCAGCCTGGTGTTAGGCTTCTTGCCAAGGAAAAAGCCGTGAAAGCAGCCATGTTGTGGCACTTTTGCACTCCCTTTTGGATGCCTTTCACAGCTCCAGTGTGCCTGGAACTCAGGGCTTCCTGATTTTAAAAATCCTAGCCCTAGGCCGAACCCCAACCCTAAGGCGAGAAAGGCAAATCAGCCAGGAATTAGGCATGTCCCCAAGGAAAAAACTGTGGAGGCACGCATGTTGTGCTACTTTTGCGCTCTTCTTGGCTAGTCCTTCACAGCTGCTGTGTTCTTGGAACTCAGGGCTTTCTGGTTAATAGAACCCTTACCCTAGGCGTAACTCAAACCTTAACCCTAGGAAGGAAAATCAGCCTATGGTTCGGGATGGTCTCATGGAAATATCAGTGGTGGCAGCCAAGTTGCGTCACTTTTGCGCTCCCCTTGGGATGCCTTTCGCAGCTGCAGTGTGCCTGGAGCCCAGGGCTTCCTGGTTTTAAAAGTCCTAGGCCTAAGCCTAACAGGAACCCTAGGAAGGTAAATCAGCAGGGTATTAGGGTTCTTCCTAAGGGAAAAGCCGTGAAAGCAGCCATGTTGTGGCACTTCTGCACTCCCTTTGGGATGCCTTTGGCAGATGAAGTAAGCCTGGAACTCAGGGCTTCCTGGTTAAAGAAATCCAAGCCCTAGGCTGAACCCTAACCCTAACCCTAGGCAGATAAATCAGCCTAGGTATAGGGATGGTGCCAAGGAAAAAGCTGTGAAAGCTGCCATGTTGTTGCACTTTTGTACTCCCCTTGGGATGCCTTGAACAGCTGCAGTGTGCCTGGAGCCCAGGTCTTCCTTGTTTCAAAAATCCTAGCCCTAGGCCTAAGCCTAACAGTAACCCTGGGAAGGTAAATCAGCCTGGTGTTAGGCTTCTTGCCAAGGAAAAAGCCGTGAAAGCAGCCATGTTGTGGCACTTTTGCACTCCCTTTTGGATGCCTTTCACAGCTCCAGTGTGCCTGGAACTCAGGGCTTCCTGATTTTAAAAATCCTAGCCCTAGGCCGAACCCCAACCCTAAGACGAGAAAGGCAAATCAGCCAGGAATTAGGCATGTCCCCAAGGAAAAAGCTGTGGAGGCAGGCATGTTGTGGTACTTTTGCGCTCTTCTTGGCTAGTCCTTCGCAGCTGCTGTGTTCTTGGAACTCAGGGCTTTCTGGTTAATAGAGCCCTTACCCTAGGCGTAACTCAAACCTTAACCCTAGGAAGGAAAATCAGCCTATGGTTCGGGATGGTCTCATGGAAATATCAGTGGTGGCAGCCAAGTTGCATCACTTTTGCGCTCCCCTTGGGATGCCTTTTGCAGCTGCAGTGTGCCTGGAGCCCAGGGCTTCCTGGTTTTAAAAGTCCTAGGCCTAAGCCTAACAGTAACCCTAGGAAGGTAAATCAGCAGGGTATTAGGGTTCTTCCTAAGGGAAAAGCCGTGAAAGCAGCCATGTTGTGGCACTTCTGCACTCCCTTTGGGATGCCTTTGGCAGATGAAGTAAGCCTGGAATTCAGGGCTTCCTGGTTAAAAAAATCCAAGCCCTAGGCTGAACCCTAACCCTAACCCTAGGCAGATAAATCAGCCTAGGTATAGGGATGGTGCTAAGGAAAAGCTGTGAAAGCTGCCATGTTGTTGCACTTTTGTACTCCCCTTGGGATGCCTTGAACAGCTGCAGTGTGCCTGGAGCCCAGGGCTTCCTAGTTTTAAAAATCCTAGCCCTAGGCCTAAGCCTAACAGTAACCCTGGGAAGGTAAATCAGCCTGGTGTTAGGCTTCTTGCCAAGGAAAAAGCCGTGAAAGCAGCCATGTTGTGGCACTTTTGCACTCCCTTTGGGATGCCTTTGGCAGATGAAGTAAGCCTGGAACTCAGGGCTTCCTGGTTAAAGAAATCCAAGCCCTAGGCTGAAGCCTAACCCTAACCCTAGGCAGATAAATCAGCCTAGGTATAGGGATGGTGCCAAGGAAAAAGCTGTGAAAACTGCCATGTTGTTGCACTTTTGTACTCCCCTTGGGATGCCTTGAACAGCTGCAGTGTGCCTGGAGCCCAGGGCTTCCTAGTTTTAAAAATCCTAGCCCTAGGCCTAAGCCTAACAGTAACCCTGGGAAGGTAAATCAGCCTGGTGTTAGGCTTCTTGCCAAGGAAAAAGCCGTGAAAGCAGCCATGTTGTGGCACTTCTGCACTCCCTTTGGGATGCCTTTGGCAGATGAAGTAAGCCTGGAACTCAGGGCTTCCTGGTTAAAGAAATCCAAGCCCTAGGCTGAAGCCTAACCCTAACCCTAGGCAGATAAATCAGCCTAGGTATAGGGATGGTGCCAAGGAAAAAGCTGTGAAAGCTGCCATGTTGTTGCACTTTTGTACTCCCCTTGGTATGCCTTGAACAGCTGCAGTGTGCCTGGAGCCCAGGGCTTCCTAGTTTTAAAAATCCTAGCCCTAGGCCTAAGCCTAACAGTAACCCTGGGAAGGTAAATCAGCCTAGTGTTAGGCTTTTTGCCAAGGAAAAACCGTGAAAGCAGCCATGTTGTGGCACTTTTGCACTCCCTTTTGGATGCCTTTCACAGCTCCATTGTGCCTGGAACTCAGGGCTTCCTGATTTTAAAAATCCTAGCCCTAGGCCGAACCCCAACCCTAAGACGAGAAAGGCAAATCAGCCAGGAATTAGGCATGTCCCCAAGGAAAAAGCTGTGGAGGCAGGCATGTTGTGGTACTTTTGCGCTCTTCTTGGGTAGTCCTTCGCAGCTGCTGTGTTCTTGGAACTCAGGGCTTTCTGGTTAATAGAGCCCTTACCCTAGGCGTAACTCAAACCTTAACCCTAGGAAGGAAAATCAGCCTATGGTTCGGGATGGTCTCATGGAAATATCAGTGGTGGCAGCCAAGTTGCGTCACTTTTGCGCTCCCCTTGGGATGCCTTTTGCAGCTGCAGTGTGCCTGGAGCCCAGGGCTTCCTGGTTTTAAAAGTCCTAGGCCTAAGCCTAACAGTAACCCTAGGAAGGTAAATCAGCCGGGTATTAGGGTTCTTCCTAAGGGAAAAGCCGTGAAAGCAGCCATGTTGTGGCACTTCTGCACTCCCTTTGGGATGCCTTTGGCAGATGAAGTAAGCCTGGAACTCAGGGCTTCCTGGTTAAAGAAATCCAAGCCCTAGGCTGAACCCTAACCCTAACCCTAGGCAGATAAATCAGCCTAGGTATAGGGATGGTGCCAAGGAAAAAGCTGTGAAAGCTGCCATGTTGTTGCACTTTTGTACTCCCCTTGGGATGCCTTGAACAGCTGCAGTGTGCCTGGAGCCCAGGGCTTCCTTGTTTCAAAAATCCTAGCCCTAGGCCTAAGCCTAACAGTAACCCTGGGAAGGTAAATCAGCCTGGTGTTAGGCTTCTTGCCAAGGAAAAAGCCGTGAAAGCAGCCATGTTGTGGCACATTTGCACTCCCTTTTGGATGCCTTTCACAGCTCCAGTGTGCCTGGAACTCAGGGCTTCCTGATTTTAAAAATCCTAGCCCTAGGCCGAACACCAACACTAAGATGAGAAAGGCAAATCAGCCAGGATTTAGGCATGTCCCCAAGGAAAAAGCTGTGGAGGCAGGCATGTTGTGGTACTTTTGCGCTCTTCTTGGCTAGTTCTTCGCAGCTGCTGTGTTCTTGGAACTCAGGGCTTTCTGGTTAATAGAGCCCTTACCCTAGGCGTAACTCAAACCTTAACCCTAGGAAGGAAAATCAGCCTATGGTTCGGATTGGTCTCATGGAAATATCAGTGGTGGCAGCCAAGTTGCGTCACTTTTGCGGTCCCCTTGGGATGCCTTTCGCAGCTGCAGTGTGCCTGGAGCCCAGGGCTTCCTGGTTTTAAAAGTCCTAGGCCTAAGCCTAACAGTAACCCTAGGAAGGTAAATCAGCCGGGTATTAGGGTTCTTCCTAAGGGAAAAGCCGTGAAAGCAGCCATGTTGTGGCACTTCTGCACTCCCTTTGGGATGCCTTTGGCAGATGAAGTAAGCCTGGAACTCAGGGCTTCCTGGTTAAAGAAATCCAAGGCCTAGGCTGAACCCTAACCCTAACACTAGGCAGATATATCCGCCTAGGTATAGGGATGGTGCCAAGGAAAAAGCTGTGAAAGCTGCCATGTTGTTGCACTTTTGTACTCCCCTTGGGATGCCTTGAACAGCTGCAGTGTGCCTGGAGCCCAGGGCTTCCTAGTTTTAAAAATCCTAGCCCTAGGCCTAAGCCTAACAGTAACCCTGGGAAGGTAAATCAGCCTGGTGTTAGGCTTCTAGCCAAGGAAAAAGCCGTGAAAGCAGCCATGTTGTGGCATTTCTGCACTCACTTTGGGATGCCTTTGGCAGATGAAGTAAGCCTGGAACTCAGGGCTTCCTGGTTAAAGAAATCCAAGACCTAGGCTGAACCCTAACCCTAACCCTAGGCAGATAAATCAGCCTAGGTATAGGGATGGTGCCAAGGAAAAAGCTGTGAAAGCTGCCATGTTGTTGCACTTTTGTACTCCCCTTGGGATGCCTTGAACAGCTGCAGTGTACCTGGAGCCGAGGGCTTCCTAGTTTTAAAAATCCTAGCCCTAGGCCTAAGCCTAACAGTAACCCTGGGAAGGTAAATCAGCCTGGTGTTAGGCTTCTTGCCAAGGAAAAAGCCGTGAAAGCAGCCATGTTGTGGCACTTTTGCACTCCCTTTTGGATGCCTTTCACAGCTCCAGTGTGCCTGGAACTCAGGGCTTCCTGATTTTAAAAAATCCTAGCCCTAGGCCGAACCCCAACCCTAAGACGAGAAAGGCAAATCAGCCAGGAATTAGGCATGTCCCCAAGGAAAAACTCTGGAGGCAGGCATGTTGTGGTACTTTTGCGCTCTTCTTGGGTAGTCCTTCACAGCTGCTGTGTTCTTGGAACTCAGGGCTTTCTGGTTAATAGAACCCTCACCCTAGGCTTATCCCAAACTTTAACCCTAGGAAGGAAAATCAGCCTATGGTTCGGGATGGTCTCATGGAAATATCAGTGGTGGCAGCCAAGTTGCGTCACTTTTGCGCTCCCCTTGGGATGCCTTTTGCAGCTGCAGTGTGCCTGGAGCCCAGGGCTTCCTGGTTTTAAAAGTCCTAGGCCTAAGCCTAACAGTAACCCTAGGAAGGTAAATCAGCCGGGTATTAGGGTTCTTCCTAAGGGAAAAGCCGTGAAAGCAGCCATGTTGTGGCACTTCTGCACTCCCTTTGGGAAGCCTTTGGCAGATGAAGTAAGCCTGGAACTCAGGGCTTCCTGGTTAAAAAATCCAAGCCCTAGGCTGAACCCTAACCCTAACCCTAGGCAGATAAATCAGCCTAGGTATAGGGATGGTGCCAAGGAAAAAGCTGTGAAAGCTGCCATGTTGTTGCACTTTTGTACTCCCCTTGGGATGCCTTGAACAGCTGCAGTGTGCCTGGAGCCCAGGGCTTCCTAGTTTTAAAAATCCTAGCCCTAGGCCTAAGCCTAACAGTAACCCTGGGAAGGTAAATCAGCCTGGTGTTAGGCTTCTTGCCAAGGAAAAAGCCGTGAAAGCAGCCATGTTGTGGCACTTCTGCACTGCCTTTGGGATGCCTTTGGCAGATGAAGTAAGCCTGGAACTCAGGGCTTCCTGGTTAAAGAAATCCAAGCCCTAGGCTGAACCCTAACCCTAACCCTAGGCAGATAAATCAGCCTAGGTATAGGGATGGTGCCAAGGAAAAAGCTGTGAAAGCTGCCATGTTGTTGCACTTTTGTACTCCCCTTGGGATGCCTTGAACAGCTGCAGTGTGCCTGGAGCCCAGGGCTTCCGAGTTTTAAAAATCCTAGCCCTAGGCCTAAGCCTAACAGTAACCCTGGGAAGGTAAATCAGCCTGGTGTTAGGCTTCTTGCCAAGGAAAAAGCCGTGAAAGCAGCCATGTTGTGGCACTTTTGCACTCCCTTTTTGATGCCTTTCACAGCTCCAGTGTGCCTGGAACTCAGGGCTTCCTGATTTTAAAAATCCTAGCCCTAGGCCGAACCCCAACCCTAAGGCGAGAAAGGCAAATCAGCCAGGAATTAGGCATGTCCCCAAGGAAAAAACTGTGGAGGCACGCATGTTGTGCTACTTTTGCGCTCTTCTTGGCTAGTCCTTCACAGCTGCTGTGTTCTTGGAACTCAGGGCTTTCTGGTTAATAGAACCCTTACCCTAGGCGTAACTCAAACCTTAACCCTAGGAAGGAAAATCAGCCTATGGTTCGGGATGGTCTCATGGAAATATCAGTGGTGGCAGCCAAGTTGCGTCACTTTTGCGCTCCCCTTGGGATGCCTTTCGCAGCTGCAGTGTGCCTGGAGCCCAGGGCTTCCTGGTTTTAAAAGTCCTAGGCCTAAGCCTAACAGGAACCCTAGGAAGGTAAATCAGCAGGGTATTAGGGTTCTTCCTAAGGGAAAAGCCGTGAAAGCAGCCATGTTGTGGCACTTCTGCACTCCCTTTGGGATGCCTTTGGCAGATGAAGTAAGCCTGGAACTCAGGGCTTCCTGGTTAAAGAAATCCAAGCCCTAGGCTGAAGCCTAACCCTAACCCTAGGCAGATAAATCAGCCTAGGTATAGGGATGGTGCCAAGGAAAAAGCTGTGAAAGCTGCCATGTTGTTGCACTTTTGTACTCCCCTTGGGATGCCTTGAACAGCTGCAGTGTGCCTGGAGCCCAGGTCTTCCTTGTTTCAAAAATCCTAGCCCTAGGCCTAAGCCTAACAGTAACCCTGGGAAGGTAAATCAGCCTGGTGTTAGGCTTCTTGCCAAGGAAAAAGCCGTGAAAGCAGCCATGTTGTGGCACTTTTGCACTCCCTTTTGGATGCCTTTCACAGCTCCAGTGTGCCTGGAACTCAGGGCTTCCTGATTTTAAAAATCCTAGCCCTAGGCCGAACCCCAACCCTAAGACGAGAAAGGCAAATCAGCCAGGAATTAGGCATGTCCCCAAGGAAAAAGCTGTGGAGGCAGGCATGTTGTGGTACTTTTGCGCTCTTCTTGGCTAGTCCTTCGCAGCTGCTGTGTTCTTGGAACTCAGGGCTTTCTGGTTAATAGAGCCCTTACCCTAGGCGTAACTCAAACCTTAACCCTAGGAAGGAAAATCAGCCTATGGTTCGGGATGGTCTCATGGAAATATCAGTGGTGGCAGCCAAGTTGCATCACTTTTGCGCTCCCCTTGGGATGCCTTTTGCAGCTGCAGTGTGCCTGGAGCCCAGGGCTTCCTGGTTTTAAAAGTCCTAGGCCTAAGCCTAACAGTAACCCTAGGAAGGTAAATCAGCAGGGTATTAGGGTTCTTCCTAAGGGAAAAGCCGTGAAAGCAGCCATGTTGTGGCACTTCTGCACTCCCTTTGGGATGCCTTTGGCAGATGAAGTAAGCCTGGAATTCAGGGCTTCCTGGTTAAAAAAATCCAAGCCCTAGGCTGAACCCTAACCCTAACCCTAGGCAGATAAATCAGCCTAGGTATAGGGATGGTGCTAAGGAAAAGCTGTGAAAGCTGCCATGTTGTTGCACTTTTGTACTCCCCTTGGGATGCCTTGAACAGCTGCAGTGTGCCTGGAGCCCAGGGCTTCCTAGTTTTAAAAATCCTAGCCCTAGGCCTAAGCCTAACAGTAACCCTGGGAAGGTAAATCAGCCTGGTGTTAGGCTTCTTGCCAAGGAAAAAGCCGTGAAAGCAGCCATGTTGTGGCACTTTTGCACTCCCTTTGGGATGCCTTTGGCAGATGAAGTAAGCCTGGAACTCAGGGCTTCCTGGTTAAAGAAATCCAAGCCCTAGGCTGAAGCCTAACCCTAACCCTAGGCAGATAAATCAGCCTAGGTATAGGGATGGTGCCAAGGAAAAAGCTGTGAAAACTGCCATGTTGTTGCACTTTTGTACTCCCCTTGGGATGCCTTGAACAGCTGCAGTGTGCCTGGAGCCCAGGGCTTCCTAGTTTTAAAAATCCTAGCCCTAGGCCTAAGCCTAACAGTAACCCTGGGAAGGTAAATCAGCCTGGTGTTAGGCTTCTTGCCAAGGAAAAAGCCGTGAAAGCAGCCATGTTGTGGCACTTCTGCACTCCCTTTGGGATGCCTTTGGCAGATGAAGTAAGCCTGGAACTCAGGGCTTCCTGGTTAAAGAAATCCAAGCCCTAGGCTGAAGCCTAACCCTAACCCTAGGCAGATAAATCAGCCTAGGTATAGGGATGGTGCCAAGGAAAAAGCTGTGAAAGCTGCCATGTTGTTGCACTTTTGTACTCCCCTTGGTATGCCTTGAACAGCTGCAGTGTGCCTGGAGCCCAGGGCTTCCTAGTTTTAAAAATCCTAGCCCTAGGCCGAACCCCAACCCTAAGACGAGAAAGGCAAATCAGCCAGGAATTAGGCATGTCCCCAAGGAAAAAGCTGTGGAGGCAGGCATGTTGTGGTACTTTTGCGCTCTTCTTGGCTAGTCCTTCGCAGCTGCTGTGTTCTTGGAACTCAGGGCTTTCTGGTTAATAGAGCCCTTACCCTAGGCGTAACTCAAACCTTAACCCTAGGAAGGAAAATCAGCCTATGGTTCGGGATGGTCTCATGGAAATATCAGTGGTGGCAGCCAAGTTGCGTCACTTTTGCGCTCCCCTTGGGATGCCTTTTGCAGCTGCAGTGTGCCTGGAGCCCAGGGCTTCCTGGTTTTAAAAGTCCTAGGCCTAAGCCTAACAGTAACCCTAGGAAGGTAAATCAGCCGGGTATTAGGGTTCTTCCTAAGGGAAAAGCCGTGAAAGCAGCCATGTTGTGGCACTTCTGCACTCCCTTTGGGATGCCTTTGGCAGATGAAGTAAGCCTGGAACTCAGGGCTTCCTGGTTAAAGAAATCCAAGCCCTAGGCTGAACCCTAACCCTAACCCTA
Source organism: Ammospiza caudacuta (assembly GCF_027887145.1). Classification (NCBI taxonomy): domain Eukaryota; kingdom Metazoa; phylum Chordata; class Aves; order Passeriformes; family Passerellidae; genus Ammospiza; species Ammospiza caudacuta. The sequence goes on from NC_080622.1 coordinate 509,007, forward strand.
GGCAGATAAATCAGCCTAGGTATAGGGATGGTGCCAAGGAAAAAGCTGTGAAAGCTGCCATGTTGTTGCACTTTTGTACTCCCCTTGGGATGCCTTGAACAGCTGCAGTGTGCCTGGAGCCCAGGTCTTCCTTGTTTCAAAAATCCTAGCCCTAGCCCTAAGCCTAACAGTAACCCTGGGAAGGGAAATCAGCCTGGTGTTAGGCTTCTTGCCAAGGAAAAAGCCGTGAAAGCAGCCATGTTGTGGCACATTTGCACTCCCTTTTGGATGCCTTTCACAGCTCCAGTGTGCCTGGAACTCAGGGCTTCCTGATTTTAAAAATCCTAGCCCTAGGCCGAACACCAACACTAAGATGAGAAAGGCAAATCAGCCAGGATTTAGGCATGTCCCCAAGGAAAAAGCTGTGGAGGCAGGCATGTTGTGGTACTTTTGCGCTCTTCTTGGCTAGTTCTTCGCAGCTGCTGTGTTCTTGGAACTCAGGGCTTTCTGGTTAATAGAGCCCTTACCCTAGGCGTAACTCAAACCTTAACCCTAGGAAGGAAAATCAGCCTATGGTTCGGGATGGTCTCATGGAAATATCAGTGGTGGCAGCCAAGTTGCGTCACTTTTGCGCTCCCCTTGGGATGCCTTTTGCAGCTGCAGTGTGCCTGGAGCCCAGGGCTTCCTGGTTTTAAAAGTCCTAGGCCTAAGCCTAACAGTAACCCTAGGAAGGTAAATCAGCCGGGTATTAGGGTTCTTCCTAAGGGAAAAGCCGTGAAAGCAGCCATGTTGTGGCACTTCTGCACTCCCTTTGGGAAGCCTTTGGCAGATGAAGTAAGCCTGGAACTCAGGGCTTCCTGGTTAAAAAATCCAAGCCCTAGGCTGAACCCTAACCCTAACCCTAGGCAGATAAATCAGCCTAGGTATAGGGATGGTGCCAAGGAAAAAGCTGTGAAAGCTGCCATGTTGTTGCACTTTTGTACTCCCCTTGGGATGCCTTGAACAGCTGCAGTGTGCCTGGAGCCCAGGGCTTCCTAGTTTTAAAAATCCTAGCCCTAGGCCTAAGCCTAACAGTAACCCTGGGAAGGTAAATCAGCCTGGTGTTAGGCTTCTTGCCAAGGAAAAAGCCGTGAAAGCAGCCATGTTGTGGCACTTCTGCACTGCCTTTGGGATGCCTTTGGCAGATGAAGTAAGCCTGGAACTCAGGGCTTCCTGGTTAAAGAAATCCAAGCCCTAGGCTGAACCCTAACCCTAACCCTAGGCAGATAAATCAGCCTAGGTATAGGGATGGTGCCAAGGAAAAAGCTGTGAAAGCTGCCATGTTGTTGCACTTTTGTACTCCCCTTGGGATGCCTTGAACAGCTGCAGTGTGCCTGGAGCCCAGGGCTTCCGAGTTTTAAAAATCCTAGCCCTAGGCCTAAGCCTAACAGTAACCCTGGGAAGGTAAATCAGCCTGGTGTTAGGCTTCTTGCCAAGGAAAAAGCCGTGAAAGCAGCCATGTTGTGGCACTTTTGCACTCCCTTTTGGATGCCTTTCACAGCTCCAGTGTGCCTGGAACTCAGGGCTTCCTGATTTTAAAAATCCTAGCCCTAGGCCGAACCCCAACCCTAAGGCGAGAAAGGCAAATCAGCCAGGAATTAGGCATGTCCCCAAGGAAAAAACTGTGGAGGCACGCATGTTGTGCTACTTTTGCGCTCTTCTTGGCTAGTCCTTCACAGCTGCTGTGTTCTTGGAACTCAGGGCTTTCTGGTTAATAGAACCCTTACCCTAGGCGTAACTCAAACCTTAACCCTAGGAAGGAAAATCAGCCTATGGTTCGGGATGGTCTCATGGAAATATCAGTGGTGGCAGCCAAGTTGCGTCACTTTTGCGCTCCCCTTGGGATGCCTTTCGCAGCTGCAGTGTGCCTGGAGCCCAGGGCTTCCTGGTTTTAAAAGTCCTAGGCCTAAGCCTAACAGGAACCCTAGGAAGGTAAATCAGCAGGGTATTAGGGTTCTTCCTAAGGGAAAAGCCGTGAAAGCAGCCATGTTGTGGCACTTCTGCACTCCCTTTGGGATGCCTTTGGCAGATGAAGTAAGCCTGGAACTCAGGGCTTCCTGGTTAAAGAAATCCAAGCCCTAGGCTGAACCCTAACCCTAACCCTAGGCAGATAAATCAGCCTAGGTATAGGGATGGTGCCAAGGAAAAAGCTGTGAAAGCTGCCATGTTGTTGCACTTTTGTACTCCCCTTGGGATGCCTTGAACAGCTGCAGTGTGCCTGGAGCCCAGGTCTTCCTTGTTTCAAAAATCCTAGCCCTAGGCCTAAGCCTAACAGTAACCCTGGGAAGGTAAATCAGCCTGGTGTTAGGCTTCTTGCCAAGGAAAAAGCCGTGAAAGCAGCCATGTTGTGGCACTTTTGCACTCCCTTTTGGATGCCTTTCACAGCTCCAGTGTGCCTGGAACTCAGGGCTTCCTGATTTTAAAAATCCTAGCCCTAGGCCGAACCCCAACCCTAAGACGAGAAAGGCAAATCAGCCAGGAATTAGGCATGTCCCCAAGGAAAAAGCTGTGGAGGCAGGCATGTTGTGGTACTTTTGCGCTCTTCTTGGCTAGTCCTTCGCAGCTGCTGTGTTCTTGGAACTCAGGGCTTTCTGGTTAATAGAGCCCTTACCCTAGGCGTAACTCAAACCTTAACCCTAGGAAGGAAAATCAGCCTATGGTTCGGGATGGTCTCATGGAAATATCAGTGGTGGCAGCCAAGTTGCATCACTTTTGCGCTCCCCTTGGGATGCCTTTTGCAGCTGCAGTGTGCCTGGAGCCCAGGGCTTCCTGGTTTTAAAAGTCCTAGGCCTAAGCCTAACAGTAACCCTAGGAAGGTAAATCAGCAGGGTATTAGGGTTCTTCCTAAGGGAAAAGCCGTGAAAGCAGCCATGTTGTGGCACTTCTGCACTCCCTTTGGGATGCCTTTGGCAGATGAAGTAAGCCTGGAATTCAGGGCTTCCTGGTTAAAAAAATCCAAGCCCTAGGCTGAACCCTAACCCTAACCCTAGGCAGATAAATCAGCCTAGGTATAGGGATGGTGCTAAGGAAAAGCTGTGAAAGCTGCCATGTTGTTGCACTTTTGTACTCCCCTTGGGATGCCTTGAACAGCTGCAGTGTGCCTGGAGCCCAGGGCTTCCTAGTTTTAAAAATCCTAGCCCTAGGCCTAAGCCTAACAGTAACCCTGGGAAGGTAAATCAGCCTGGTGTTAGGCTTCTTGCCAAGGAAAAAGCCGTGAAAGCAGCCATGTTGTGGCACTTTTGCACTCCCTTTGGGATGCCTTTGGCAGATGAAGTAAGCCTGGAACTCAGGGCTTCCTGGTTAAAGAAATCCAAGCCCTAGGCTGAAGCCTAACCCTAACCCTAGGCAGATAAATCAGCCTAGGTATAGGGATGGTGCCAAGGAAAAAGCTGTGAAAACTGCCATGTTGTTGCACTTTTGTACTCCCCTTGGGATGCCTTGAACAGCTGCAGTGTGCCTGGAGCCCAGGGCTTCCTAGTTTTAAAAATCCTAGCCCTAGGCCTAAGCCTAACAGTAACCCTGGGAAGGTAAATCAGCCTGGTGTTAGGCTTCTTGCCAAGGAAAAAGCCGTGAAAGCAGCCATGTTGTGGCACTTCTGCACTCCCTTTGGGATGCCTTTGGCAGATGAAGTAAGCCTGGAACTCAGGGCTTCCTGGTTAAAGAAATCCAAGCCCTAGGCTGAAGCCTAACCCTAACCCTAGGCAGATAAATCAGCCTAGGTATAGGGATGGTGCCAAGGAAAAAGCTGTGAAAGCTGCCATGTTGTTGCACTTTTGTACTCCCCTTGGTATGCCTTGAACAGCTGCAGTGTGCCTGGAGCCCAGGGCTTCCTAGTTTTAAAAATCCTAGCCCTAGGCCGAACCCCAACCCTAAGACGAGAAAGGCAAATCAGCCAGGAATTAGGCATGTCCCCAAGGAAAAAGCTGTGGAGGCAGGCATGTTGTGGTACTTTTGCGCTCTTCTTGGCTAGTCCTTCGCAGCTGCTGTGTTCTTGGAACTCAGGGCTTTCTGGTTAATAGAGCCCTTACCCTAGGCGTAACTCAAACCTTAACCCTAGGAAGGAAAATCAGCCTATGGTTCGGGATGGTCTCATGGAAATATCAGTGGTGGCAGCCAAGTTGCGTCACTTTTGCGCTCCCCTTGGGATGCCTTTTGCAGCTGCAGTGTGCCTGGAGCCCAGGGCTTCCTGGTTTTAAAAGTCCTAGGCCTAAGCCTAACAGTAACCCTAGGAAGGTAAATCAGCCGGGTATTAGGGTTCTTCCTAAGGGAAAAGCCGTGAAAGCAGCCATGTTGTGGCACTTCTGCACTCCCTTTGGGATGCCTTTGGCAGATGAAGTAAGCCTGGAACTCAGGGCTTCCTGGTTAAAGAAATCCAAGCCCTAGGCTGAACCCTAACCCTAACCCTAGGCAGATAAATCAGCCTAGGTATAGGGATGGTGCCAAGGAAAAAGCTGTGAAAGCTGCCATGTTGTTGCACTTTTGTACTCCCCTTGGGATGCCTTGAACAGCTGCAGTGTGCCTGGAGCCCAGGTCTTCCTTGTTTCAAAAATCCTAGCCCTAGCCCTAAGCCTAACAGTAACCCTGGGAAGGTAAATCAGCCTGGTGTTAGGCTTCTTGCCAAGGAAAAAGCCGTGAAAGCAGCCATGTTGTGGCACATTTGCACTCCCTTTTGGATGCCTTTCACAGCTCCAGTGTGCCTGGAACTCAGGGCTTCCTGATTTTAAAAATCCTAGCCCTAGGCCGAACACCAACACTAAGATGAGAAAGGCAAATCAGCCAGGATTTAGGCATGTCCCCAAGGAAAAAGCTGTGGAGGCAGGCATGTTGTGGTACTTTTGCGCTCTTCTTGGCTAGTTCTTCGCAGCTGCTGTGTTCTTGGAACTCAGGGCTTTCTGGTTAATAGAGCCCTTACCCTAGGCGTAACTCAAACCTTAACCCTAGGAAGGAAAATCAGCCTATGGTTCGGGATGGTCTCATGGAAATATCAGTGGTGGCAGCCAAGTTGCGTCACTTTTGCGCTCCCCTTGGGATGCCTTTTGCAGCTGCAGTGTGCCTGGAGCCCAGGGCTTCCTGGTTTTAAAAGTCCTAGGCCTAAGCCTAACAGTAACCCTAGGAAGGTAAATCAGCCGGGTATTAGGGTTCTTCCTAAGGGAAAAGCCGTGAAAGCAGCCATGTTGTGGCACTTCTGCACTCCCTTTGGGAAGCCTTTGGCAGATGAAGTAAGCCTGGAACTCAGGGCTTCCTGGTTAAAAAATCCAAGCCCTAGGCTGAACCCTAACCCTAACCCTAGGCAGATAAATCAGCCTAGGTATAGGGATGGTGCCAAGGAAAAAGCTGTGAAAGCTGCCATGTTGTTGCACTTTTGTACTCCCCTTGGGATGCCTTGAACAGCTGCAGTGTGCCTGGAGCCCAGGGCTTCCTAGTTTTAAAAATCCTAGCCCTAGGCCTAAGCCTAACAGTAACCCTGGGAAGGTAAATCAGCCTGGTGTTAGGCTTCTTGCCAAGGAAAAAGCCGTGAAAGCAGCCATGTTGTGGCACTTCTGCACTGCCTTTGGGATGCCTTTGGCAGATGAAGTAAGCCTGGAACTCAGGGCTTCCTGGTTAAAGAAATCCAAGCCCTAGGCTGAACCCTAACCCTAACCCTAGGCAGATAAATCAGCCTAGGTATAGGGATGGTGCCAAGGAAAAAGCTGTGAAAGCTGCCATGTTGTTGCACTTTTGTACTCCCCTTGGGATGCCTTGAACAGCTGCAGTGTGCCTGGAGCCCAGGGCTTCCGAGTTTTAAAAATCCTAGCCCTAGGCCTAAGCCTAACAGTAACCCTGGGAAGGTAAATCAGCCTGGTGTTAGGCTTCTTGCCAAGGAAAAAGCCGTGAAAGCAGCCATGTTGTGGCACTTTTGCACTCCCTTTTGGATGCCTTTCACAGCTCCAGTGTGCCTGGAACTCAGGGCTTCCTGATTTTAAAAATCCTAGCCCTAGGCCGAACCCCAACCCTAAGGCGAGAAAGGCAAATCAGCCAGGAATTAGGCATGTCCCCAAGGAAAAAACTGTGGAGGCACGCATGTTGTGCTACTTTTGCGCTCTTCTTGGCTAGTCCTTCACAGCTGCTGTGTTCTTGGAACTCAGGGCTTTCTGGTTAATAGAACCCTTACCCTAGGCGTAACTCAAACCTTAACCCTAGGAAGGAAAATCAGCCTATGGTTCGGGATGGTCTCATGGAAATATCAGTGGTGGCAGCCAAGTTGCGTCACTTTTGCGCTCCCCTTGGGATGCCTTTCGCAGCTGCAGTGTGCCTGGAGCCCAGGGCTTCCTGGTTTTAAAAGTCCTAGGCCTAAGCCTAACAGGAACCCTAGGAAGGTAAATCAGCAGGGTATTAGGGTTCTTCCTAAGGGAAAAGCCGTGAAAGCAGCCATGTTGTGGCACTTCTGCACTCCCTTTGGGATGCCTTTGGCAGATGAAGTAAGCCTGGAACTCAGGGCTTCCTGGTTAAAGAAATCCAAGCCCTAGGCTGAACCCTAACCCTAACCCTAGGCAGATAAATCAGCCTAGGTATAGGGATGGTGCCAAGGAAAAAGCTGTGAAAGCTGCCATGTTGTTGCACTTTTGTACTCCCCTTGGGATGCCTTGAACAGCTGCAGTGTGCCTGGAGCCCAGGTCTTCCTTGTTTCAAAAATCCTAGCCCTAGGCCTAAGCCTAACAGTAACCCTGGGAAGGTAAATCAGCCTGGTGTTAGGCTTCTTGCCAAGGAAAAAGCCGTGAAAGCAGCCATGTTGTGGCACTTTTGCACTCCCTTTTGGATGCCTTTCACAGCTCCAGTGTGCCTGGAACTCAGGGCTTCCTGATTTTAAAAATCCTAGCCCTAGGCCGAACCCCAACCCTAAGACGAGAAAGGCAAATCAGCCAGGAATTAGGCATGTCCCCAAGGAAAAAGCTGTGGAGGCAGGCATGTTGTGCTACTTTTGCGCTCTTCTTGGCTAGTCCTTCGCAGCTGCTGTGTTCTTGGAACTCAGGGCTTTCTGGTTAATAGAGCCCTTACCCTAGGCGTAACTCAAACCTTAACCCTAGGAAGGAAAATCAGCCTATGGTTCGGGATGGTCTCATGGAAATATCAGTGGTGGCAGCCAAGTTGCATCACTTTTGCGCTCCCCTTGGGATGCCTTTTGCAGCTGCAGTGTGCCTGGAGCCCAGGGCTTCCTGGTTTTAAAAGTCCTAGGCCTAAGCCTAACAGTAACCCTAGGAAGGTAAATCAGCAGGGTATTAGGGTTCTTCCTAAGGGAAAAGCCGTGAAAGCAGCCATGTTGTGGCACTTCTGCACTCCCTTTGGGATGCCTTTGGCAGATGAAGTAAGCCTGGAATTCAGGGCTTCCTGGTTAAAAAAATCCAAGCCCTAGGCTGAACCCTAACCCTAACCCTAGGCAGATAAATCAGCCTAGGTATAGGGATGGTGCTAAGGAAAAGCTGTGAAAGCTGCCATGTTGTTGCACTTTTGTACTCCCCTTGGGATGCCTTGAACAGCTGCAGTGTGCCTGGAGCCCAGGGCTTCCTAGTTTTAAAAATCCTAGCCCTAGGCCTAAGCCTAACAGTAACCCTGGGAAGGTAAATCAGCCTGGTGTTAGGCTTCTTGCCAAGGAAAAAGCCGTGAAAGCAGCCATGTTGTGGCACTTTTGCACTCCCTTTGGGATGCCTTTGGCAGATGAAGTAAGCCTGGAACTCAGGGCTTCCTGGTTAAAGAAATCCAAGCCCTAGGCTGAAGCCTAACCCTAACCCTAGGCAGATAAATCAGCCTAGGTATAGGGATGGTGCCAAGGAAAAAGCTGTGAAAACTGCCATGTTGTTGCACTTTTGTACTCCCCTTGGGATGCCTTGAACAGCTGCAGTGTGCCTGGAGCCCAGGGCTTCCTAGTTTTAAAAATCCTAGCCCTAGGCCTAAGCCTAACAGTAACCCTGGGAAGGTAAATCAGCCTGGTGTTAGGCTTCTTGCCAAGGAAAAAGCCGTGAAAGCAGCCATGTTGTGGCACTTCTGCACTCCCTTTGGGATGCCTTTTGCAGATGAAGTAAGCCTGGAACTCAGGGCTTCCTGGTTAAAGAAATCCAAGCCCTAGCCTGAAGCCTAACCCTAACCCTAGGCAGATAAATCAGCCTAGGTATAGGGATGGTGCCAAGGAAAAAGCTGTGAAAGCTGCCATGTTGTTGCACTTTTGTACTCCCCTTGGTATGCCTTGAACAGCTGCAGTGTGCCTGGAGCCCAGGGCTTCCTAGTTTTAAAAATCCTAGCCCTAGGCCTAAGCCTAACAGTAACCCTGGGAAGGTAAATCAGCCTAGTGTTAGGCTTTTTGCCAAGGAAAAACCGTGAAAGCAGCCATGTTGTGGCACTTTTGCACTCCCTTTTGGATGCCTTTCACAGCTCCAGTGTGCCTGGAACTCAGGGCTTCCTGATTTTAAAAATCCTAGCCCTAGGCCGAACCCCAACCCTAAGACGAGAAAGGCAAATCAGCCAGGAATTAGGCATGTCCCCAAGGAAAAAGCTGTGGAGGCAGGCATGTTGTGGTACTTTTGCGCTCTTCTTGGCTAGTCCTTCGCAGCTGCTGTGTTCTTGGAACTCAGGGCTTTCTGGTTAATAGAGCCCTTACCCTAGGCGTAACTCAAACCTTAACCCTAGGAAGGAAAATCAGCCTATGGTTCGGGATGGTCTCATGGAAATATCAGTGGTGGCAGCCAAGTTGCGTCACTTTTGCGCTCCCCTTGGGATGCCTTTTGCAGCTGCAGTGTGCCTGGAGCCCAGGGCTTCCTGGTTTTAAAAGTCCTAGGCCTAAGCCTAACAGTAACCCTAGGAAGGTAAATCAGCCGGGTATTAGGGTTCTTCCTAAGGGAAAAGCCGTGAAAGCAGCCATGTTGTGGCACTTCTGCACTCCCTTTGGGATGCCTTTGGCAGATGAAGTAAGCCTGGAACTCAGGGCTTCCTGGTTAAAGAAATCCAAGCCCTAGGCTGAACCCTAACCCTAACCCTAGGCAGATAAATCAGCCTAGGTATAGGGATGGTGCCAAGGAAAAAGCTGTGAAAGCTGCCATGTTGTTGCACTTTTGTACTCCCCTTGGGATGCCTTGAACAGCTGCAGTGTGCCTGGAGCCCAGGTATTCCTTGTTTCAAAAATCCTAGCCCTAGCCCTAAGCCTAACAGTAACCCTGGGAAGGTAAATCAGCCTGGTGTTAGGCTTCTTGCCAAGGAAAAAGCCGTGAAAGCAGCCATGTTGTGGCACATTTGCACTCCCTTTTGGATGCCTTTCACAGCTGCAGTGTGCCTGGAACTCAGGGCTTCCTGATTTTAAAAATCCTAGCCCTAGGCCAAACCCCAACCCTAAGACGAGAAAGGCAAATCAGCCAGGAATTAGGCATGTCCACAAGGAAAAAGCTGTGGAGGCAGGCATGTTGTGGTACTTTTGCGCTCTTCTTGGGTAGTCCTTCGCAGCTGCTGTGTTCTTGGAACTCAGGGCTTTCTGGTTAATAGAACCCTTACCCTAGGCGTAACTCAAACCTTAAGCCTAGGAAGGAAAATCAGCCTATGGTTCGGGATGGTCTCATGGAAATATCAGTGGTGGCAGCCAAGTTGCGTCACTTTTGCGCTCCCCTTGGGATGCCTTTCGCAGCTGCAGTGTGCCTGGAGCCCAGGGCTTCCTGGTTTTAAAAGTCCTAGGCCTAAGCCTAACAGGAACCCTAGGAAGGTAAATCAGCAGGGTATTAGGGTTCTTCCTAAGGGAAAAGCCGTGAAAGCAGCCATGTTGTGGCACTTCTGCACTCCCTTTGGGATGCCTTTGGCAGATGAAGTAAGCCTGGAACTCAGGGCTTCCTGGTTAAAGAAATCCAAGCCCTAGGCTGAACCCTAACCCTAACCCTAGGCAGATAAATCAGCCTAGGTATAGGGATGGTGCCAAGGAAAAAGCTGTGAAAGCTGCCATGTTGTTGCACTTTTGTACTCCCCTTGGGATGCCTTGAACAGCTGCAGTGTGCCTGGAGCTAAGGGCTTCCTAGTTTTAAAAATCCTAGCCCTAGGCCTAAGCCTAACAGTAACCCTGGGAAGGTAAATCAGCCTGGTGTTAGGCTTCTTGCCAAGGAAAAAGCCGTGAAAGCAGCCATGTTGTGGCACTTTTGCACTCCCTTTTGGATGCCTTTCACAGCTGCAGTGTGCCTGGAACTCAGGGCTTCCTGATTTTAAAAATCCTAGCCCTAGGCCAAACCCCAACCCTAAGACGAGAAAGGCAAATCAGCCAGGAATTAGGCATGTCCACAAGGAAAAAGCTGTGGAGGCAGGCATGTTGTGGTACTTTTGCGCTCTTCTTGGCTAGTCCTTCGCAGCTGCTGTGTTCTTGGAACTCAGGGCTTTCTGGTTAATAGAGCCCTTACCCTAGGCGTAACTCAAACCTTAACCCTAGGAAGGAAAATCAACCTATGGTTCGGGATGGTCTCATGGAAATATCAGTGGTGGCAGCCAAGTTGCGTCACTTTTGCGCTCCCCTTGGGATGCCTTTTGCAGCTGCAGTGTGCCTGGAGCCCAGGGCTTCCTGGTTTTAAAAGTCCTAGGCCTAAGCCTAACAGTAACCCTGGGAAGGTAAATCAGCCTGGTGTTAGGCTTCTTGCCAAGGAAAAAGCCGTGAAAGCAGCCATGTTGTGGCACTTCTGCACTCCCTTTGGGATGCCTTTGGCAGATGAAGTAAGCCTGGAACTCAGGGCTTCCTGGTTAAAGAAATCCAAGCCCTAGGCTGAACCCTAACCCTAACCCTAGGCAGATAAATCAGCCTAGGTATAGGGATGGTGCCAAGGAAAAAGCTGTGAAAGCTGCCATGTTGTTGCACTTTTGTACTCCCCTTGGGATGCCTTGAACAGCTGCAGTGTGCCTGGAGCCCAGGGCTTCCTAGTTTTAAAAATCCTAGCCCTAGGCCTAAGCCTAACAGTAACCCTGGGAAGGTAAATCAGCCTAGTGTTAGGCTTCTTGCCAAGGAAAAAGCCGTGAAAGCAGCCATGTTGTGGCACTTTTGCACTCCCTTTTGGATGCCTTTCACAGCTGCAGTGTGCCTGGAACTCAGGGCTTCCTGATTTTAAAAATCCTAGCCCTAGGCCGAACCCCAACCCTAAGACGAGAAAGGCAAATCAGCCAGGAATTAGGCATGTCCCCAAGGAAAAAGCTGTGGAGGCAGGCATGTTGTGCTACTTTTGCGCTCTTCTTGGCTAGTTCTTCGCAGCTGCTGTGTTCTTGGAACTCAGGGCTTTCTGGTTAATAGAGCCCTTACCCTAGGCGTAACTCAAACCTTAAGCCTAGGAAGGAAAATCAGCCTATGGTTCGGGATGGTCTCATGGAAATATCAGTGGTGGCAGCCAAGTTGCGTCACTTTTGCGCTCCCCTTGGGATGCCTTTTGCAGCTGCAGTGTGCCTGGAGCCCAGGGCTTCCTGGTTTTAAAAGTCCTAGGCCTAAGCCTAACAGTAACCCTAGGAAGGTAAATCAGCCGGGTATTAGGGTTCTTCCTAAGGGAAAAGCCGTGAAAGCAGCCATGTTGTGGCACTTCTGCACTCCCTTTGGGATGCCTTTGGCAGATGAAGTAAGCCTGGAACTCAGGGCTTCCTGGTTAAAGAAATCCAAGCCCTAGGCTGAACCCTAACCCTAACCCTAGGCAGATAAATCAGCCTAGGTATAGGGATGGTGCCAAGGAAAAAGCTGTGAAAGCTGCCATGTTGTTGCACTTTTGTACTCCCCTTGGGATGCCTTGAACAGCTGCAGTGTGCCTGGAGCCCAGGTCTTCCTTGTTTCAAAAATCCTAGCCCTAGCCCTAAGCCTAACAGTAACCCTGGGAAGGTAAATCAGCCTGGTGTTAGGCTTCTTGCCAAGGAAAAAGCCGTGAAAGCAGCCATGTTGTGGCACATTTGCACTCCCTTTTGGATGCCTTTCACAGCTGCAGTGTGCCTGGAACTCAGGGCTTCCTGATTTTAAAAATCCTAGCCCTAGGCCAAACCCCAACCCTAAGACGAGAAAGGCAAATCAGCCAGGAATTAGGCATGTCCACAAGGAAAAAGCTGTGGAGGCAGGCATGTTGTGGTACTTTTGCGCTCTTCTTGGCTAGTCCTTCGCAGCTGCTGTGTTCTTGGAACTCAGGGCTTTCTGGTTAATAGAGCCCTTACCCTAGGCGTAACTCAAACCTTAACCCTAGGAAGGAAAATCAACCTATGGTTCGGGATGGTCTCATGGAAATATCAGTGGTGGCAGCCAAGTTGCGTCACTTTTGCGCTCCCCTTGGGATGCCTTTTGCAGCTGCAGTGTGCCTGGAGCCCAGGGCTTCCTGGTTTTAAAAGTCCTAGGCCTAAGCCTAACAGTAACCCTAGGAAGGTAAATCAGCCGGGTATTAGGGTTCTTCCTAAGGGAAAAGCCGTGAAAGCAGCCATGTTGTGGCACTTCTGCACTCCCTTTGGGATGCCTTTGGCAGATGAAGTAAGCCTGGAACTCAGGGCTTCCTGGTTAAAGAAATCCAAGCCCTAGGCTGAACCCTAACCCTAACCCTAGGCAGATAAATCAGCCTAGGTATAGGGATGGTGCCAAGGAAAAAGCTGTGAAAGGTGCCATGTTGTTGCACTTTTGTACTCCCCTTGGGATGCCTTGAACAGCTGCAGTGTGCCTGGAGCCCAGGTCTTCCTTGTTTGAAAACTCCTACCCCTAGCCCTAAGCCTAACAGTAACCCTGGGAAGGGAAATCAGCCTGGTGTTAGGCTTCTTGCCAAGGAAAAAGCCGTGAAAGCAGCCATGTTGTGGCACATTTGCACTCCCTTTTGGATGCCTTTCACAGCTGCAGTGTGCCTGGAACTCAGGGCTTCCTGATTTTAAAAATCCTAGCCCTAGGCCGAACCCCAACCCTAAGACGAGAAAGGCAAATCAGCCAGGAATTAGGCATGTCCCCAAGGAAAAAGCTGTGGAGGCAGGCATGTTGTGCTACTTTTGCGCTCTTCTTGGGTAGTCCTTCGCAGCTGCTGTGTTCTTGGAACTCAGGGCTTTCTGGTTAATAGAACCCTTACCCTAGGCGTAACTCAAACCTTAAGCCTAGGAAGGAAAATCAGCCTATGGTTCGGGATGGTCTCATGGAAATATCAGTGGTGGCAGCCAAGTTGCGTCACTTTTGCGCTCCCCTTGGGATGCCTTTCGCAGCTGCAGTGTGCCTGGAGCCCAGGGCTTCCTGGTTTTAAAAGTCCTAGGCCTAAGCCTAACAGTAACCCTGGGAAGGTAAATCAGCCTGGTGTTAGGCTTCTTGCCAAGGAAAAAGCCGTGAAAGCAGCCATGTTGTGGCACTTCTGCACTCCCTTTGGGATGCCTTTGGCAGATGAAGTAAGCCTGGAACTCAGGGCTTCCTGGTTAAAGAAATCCAAGCCCTAGGCTGAAGCCTAACCCTAACCCTAGGCAGATAAATCAGCCTAGGTATAGGGATGGTGCCAAGGAAAAAGCTGTGAAAGCTGCCATGTTGTTGCACTTTTGTACTCCCCTTGGTATGCCTTGAACAGCTGCAGTGTGCCTGGAGCCCAGGGCTTCCTAGTTTTAAAAATCCTAGCCCTAGGCCTAAGCCTAACAGTAACCCTGGGAAGGTAAATCAGCCTAGTGTTAGGCTTCTTGCCAAGGAAAAAGCCGTGAAAGCAGCCATGTTGTGGCACTTTTGCACTCCCTTTTGGATGCCTTTCACAGCTGCAGTGTGCCTGGAACTCAGGGCTTCCTGATTTTAAAAATCCTAGCCCTAGGCCGAACCCCAACCCTAAGACGAGAAAGGCAAATCAGCCAGGAATTAGGCATGTCCCCAAGGAAAAAGCTGTGGAGGCAGGCATGTTGTGCTACTTTTGCGCTCTTCTTGGGTAGTCCTTCGCAGCTGCTGTGTTCTTGGAACTCAGGTCTTTCTGGTTAATAGAGCCCTTACCCTAGGCGTAACTCAAACCTTAAGCCTAGGAAGGAAAATCAGCCTATGGTTCGGGATGGTCTCATGGAAATATCAGTGGTGGCAGCCAAGTTGCGTCACTTTTGCGCTCCCCTTGGGATGCCTTTTGCAGCTGCAGTGTGCCTGGAGCCCAGGGCTTCCTGGTTTTAAAAGTCCTAGGCCTAAGCCTAACAGTAACCCTAGGAAGGTAAATCAGCCGGGTATTAGGGTTCTTCCTAAGGGAAAAGCCGTGAAAGCAGCCATGTTGTGGCACTTCTGCACTCCCTTTGGGATGCCTTTGGCAGATGAAGTAAGCCTGGAACTCAGGGCTTCCTGGTTAAAGAAATCCAAGCCCTAGGCTGAACCCTAACCCTAACCCTAGGCAGATAAATCAGCCTAGGTATAGGGATGGTGCCAAGGAAAAAGCTGTGAAAGCTGCCATGTTGTTGCACTTTTGTACTCCCCTTGGGATGCCTTGAACAGCTGCAGTGTGCCTGGAGCCCAGGTCTTCCTTGTTTCAAAAATCCTAGCCCTAGCCCTAAGCCTAACAGTAACCCTGGGAAGGTAAATCAGCCTGGTGTTAGGCTTCTTGCCAAGGAAAAAGCCGTGAAAGCAGCCATGTTGTGGCACATTTGCACTCCCTTTTGGATGCCTTTCACAGCTCCAGTGTGCCTGGAACTCAGGGCTTCCTGATTTTAAAAATCCTAGCCCTAGGCCAAACCCCAACCCTAAGACGAGAAAGGCAAATCAGCCAGGAATTAGGCATGTCCCCAAGGAAAAAGCTGTGGAGGCAGGCATGTTGTGCTACTTTTGCGCTCTTCTTGGCTAGTTCTTCGCAGCTGCTGTGTTCTTGGAACTCAGGGCTTTCTGGTTAATAGAGCCCTGACCCTAGGCGTAACTCAAACCTTAACCCTAGGAAGGAAAATCAGCCTATGGTTCGGGATGGTCTCATGGAAATATCAGTGGTGGCAGCCAAGTTGCGTCACTTTTGCGCTCCCCTTGGGATGCCTTTCGCAGCTGCAGTGTGCCTGGAGCCCAGGGCTTCCTGGTTTTAAAAGTCCTAGTCCTAAGCCTAACAGGAACCCTAGGAAGGTAAATCAGCCAGGTATTAGGGTTCTTCCTAAGGGAAAAGCCGTGAAAGCAGCCATGTTGTGGCACTTCTGCACTCCCTTTGGGATGCCTTTGGCAGATGAAGTAAGCCTGGAACTCAGGGCTTCCTGGTTAAAGAAATCCAAGCCCTAGGCTGAACCCTAACCCTAACCCTAGGCAGATAAATCAGCCTAGGTATAGGGATGGTGCCAAGGAAAAAGCTGTGAAAGCTGCCATGTTGTTGCACTTTTGTACTCCCCTTGGGATGCCTTGAACAGCTGCAGTGTGCCTGGAGCCCAGGGCTTCCTAGTTTTAAAAATCCTAGCCCTAGGCCTAAGCCTAACAGTAACCCTGGGAAGGTAAATCAGCCTGCTGTTAGGCTTCTTGCCAAGGAAAAAGCCGTGAAAGCAGCCATGTTGTGGCACTTTTGCACTCCCTTTTGGATGCCTTTCACAGCTCCAGTGTGCCTGGAACTCAGGGCTTCCTGATTTTAAAAATCCTAGCCCTAGGCCAAACCCCAACCCTAAGACGAGAAAGGCAAATCAGCCAGGAATTAGGCATGTCCCCAAGGAAAAAGCTGTGGAGGCAGGCATGTTGTGGTACTTTTGCGCTCTTCTTGGCTAGTCCATCGCAGCTGCTGTGTTCTTGGAACTCAGGGCTTTCTGGTTAATAGAGCCCTTACCCTAGGCGTAACTCAAACCTTAACCCTAGGAAGGAAAATCAGCCTATGGTTCGGGATGGTCTAATGGAAATATCAGTGGTGGCAGCCAAGTTGCGTCACTTTTGCGCTCCCCTTGGGATGCCTTTTGCAGCTGCAGTGTGCCTGGAGCCCAGGGCTTCCTGGTTTTAAAAGTCCTAGGCCTAAGCCTAACAGTAACCCTAGGAAGGTAAATCAGCCAGGTATTAGGGTTCTTCCTAAGGGAAAAGCCGTGAAAGCAGCCATGTTGTGGCACTTCTGCACTCCCTTTGGGATGCCTTTGGCAGATGAAGTAAGCCTGGAACTCAGGGCTTCCTGGTTTAAGAAATCCAAGCCCTAGGCTAAACCCTAACCCTAACCCTAGGCAGATAAATCAGCCTAGGTATAGGGATGGTGCCAAGGAAAAAGCTGTGAAAGCTGCCATGTTGTTGCACTTTTGTACTCCCCTTGGGATGCCTTGAGCAGCTGCAGTGTGCCTGGAGCCCAGGGCTTCCTAGTTTTAAAAATCCTAGCCCTAGGCCTAAGCCTAACAGTAACCCTGGGAAGGTAAATCAGCCTGGTGTTAGGCTTCTTGCCAAGGAAAAAGCCGTGAAAGCAGCCATGTTGTGGCACTTTTGCACTCCCTTTTGGATGCCTTTCACAGCTGCAGTGTGCCTGGAACTCAGGGCTTCCTGATTTTAAAAATCCTAGCCCTAGGCCGAACCCCAACCCTAAGACGAGAAAGGCAAATCAGCCAGGAATTAGGCATGTCCCCAAGGAAAAAGCTGTGGAGGCAGGCATGTTGTGGTACTTTTGCGCTCTTCTTGGCTAGTCCTTCGCAGCTGCTGTGTTCTTGGAACTCAGGGCTTTCTGGTTAATAGAGCCCTTACCCTAGGCGTAACTCAAACCTTAACCCTAGGAAGGAAAATCAGCCTATGGTTCGGGATGGTCTAATGGAAATATCAGTGGTGGCAGCCAAGTTGCGTCACTTTTGCGCTCCCCTTGGGATGCCTTTCGCAGCTGCAGTGTGCCTGGAGCCCAGGGCTTCCTGGTTTTAAAAGTCCTAGGCCTAAGCCTAACAGTAACCCTAGGAAGGTAAATCAGCCGGGTATTAGGGTTCTTCCTAAGGGAAAAGCCGTGAAAGCAGCCATGTTGTGGCACTTCTGCACTCCCTTTGGGATGCCTTTGGCAGATGAAGTAAGCCTGGAACTCAGGGCTTCCTGGTTAAAGAAATCCAAGCCCTAGGCTGAACCCTAACCCTAACCCTAGGCAGATAAATCAGCCTAGGTATAGGGATGGTGCCAAGGAAAAAGCTGTGAAAGCTGCCATGTTGTTGGACTTTTGTACTCCCCTTGGGATGCCTTGAACAGCTGCAGTGTGCCTGGAGCTAAGGGCTTCCTAGTTTTAAAAATCCTAGCCCTAGGCCTAAGCCTAACAGTAACCCTGGGAAGGTAAATCAGCCTGGTGTTAGGCTTCTTGCCAAGGAAAAAGCCGTGAAAGCAGCCATGTTGTGGCACTTTTGCACTCCCTTTTGGATGCCTTTCACAGCTCCAGTGTGCCTGGAACTCAGGGCTTCCTGATTTTAAAAATCCTAGCCCTAGGCCGAACCCCAACCCTAAGACGAGAAAGGCAAATCAGCCAGGAATTAGGCATGTCCCCAAGGAAAAAGCTGTGGAGACAGGCATGTTGTGCTACTTTTGCGCTCTTCTTGGGTAGTCCTTCGCAGCTGCTGTGTTCTTGGAACTCAGGGCTTTCTGGTTAATAGAGCCCTTACCCTAGGCGTAACTCAAACCTTAAGCCTAGGAAGGAAAATCAGCCTATGGTTCGGGATGGTCTCATGGAAATATCAGTGGTGGCAGCCAAGTTGCGTCACTTTTGCGCTCCCCTTGGGATGCCTTTTGCAGCTGCAGTGTGCCTGGAGCCCAGGGCTTCCTGGTTTTAAAAGTCCTAGGCCTAAGCCTAACAGTAACCCTAGGAAGGTAAATCAGCCGGGTATTAGGGTTCTTCCTAAGGGAAAAGCCGTGAAAGCAGCCATGTTGTGGCACTTCTGCACTCCCTTTGGGATGCCTTTGGCAGATGAAGTAAGCCTGGAACTCAGGGCTTCCTGGTTAAAGAAATCCAAGCCCTAGGCTAAACCCTAACCCTAACCCTAGGCAGATAAATCAGCCTAGGTATAGGGATGGTGCCAAGGAAAAAGCTGTGAAAGCTGCCATGTTGTTGGACTTTTGTACTCCCCTTGGGATGCCTTGAACAGCTGCAGTGTGCCTGGAGCCCAGGGCTTCCTAGTTTTAAAAATCCTAGCCCTAGGCCTAAGCCTAACAGTAACCCTGGGAAGGTAAATCAGCCTGGTGTTAGGCTTCTTGCCAAGGAAAAAGCCGTGAAAGCAGCCATGTTGTGGCACTTCTGCACTCCCTTTGGGATGCCTTTGGCAGATGAAGTAAGCCGGGAACTCAGGGCTTCCTGATTTTAAAAATCCAAGCCCTAGGCCGAACCCCAACCCTAAGACGAGAAAGGCAAATCAGCCAGGAATTAGGCATGTCCCCAAGGAAAAAGCTGTGGAGGCAGGCATGTTGTGGTACTTTTGCGCTCTTCTTGGCTAGTCCTTCGCAGCTGCTCTGTTCTTGGAACTCAGGGCTTTCTGGTAAATAGAGCCCTTACCCTAGGCGTAACTCAAACCTTAACCCTAGGAAGGAAAATCAGCCTATGGTTTGGGATGGTCTCATGGAAATATCAGTGGTGGCAGCCAAGTTGCGTCACTTTTGCGCTCCCCTTGGGATGCCTTTTGCAGCTGCAGTGTGCCTGGAGCCCAGGGCTTCCTGGTTTTAAAAGTCCTAGGCCTAAGCCTAACAGTAACCCTAGGAAGGTAAATCAGCCGGGTATTAGGGTTCTTCCTAAGGGAAAAGCTGTGAAAGCAGCCATGTTGTGGCACTTCTGCACTCCCTTTGGGATGCCTTTGGCAGATGAAGTAAGCCTGGAACTCAGGGCTTCCTGGTTAAAGAAATCCAAGCCCTAGGCTGAACCCTAACCCTAACCCTAGGCAGATAAATCAGCCTAGGTATAGGGATGGTGCCAAGGAAAAAGCTGTGAAAGCTGCCATGCACTTTTGTACTCCCCTTGGGATGCCTTGAACAGCTGCAGTGTGCCTGGAGCTAAGGGCTTCCTAGTTTTAAAAATCCTAGCCCTAGGCCTAAGCCTAACAGTAACCCTGGGAAGGTGAATCAGCCTGGTGTTAGGCTTCTTGCCAAGGAAAAAGCCGTGAAAGCAGCCATGTTGTGGCACTTTTGCACTCCCTTTTTGATGCCTTTCACAGCTGCAGTGTGCCTGGAACTCAGGGCTTCCTGATTTTAAAAATCCTAGCCCTAGGCCGAACCCCAACCATAAGACGAGAAAGGCAAATCAGCCAGGAATTAGGCATGTCCACAAGGAAAAAGCTGTGGAGGCAGGCATGTTGTGCTACTTTTGCGCTCTTCTTGGCTAGTCCTTCGCAGCTGCTGTGTTCTTGGAACTCAGGGCTTTCTGGTTAATAGAACCCTTACCCTAGGCGTAACTCAAACCTTAACCCTAGGAAGGAAAATCAACCTATGGTTCGGGATGGTCTCATGGAAATATCAGTGGTGGCAGCCAAGTTGCGTCACTTTTGCGCTCCCCTTGGGATGCCTTTCGCAGCTGCAGTGTGCCTGGAGCCCAGGGCTTCCTGGTTTTAAAAGTCCTAGGCCTAAGCCTAACAGTAACCCTAGGAAGGTAAATCAGCCGGGTATTAGGGTTCTTCCTAAGGGAAAAGCCGTGAAAGCAGCCATGTTGTGGCACTTCTGCACTCCTTTTGGGATGCCTTTGGCAGATGAAGTAAGCCTGGAACTCAGGGCTTCCTGGTTAAAGAAATCCAAGCCCTAGGCTGAAGCCTAACCCTAACCCTAGGCAGATAAATCAGCCTAGGTATAGGGATGGTGCCAAGGAAAAAGCTGTGAAAGCTGCCATGTTGTTGCGTCACTTTTGTACTCCCCTTGGGATGCCTTTCGCAGCTGCAGTGTGCCTGGAGCCCAGGGCTTCCTGGTTTTAAAAGTCCTAGGCCTAAGCCTAACAGTAACCCTAGGAAGGTAAATCAGCCGGGTATTAGGGTTCTTCCTAAGGGAAAAGCCGTGAAAGCAGCCATGTTGTGGCACTTCTGCACTCGCTTTGGGATGCCTTTGGCAGATGAAGTAAGCCTGGAACTCAGGGCTTCCTGGTTAAAGAAATCCAAGCCCTAGGCTGAACCCTAACCCTAACCCTAGGCAGATAAATCAGCCTAGGTATAGGGATGGTGCCAAGGAAAAAGCTGTGAAAGCTGCCATGTTGTTGCACTTTTGTACTCCCCTTGGGATGCCTTGAACAGCTGCAGTGTGCCTGGAGCTAAGGGCTTCCTAGTTTTAAAAATCCTAGCCCTAGGCCTAAGCCTAACAGTAACCCTGGGAAGGTAAATCAGCCTGGTGTTAGGCTTCTTGCCAAGGAAAAAGCCGTGAAAGCAGCCATGTTGTGGCACTTTTGCACTCCCTTTTGGATGCCTTTCACAGCTGCAGTGTGCCTGGAACTCAGGGCTTCCTGATTTTAAAAATCCTAGCCCTAGGCCGAACCCCAACCCTAAGACGAGAAAGGCAAATCAGCCAGGAATTAGGCATGTCCCCAAGGAAAAAGCTGTGGAGGCAGGCATGTTGTGGTACTTTTGCGCTCTTCTTGGCTAGTCCTTCGCAGCTGCTGTGTTCTTGGAACTCAGGGCTTTCTGGTAAATAGAACCCTTACCCTAGGCGTAACTCAAACCTTAAGCCTAGGAAGGAAAATCAGCCTATGGTTCGGGATGGTCTCATGGAAATATCAGTGGTGGCAGCCAAGTTGCGTCACTTTTGCGCTCCCCTTGGGATGCCTTTTGCAGCTGCAGTGTGCCTGGAGCCCAGGGCTTCCTGGTTTTAAAAGTCCTAGGCCTAAGCCTAACAGTAACCCTAGGAAGGTAAATCAGCCGGGTATTAGGGTTCTTCCTAAGGGAAAAGCCGTGAAAGCAGCCATGTTGTGGCACTTCTGCACTCCCTTTGGGATGCCTTTGGCAGATGAAGTAAGCCTGGAACTCAGGGCTTCCTGGTTAAAGAAATCCAAGCCCTAGGCTGAACCCTAACCCTAACCCTAGGCAGATAAATCAGCCTAGGTATAGGGATGGTGCCAAGGAAAAAGCTGTGAAAGCTGCCATGTTGTTGCACTTTTGTACTCCCCTTGGGATGCCTTGAACAGCTGCAGTGTGACTGGAGCTAAGGGCTTCCTAGTTTTAAAATTCCTAGCCCTAGGCCTAAGCCTAACAGTAACCCTGGGAAGGTAAATCAGCCTGGTGTTAGGCTTCTTGCCAAGGAAAAAGCCGTGAAAGCAGCCATGTTGTGGCACTTTTGCACTCCCTTTTGGATGCCTTTCACAGCTCCAGTGTGCCTGGAACTCAGGGCTTCCTGATTTTAAAAATCCTAGCCCTAGGCCGAACCCCAACCCTAAGACGAGAAAGGCAAATCAGCCAGGAATTAGGCATGTCCCCAAGGAAAAAGCTGTGGAGGCAGGCATGTTGTGGTACTTTTGCACTCTTCTTGGCTAGTCCTTCGCAGCTGCTGTGTTCTTGGAACTCAGGGCTTTCTGGTTAATAGAACCCTTACCCTAGGCGTAACTCAAACCTTAAGCCTAGGAAGGAAAATCAGCCTATGGTTCGGGATGGTCTCATGGAAATATCAGTGGTGGCAGCCAAGTTGCGTCACTTTTGCGCTCCCCTTGGGATGCCTTTCGCAGCTGCAGTGTGCATGGAGCCCAGGGCTTCCTGGTTTTAAAAGTCCTAGGCCTAAGCCTAACAGTAACCCTAGGAAGGTAAATCAGCCGGGTATTAGGGTTCTTCCTAAGGGAAAAGCCGTGAAAGCAGCCATGTTGTGGCACTTCTGCACTCCCTTTGGGATGCCTTTGGCAGATGAAGTAAGCCTGGAACTCAGGGCTTCCTGGTTAAAGAAATCCAAGCCCTAGGCTGAAGCCTAACCCTAACCCTAGGCAGATAAATCAGCCTAGGTATAGGGATGGTGCCAAGGAAAAAGCTGTGAAAGCTGCCATGTTGTTGCACTTTTGTACTCCCCTTGGGATGCCTTGAACAGCTGCAGTGTGCCTGGAGCTAAGGGCTTCCTAGTTTTAAAAATCCTAGCCCTAGGCCTAAGCCTAACAGTAACCCTGGGAAGGGAAATCAGCCTGGTGTTAGGCTTCTTGCCAAGGAAAAAGCCGTGAAAGCAGCCATGTTGTGGCACTTTTGCACTCCCTTTTGGATGCCTTTCACAGCTCCAGTGTGCCTGGAACTCAGGGCTTCCTGATTTTAAAAATCCTAGCCCTAGGCCGAACCCCAACCCTAAGACGAGAAAGGCAAATCAGCCAGGAATTAGGCATGTCCCCAAGGAAAAAGCTGTGGAGGCAGGCATGTTGTGGTACTTTTGCGCTCTTCTTGGCTAGTCCTTCGCAGCTGCTGTGTTCTTGAAACTCAGGGCTTTCTGGTTAATAGAGCCCTTACCCTAGGCGTAACTCAAACCTTAACCCTAGGAAGGAAAATCAACCTATGGTTCGGGATGGTCTCATGGAAATATCAGTGGTGGCAGCCAAGTTGCGTCACTTTTGCGCTCCCCTTGGGATGCCTTTCGCAGCTGCAGTGTGCCTGGAGCCCAGGGCTTCCTGGTTTTAAAAGTCCTAGGCCTAAGCCTAACAGTAACCCTAGGAAGGTAAATCAGCCGGGTATTAGGGTTCTTCCTAAGGGAAAAGCCGTGAAAGCAGCCATGTTGTGGCACTTCTGCACTCCCTTTGGGATGCCTTTGGCAGATGAAGTAAGCCTGGAACTCAGGGCTTCCTGGTTAAAGAAATCCAAGCCCTAGGCTGAACCCTAACCCTAACCCTAGGCAGATAAATCAGCCTAGGTATAGGGATGGTGCCAAGGAAAAAGCTGTGAAAGCTGCCATGTTGTTGCACTTTTGTACTCCCCTTGGGATGCCTTGAACAGCTGCAGTGTGCCTGGAGCTAAGGGCTTCCTAGTTTTAAAAATCCTAGCCCTAGGCCTAAGCCTAACAGTAACCCTGGGAAGGTAAATCAGCCTGGTGTTAGGCTTCTTGCCAAGGAAAAAGCCGTGAAAGCAGCCATGTAGTGGCACTTTTGCACTCCCTTTTGGATGCCTTTCACAGCTCCAGTGTGCCTGGAACTCAGGGCTTCCTGATTTTAAAAATCCTAGCCCTAGGCCGAACCCCAACCCTAAGACGAGAAAGGCAAATCAGCCAGGAATTAGGCATGTCCCCATGGAAAAAGCTGTGGAGGCAGGCATGTTGTGCTACTTTTGCGCTCTTCTTGGGTAGTCCTTCGCAGCTGCTGTGTTCTTGGAACTCAGGGCTTTCTGGTTAATAGAGCCCTTACCCTAGGCGTAACTCAAACCTTAACCCTAGGAAGGAAAATCAGCCTATGGTTCGGGATGGTCTCATGGAAATATCAGTGGTGGCAGCCAAGTTGCGTCACTTTTGCGCTCCCCTTGGGATGCCTTTCGCAGCTGCAGTGTGCCTGGAGCCCAGGGCTTCCTGGTTTTAAAAGTCCTAGGCCTAAGCCTAACAGTAACCCTAGGAAGGTAAATCAGCCGGGTATTAGGGTTCTTCCTAAGGGAAAAGCCGTGAAAGCAGCCATGTTGTGGCACTTCTGCACTCCCTTTGGGATGCCTTTGGCAGATGAAGTAAGCCTGGAACTCAGGGCTTCCTGGTTAAAGAAATCCAAGCCCTAGGCTGAACCCTAACCCTAACCCTAGGCAGATAAATCAGCCTAGGTATAGGGATGGTGCCAAGGAAAAAGCTGTGAAAGCTGCCATGTTGTTGCACTTTTGTACTCCCCTTGGGATGCCTTGAACAGCTGCAGTGTGCCTGGAGCTAAGGGCTTCCTAGTTTTAAAAATCCTAGCCCTAGGCCTAAGCCTAACAGTAACCCTGGGAAGGGAAATCAGCCTGGTGTTAGGCTTCTTGCCAAGGAAAAAGCCGTGAAAGCAGCCATGTTGTGGCACTTTTGCACTCCCTTTTGGATGCCTTTCACAGCTGCAGTGTGCCTGGAACTCAGGGCTTCCTGATTTTAAAAATCCTAGCCCTAGGCCGAACCCCAACCCTAAGACGAGAAAGGCAAATCAGCCAGGAATTAGGCATGTCCCCATGGAAAAAGCTGTGGAGGCAGGCATGTTGTGCTACTTTTGCGCTCTTCTTGGGTAGTCCTTCGCAGCTGCTGTGTTCTTGGAACTCAGGGCTTTCTGGTTAATAGAGCCCTTACCCTAGGCGTAACTCAAACCTTAAGCCTAGGAAGGAAAATCAGCCTATGGTTCGGGATGGTCTCATGGAAATATCAGTGGTGGCAGCCAAGTTGCGTCACTTTTGCGCTCCCCTTGGGATGCCTTTCGCAGCTGCAGTGTGCCTGGAGCCCAGGGCTTCCTGGTTTTAAAAGTCCTAGGCCTAAGCCTAACAGTAACCCTAGGAAGGTAAATCAGCCGGGTATTAGGGTTCTTCCTAAGGGAAAAGCCGTGAAAGCAGCCATGTTGTGGCACTTCTGCACTCCCTTTGGGATGCCTTTGGCAGATGAAGTAAGCCTGGAACTCAGGGCTTCCTGGTTAAAGAAATCCAAGCCCTAGGCTGAACCCTAACCCTAACCCTAGGCAGATAAATCAGCCTAGGTATAGGGATGGTGCCAAGGAAAAAGCTGTGAAAGCTGCCATGTTGTTGCACTTTTGTACTCCCCTTGGGATGCCTTGAACAGCTGCAGTGTGCCTGGAGCTAAGGGCTTCCTAGTTTTAAAAATCCTAGCCCTAGGCCTAAGCCTAACAGTAACCCTGGGAAGGGAAATCAGCCTGCTGTTAGGCTTCTTGCCAAGGAAAAAGCCGTGAAAGCAGCCATGTTGTGGCACTTTTGCACTCCCTTTTGGATGCCTTTCACAGCTGCAGTGTGCCTGGAACTCAGGGCTTCCTGATTTTAAAAATCCTAGCCCTAGGCCGAACCCCAACCCTAAGACGAGAAAGGCAAATCAGCCAGGAATTAGGCATGTCCCCAAGGAAAAAGCTGTGGAGGCAGGCATGTTGTGGTACTTTTGCACTCTTCTTGGCTAGTCCTTCGCAGCTGCTGTGTTCTTGGAACTCAGGGCTTTCTGGTTAATAGAGCCCTTACCCTAGGCGTAACTCAAACCTTAACCCTAGGAAGGAAAATCAACCTATGGTTCGGGATGGTCTCATGGAAATATCAGTGGTGGCAGCCAAGATGCGTCACTTTTGCGCTCCCCTTGGGATGCCTTTCGCAGCTGCAGTGTGCCTGGAGCCCAGGGCTTCCTGGTTTTAAAAGTCCTAGGCCTAAGCCTAACAGTAACCCTAGGAAGGTAAATCAGCCGGGTATTAGGGTTCTTCCTAAGGGAAAAGCCGTGAAAGCAGCCATGTTGTGGCACTTCTGCACTCCCTTTGGGATGCCTTTGGCAGATGAAGTAAGCCTGGAACTCAGGGCTTCCTGGTTAAAGAAATCCAAGCCCTAGGCTGAACCCTAACCCTAACCCTAGGCAGATAAATCAGCCTAGGTATAGGGATGGTGCCAAGGAAAAAGCTGTGAAAGCTGCCATGTTGTTGCACTTTTGTACTCCCCTTGGGATGCCTTGAACAGCTGCAGTGTGCCTGGAGCTAAGGGCTTCCTAGTTTTAAAAATCCTAGCCCTAGGCCTAAGCCTAACAGTAACCCTGGGAAGGTAAATCAGCCTGGTGTTAGGCTTCTTGCCAAGGAAAAAGCCGTGAAAGCAGCCATGTTGTGGCACTTTTGCACTCCCTTTTGGATGCCTTTCACAGCTCCAGTGTGCCTGGAACTCAGGGCTTCCTGATTTTAAAAATCCTAGCCCTAGGCCGAACCCCAACCCTAAGACGAGAAAGGCAAATCAGCCAGGAATTAGGCATGTCCCCAAGGAAAAAGCTGTGGAGGCAGGCATGTTGTGGTACTTTTGCGCTCTTCTTGGCTAGTCCTTCGCAGCTGCTGTGTTCTTGGAACTCAGGGCTTTCTGATAAATAGAGCCCTTACACTAGGCGTAACTCAAACCTTAACCCTAGGAAGGAAAATCAACCTATGGTTCGGGATGGTCTCATGGAAATATCAGTGGTGGCAGCCAAGTTGCGTCACTTCTGCGCTCCCCTTGGGATGCCTTTTGCAGCTGCAGTGTGCCTGGAGCCCAGGGCTTCCTGGTTTTAAAAATCCTAGGCCTAAGCCTAACAGTAACCCTAGGAAGGTAAATCAGCCGGGTATTAGGGTTCTTCCTAAGGGAAAAGCCGTGAAAGCAGCCATGTTGTGGCACTTCTGCACTCCCTTTGGGATGCCTTTGGCAGATGAAGTAAGCCTGGAACTCAGGGCTTCCTGGTTAAAGAAATCCAAGCCCTAGGCTGAAGCCTAACCCTAACCCTAGGCAGATAAATCAGCCTAGGTATAGGGATGGTGCCAAGGAAAAAGCTGTGAAAGCTGCCATGTTGTTGAACTTTTGTACTCCCCTTGGGATGCCTTGAACAGCTGCAGTGTGCCTGGAGCTAAGGGCTTCCTAGTTTTAAAAATCCTAGCCCTAGGCCTAAGCCTAACAGTAACCCTGGGAAGGGAAATCAGCCTGCTGTTAGGCTTCTTGCCAAGGAAAAAGCCGTGAAAGCAGCCATGTTGTGGCACTTTTGCACTCCCTTTTGGATGCCTTTCACAGCTCCAGTGTGCCTGGAACTCAGGGCTTCCTGATTTTAAAAATCCTAGCCCTAGGCCGAACCCCAACCCTAAGACGAGAAAGGCAAATCAGCCAGGAATTAGGCATGTCCCCATGGAAAAAGCTGTGGAGGCAGGCATGTTGTGGTACTTTTGCAATCTTCTTGGCTAGTCCTTCGCAGCTGCTGTGTTCTTGGAACTCAGGGCTTTCTGGTTAATAGAGCCCTTACCCTAGGCGTAACTCAAACCTTAACCCTAGGAAGGAAAATCAGCCAATGGTTCGGGATGGTCTCATGGAAATATCAGTGGTGGCAGCCAAGTTGCGTCACTTTTGCGCTCCCCTTGGGATGCCTTTCGCAGCTGCAGTGTGCCTGGAGCCCAGGGCTTCCTGGTTTTAAAAGTCCTAGGCCTAAGCCTAACAGTAACCCTAGGAAGGTAAATCAGCCGGGTATTAGGGTTCTTCCTAAGGGAAAAGCCGTGAAAGCAGCCATGTTGTGGCACTTCTGCACTCCCTTTGGGATGCCTTTGGCAGATGAAGTAAGCCTGGAACTCAGGGCTTCCTGGTTAAAAAAATCCAAGCCCTAGGCTGAACCCTAACCCTAACCCTAGGCAGATAAATCAGCCTAGGTATAGGGATGGTGCCAAGGAAAAAGCTGTGAAAGCTGCCATGTTGTTGCACTTTTGTACTCCCCTTGGGATGCCTTGAACAGCTGCAGTGTGCCTGGAGCTAAGGGCTTCCTTGTTTCAAAAATCCTAGCCCTAGGCCTAAGCCTAACAGTAACCCTGGGAAGGTAAATCAGCCTGCTGTTAGGCTTCTTGCCAAGGAAAAAGCCGTGAAAGCAGCCATGTTGTGGCACTTTTGCACTCCCTTTTGGATGCCTTTCACAGCTCCAGTGTGCCTGGAACTCAGGGCTTCCTGATTTTAAAAATCCTAGCCCTAGGCCGAACCCCAACCCTAAGACGAGAAAGGCAAATCAGCCAGGAATTAGGCATGTCCCCAAGGAAAAAGCTGTGGAGGCAGGCATGTTGTGGTACTTTTGCGCTCTTCTTGGCTAGTCCTTCGCAGCTGCTGTGTTCTTGGAACTCAGGGCTTTCTGATAAATAGAGCCCTTACACTAGGCGTAACTCAAACCTTAACCCTAGGAAGGAAAATCAACCTATGGTTCGGGATGGTCTCATGGAAATATCAGTGGTGGCAGCCAAGTTGCGTCACTTCTGCGCTCCCCTTGGGATGCCTTTTGCAGCTGCAGTGTGCCTGGAGCCCAGGGCTTCCTGGTTTTAAAAATCCTAGGCCTAAGCCTAACAGTAACCCTAGGAAGGTAAATCAGCCGGGTATTAGGGTTCTTCCTAAGGGAAAAGCCGTGAAAGCAGCCATGTTGTGGCACTTCTGCACTCCCTTTGGGATGCCTTTGGCAGATGAAGTAAGCCTGGAACTCAGGGCTTCCTGGTTAAAGAAATCCAAGCCCTAGGCTGAAGCCTAACCCTAACCCTAGGCAGATAAATCAGCCTAGGTATAGGGATGGTGCCAAGGAAAAAGCTGTGAAAGCTGCCATGTTGTTGAACTTTTGTACTCCCCTTGGGATGCCTTGAACAGCTGCAGTGTGCCTGGAGCTAAGGGCTTCCTAGTTTTAAAAATCCTAGCCCTAGGCCTAAGCCTAACAGTAACCCTGGGAAGGGAAATCAGCCTGCTGTTAGGCTTCTTGCCAAGGAAAAAGCCGTGAAAGCAGCCATGTTGTGGCACTTTTGCACTCCCTTTTGGATGCCTTTCACAGCTCCAGTGTGCCTGGAACTCAGGGCTTCCTGATTTTAAAAAATCCTAGCCCTAGGCCGAACCCCCAACCCTAAGACGAGAAAGGCAAATCAGCCAGGAATTAGGCATGTCCCCAAGGAAAAAGCTGTGGAGGCAGGCATGTTGTGGTACTTTTGCACTCTTCTTGGCTAGTCCTTCGCAGCTGCTGTGTTCTTGGAACTCAGGGCTTTCTGGTTAATAGAACCCTTACCCTAGGCGTAACTCAAACCTTAAGCCTAGGAAGGAAAATCAGCCTATGGTTCGGGATGGTCTCATGGAAATATCAGTGGTGGCAGCCAAGTTGCGTCACTTTTGCGCTCCCCTTGGGATGCCTTTCGCAGCTGCAGTGTGCCTGGAGCCCAGGGCTTCCTGGTTTTAAAAGTCCTAGGCCTAAGCCTAACAGTAACCCTAGGAAGGTAAATCAGCCGGGTATTAGGGTTCTTCCTAAGGGAAAAGCCGTGAAAGCAGCCATGTTGTGGCACTTCTGCACTCCCTTTGGGATGCCTTTGGCAGATGAAGTAAGCCTGGAACTCAGGGCTTCCTGGTTAAAAAAATCCAAGCCCTAGGCTGAACCCTAACCCTAACCCTAGGCAGATAAATCAGCCTAGGTATAGGGATGGTGCCAAGGAAAAAGCTGTGAAAGCTGCCATGTTGTTGCACTTTAGTACTCCCCTTGGGATGCCTTGAACAGCTGCAGTGTGCCTGGAGCTAAGGGCTTCCTAGTTTTAAAAATCCTAGCCCTAGGCCGAAGCCTAACAGTAACCCTGGGAAGGGAAATCAGCCTGGTGTTAGGCTTCTTGCCAAGGAAAAAAGCCGTGAAAGCAGCCATGTTGTGGCACTTTTGCACTCCCTTTTGGATGCCTTTCACAGCTGCAGTGTGCCTGGAACTCAGGGCTTCCTGATTTTAAAAATCCTAGCCCTAGGCCGAACCCCAACCCTAAGACGAGAAAGGCAAATCAGCCAGGAATTAGGCATGTCCCCAAGGAAAAAGCTGTGGAGGCAGGCATGTTGTGGTACTTTTGCGCTCTTCTTGGCTAGTCCTTCGCAGCTGCTGTGTTCTTGGAACTCAGGGCTTTCTGGTTAATAGAGCCCTTACCCTAGGCATAACTCAAACCTTAACCCTAGGAAGGAAAATCAACCTATGGTTCGGGATGGTCTCATGGAAATATCAGTGGTGGCAGCCAAGTTGCGTCACTTTTGCGCTCCCCTTGGGATGCCTTTCGCAGCTGCAGTGTGCCTGGAGCCCAGGGCTTCCTGGTTTTAAAAGTCCTAGGCCTAAGCCTAACAGTAACCCTAGGAAGGTAAATCAGCCGGGTATTAGGGTTCTTCCAAAGGGAAAAGCCGTGAAAGCAGCCATGTTGTGGCCCTTCTGCACTCCCTTTGGGATGCCTTTGGCAGATGAAGTAAGCCTGGAACTCAGGGCTTCCTGGTTAAAGAAATCCAAGCCCTAGGCTGAACCCTAACCCTAACCCTAGGCAGATAAATCAGCCTAGGTATAGGGATGGTGCCAAGGAAAAAGCTGTGAAAGCTGCCATGTTGTTGCACTTTTGTACTCCCCTTGGGATGCCTTGAACAGCTGCAGTGTGCCTGGAGCTAAGGGCTTCCTAGTTTTAAAAATCCTAGCCCTAGGCCTAAGCCTAACAGTAACCCTGGGAAGGGAAATCAGCCTGGTGTTAGGCTTCTTGCCAAGGAAAAAGCCGTGAAAGCAGCCATGTTGTGGCACTTTTGCACTCCCTTTTGGATGCCTTTCACAGCTCCAGTGTGCCTGGAACTCAGGGCTTCCTGATTTTAAAAATCCTAGCCCTAGGCCGAACCCCAACCCTAAGACGAGAAAGGCAAATCAGCCAGGAATTAGGCATGTCCCCAAGGAAAAAGCTGTGGAGGCAGGCATGTTGTGGTACTTTTGCGCTCTTCTTGGCTAGTCCTTCGCAGCTGCTGTGTTCTTGGAACTCAGGGCTTTCTGGTTAATAGAATCCTTACCCTAGGCGTAACTCAAACCTTAACCCTAGGAAGGAAAATCAACCTATGGTTCGGGATGGTCTCATGGAAATATCAGTGGTGGCAGCCAAGTTGCGTCACTTTTGCGCTCCCCTTGGGATGCCTTTCGCAGCTGCAGTGTGCCTGGAGCCCAGGGCTTCCTGGTTTTAAAAGTCCTAGGCCTAAGCCTAACAGTAACCCTAGGAAGGTAAATCAGCCGGGTATTAGGGTTCT
The DNA here is from genome assembly GCF_027887145.1 of Ammospiza caudacuta. Classification (NCBI taxonomy): domain Eukaryota; kingdom Metazoa; phylum Chordata; class Aves; order Passeriformes; family Passerellidae; genus Ammospiza; species Ammospiza caudacuta. Next base: position 539,451 of record NC_080622.1, read on the forward strand.
TCCTAAGGGAAAAGCCGTGAAAGCAGCCATGTTGTGGCACTTCTGCACTCCCTTTGGGATGCCTTTGGCAGATGAAGTAAGCCTGGAACTCAGGGCTTCCTGGTTAAAGAAATCCAAGCCCTAGGCTGAACCCTAACCCTAACCCTAGGCAGATAAATCAGCCTAGGTATAGGGATGGTGCCAAGGAAAAAGCTGTGAAAGCTGCCATGTTGTTGCACTTTTGTACTCCCCTTGGGATGCCTTGAACAGCTGCAGTGTGCCTGGAGCTAAGGGCTTCCTAGTTTTAAAAATCCTAGCCCTAGGCCTAAGCCTAACAGTAACCCTGGGAAGGGAAATCAGCCTGGTGTTAGGCTTCTTGCCAAGGAAAAAGCCGTGAAAGCAGCCATGTTGTGGCACTTTTGCACTCCCTTTTGGATGCCTTTCACAGCTGCAGTGTGCCTGGAACTCAGGGCTTCCTGATTTTAAAAATCCTAGCCCTAGGCCGAACCCCAACCCTAAGACGAGAAAGGCAAATCAGCCAGGAATTAGGCATGTCCCCATGGAAAAAGCTGTGGAGGCAGGCATGTTGTGCTACTTTTGCGCTCTTCTTGGGTAGTCCTTCGCAGCTGCTGTGTTCTTGGAACTCAGGGCTTTCTGGTTAATAGAGCCCTTACCCTAGGCGTAACTCAAACCTTAACCCTAGGAAGGAAAATCAGCCTATGGTTCGGGATGGTCTCATGGAAATATCAGTGGTGGCAGCCAAGTTGCGTCACTTTTGCGCTCCCCTTGGGATGCCTTTCGCAGCTGCAGTGTGCCTGGAGCCCAGGGCTTCCTGGTTTTAAAAGTCCTAGGCCTAAGCCTAACAGTAACCCTAGGAAGGTAAATCAGCCGGGTATTAGGGTTCTTCCTAAGGGAAAAGCCGTGAAAGCAGCCATGTTGTGGCACTTCTGCACTCCCTTTGGGATGCCTTTGGCAGATGAAGTAAGCCTGGAACTCAGGGCTTCCTGGTTAAAGAAATCCAAGCCCTAGGCTGAACCCTAACCCTAACCCTAGGCAGATAAATCAGCCTAGGTATAGGGATGGTGCCAAGGAAAAAGCTGTGAAAGCTGCCATGTTGTTGCACTTTTGTACTCCCCTTGGGATGCCTTGAACAGCTGCAGTGTGCCTGGAGCTAAGGGCTTCCTAGTTTTAAAAATCCTAGCCCTAGGCCTAAGCCTAACAGTAACCCTGGGAAGGGAAATCAGCCTGGTGTTAGGCTTCTTGCCAAGGAAAAAGCCGTGAAAGCAGCCATGTTGTGGCACTTTTGCACTCCCTTTTGGATGCCTTTCACAGCTGCAGTGTGCCTGGAACTCAGGGCTTCCTGATTTTAAAAATCCTAGCCCTAGGCCGAACCCCAACCCTAAGACGAGAAAGGCAAATCAGCCAGGAATTAGGCATGTCCCCAAGGAAAAAGCTGTGGAGGCAGGCATGTTGTGGTACTTTTGCACTCTTCTTGGCTAGTCCTTCGCAGCTGCTGTGTTCTTGGAACTCAGGGCTTTCTGGTTAATAGAGCCCTTACCCTAGGCGTAACTCAAACCTTAACCCTAGGAAGGAAAATCAACCTATGGTTCGGGATGGTCTCATGGAAATATCAGTGGTGGCAGCCAAGATGCGTCACTTTTGCGCTCCCCTTGGGATGCCTTTCGCAGCTGCAGTGTGCCTGGAGCCCAGGGCTTCCTGGTTTTAAAAGTCCTAGGCCTAAGCCTAACAGTAACCCTAGGAAGGTAAATCAGCCGATTATTAGGGTTCTTCCTAAGGGAAAAGCCGTGAAAGCAGCCATGTTGTGGCACTTCTGCACTCCCTTTGGGATGCCTTTGGCAGATGAAGTAAGCCTGGAACTCAGGGCTTCCTGGTTAAAGAAATCCAAGCCCTAGGCTGAACCCTAACCCTAACCCTAGGCAGATAAATCAGCCTAGGTATAGGGATGGTGCCAAGGAAAAAGCTGTGAAAGCTGCCATGTTGTTGCACTTTTGTACTCCCCTTGGGATGCCTTGAACAGCTGCAGTGTGCCTGGAGCTAAGGGCTTCCTAGTTTTAAAAATCCTAGCCCTAGGCCTAAGCCTAACAGTAACCCTGGGAAGGTAAATCAGCCTGGTGTTAGGCTTCTTGCCAAGGAAAAAAGCCGTGAAAGCAGCCATGTTGTGGCACTTTTGCACTCCCTTTTGGATGCCTTTCACAGCTCCAGTGTGCCTGGAACTCAGGGCTTCCTGATTTTAAAAATCCTAGCCCTAGGCCGAACCCCAACCCTAAGACGAGAAAGGCAAATCAGCCAGGAATTAGGCATGTCCCCAAGGAAAAAGCTGTGGAGGCAGGCATGTTGTGGTACTTTTGCGCTCTTCTTGGCTAGTCCTTCGCAGCTGCTGTGTTCTTGGAACTCAGGGCTTTCTGATAAATAGAGCCCTTACACTAGGCGTAACTCAAACCTTAACCCTAGGAAGGAAAATCAACCTATGGTTCGGGATGGTCTCATGGAAATATCAGTGGTGGCAGCCAAGTTGCGTCACTTCTGCGCTCCCCTTGGGATGCCTTTTGCAGCTGCAGTGTGCCTGGAGCCCAGGGCTTCCTGGTTTTAAAAATCCTAGGCCTAAGCCTAACAGTAACCCTAGGAAGGTAAATCAGCCGGGTATTAGGGTTCTTCCTAAGGGAAAAGCCGTGAAAGCAGCCATGTTGTGGCACTTCTGCACTCCCTTTGGGATGCCTTTGGCAGATGAAGTAAGCCTGGAACTCAGGGCTTCCTGGTTAAAGAAATCCAAGCCCTAGGCTGAAGCCTAACCCTAACCCTAGGCAGATAAATCAGCCTAGGTATAGGGATGGTGCCAAGGAAAAAGCTGTGAAAGCTGCCATGTTGTTGAACTTTTGTACTCCCCTTGGGATGCCTTGAACAGCTGCAGTGTGCCTGGAGCTAAGGGCTTCCTAGTTTTAAAAATCCTAGCCCTAGGCCTAAGCCTAACAGTAACCCTGGGAAGGGAAATCAGCCTGCTGTTAGGCTTCTTGCCAAGGAAAAAGCCGTGAAAGCAGCCATGTTGTGGCACTTTTGCACTCCCTTTTGGATGCCTTTCACAGCTCCAGTGTGCCTGGAACTCAGGGCTTCCTGATTTTAAAAATCCTAGCCCTAGGCCGAACCCCAACCCTAAGACGAGAAAGGCAAATCAGCCAGGAATTAGGCATGTCCCCCATGGAAAAAGCTGTGGAGGCAGGCATGTTGTGGTACTTTTGCAATCTTCTTGGCTAGTCCTTCGCAGCTGCTGTGTTCTTGGAACTCAGGGCTTTCTGGTTAATAGAGCCCTTACCCTAGGCGTAACTCAAACCTTAACCCTAGGAAGGAAAATCAACCTATGGTTCGGGATGGTCTCATGGAAATATCAGTGGTGGCAGCCAAGTTGCGTCACTTTTGCGCTCCCCTTGGGATGCCTTTCGCAGCTGCAGTGTGCCTGGAGCCCAGGGCTTCCTGGTTTTAAAAGTCCTAGGCCTAAGCCTAACAGTAACCCTAGGAAGGTAAATCAGCCGGGTATTAGGGTTCTTCCTAAGGGAAAAGCCGTGAAAGCAGCCATGTTGTGGCACTTCTGCACTCCCTTTGGGATGCCTTTGGCAGATGAAGTAAGCCTGGAACTCAGGGCTTCCTGGTTAAAAAAATCCAAGCCCTAGGCTGAACCCTAACCCTAACCCTAGGCAGATAAATCAGCCTAGGTATAGGGATGGTGCCAAGGAAAAAGCTGTGAAAGCTGCCATGTTGTTGCACTTTTGTACTCCCCTTGGGATGCCTTGAACAGCTGCAGTGTGCCTGGAGCTAAGGGCTTCCTAGTTTTAAAAATCCTAGCCCTAGGCCTAAGCCTAACAGTAACCCTGGGAAGGGAAATCAGCCTGGTGTTAGGCTTCTTGCCAAGGAAAAAGCCGTGAAAGCAGCCATGTTGTGGCACTTTTGCACTCCCTTTTGGATGCCTTTCACAGCTCCAGTGTGCCTGGAACTCAGGGCTTCCTGATTTTAAAAATCCTAGCCCTAGGCCGAACCCCAACCCTAAGACGAGAAAGGCAAATCAGCCAGGAATTAGGCATGTCCCCAAGGAAAAAGCTGTGGAGGCAGGCATGTTGTGGTACTTTTGCACTCTTCTTGGCTAGTCCTTCGCAGCTGCTGTGTTCTTGGAACTCAGGGCTTTCTGGTTAATAGAGCCCTTACCCTAGGCGTAACTCAAACCTTAACCCTAGGAAGGAAAATCAACCTATGGTTCGGGATGGTCTCATGGAAATATCAGTGGTGGCAGCCAAGATGCGTCACTTTTGCGCTCCCCTTGGGATGCCTTTCGCAGCTGCAGTGTGCCTGGAGCCCAGGGCTTCCTGGTTTTAAAAGTCCTAGGCCTAAGCCTAACAGTAACCCTAGGAAGGTAAATCAGCCGGGTATTAGGGTTCTTCCTAAGGGAAAAGCCGTGAAAGCAGCCATGTTGTGGCACTTCTGCACTCCCTTTGGGATGCCTTTGGCAGATGAAGTAAGCCTGGAACTCAGGGCTTCCTGGTTAAAGAAATCCAAGCCCTAGGCTGAAGCCTAACCCTAACCCTAGGCAGATAAATCAGCCTAGGTATAGGGATGGTGCCAAGGAAAAAGCTGTGAAAGCTGCCATGTTGTTGCACTTTTGTACTCCCCTTGGGATGCCTTGAACAGCTGCAGTGTGCCTGGAGCTAAGGGCTTCCTAGTTTTAAAAATCCTAGCCCTAGGCCTAAGCCTAACAGTAACCCTGGGAAGGTAAATCAGCCTGGTGTTAGGCTTCTTGCCAAGGAAAAAGCCGTGAAAGCAGCCATGTTGTGGCACTTTTGCACTCCCTTTTGGATGCCTTTCACAGCTCCAGTGTGCCTGGAACTCAGGGCTTCCTAGTTAAAAAAATCCTAGCCCTAGGCCGAACCCCAACCCTAAGACGAGAAAGGCAAATCAGCCAGGAATTAGGCATGTCCCCAAGGAAAAAGCTGTGGAGGCAGGCATGTTGTGGTACTTTTGCGCTCTTCTTGGCTAGTCCTTCGCAGCTGCTGTGTTCTTGGAACTCAGGGCTTTCTGATAAATAGAGCCCTTACACTAGGCGTAACTCAAACCTTAACCCTAGGAAGGAAAATCAACCTATGGTTCGGGATGGTCTCATGGAAATATCAGTGGTGGCAGCCAAGTTGCGTCACTTCTGCGCTCCCCTTGGGATGCCTTTTGCAGCTGAAGTGTGCCTGGAGCCCAGGGCTTCCTGGTTTTAAAAATCCTAGGCCTAAGCCTAACAGTAACCCTAGGAAGGTAAATCAGCCGGGTATTAGGGTTCTTCCTAAGGGAAAAGCCGTGAAAGCAGCCATGTTGTGGCACTTCTGCACTCCCTTTGGGATGCCTTTGGCAGATGAAGTAAGCCTGGAACTCAGGGCTTCCTGGTTAAAGAAATCCAAGCCCTAGGCTGAAGCCTAACCCTAACCCTAGGCAGATAAATCAGCCTAGGTATAGGGATGGTGCCAAGGAAAAAGCTGTGAAAGCTGCCATGTTGTTGAACTTTTGTACTCCCCTTGGGATGCCTTGAACAGCTGCAGTGTGCCTGGAGCTAAGGGCTTCCTAGTTTTAAAAATCCTAGCCCTAGGCCTAAGCCTAACAGTAACCCTGGGAAGGGAAATCAGCCTGCTGTTAGGCTTCTTGCCAAGGAAAAAGCCGTGAAAGCAGCCATGTTGTGGCACTTTTGCACTCCCTTTTGGATGCCTTTCACAGCTCCAGTGTGCCTGGAACTCAGGGCTTCCTGATTTTAAAAATCCTAGCCCTAGGCCGAACCCCAACCCTAAGACGAGAAAGGCAAATCAGCCAGGAATTAGGCATGTCCCCATGGAAAAAGCTGTGGAGGCAGGCATGTTGTGGTACTTTTGCAATCTTCTTGGCTAGTCCTTCGCAGCTGCTGTGTTCTTGGAACTCAGGGCTTTCTGGTTAATAGAGCCCTTACCCTAGGCGTAACTCAAACCTTAACCCTAGGAAGGAAAATCAGCCAATGGTTCGGGATGGTCTCATGGAAATATCAGTGGTGGCAGCCAAGTTGCGTCACTTTTGCGCTCCCCTTGGGATGCCTTTCGCAGCTGCAGTGTGCCTGGAGCCCAGGGCTTCCTGGTTTTAAAAGTCCTAGGCCTAAGCCTAACAGTAACCCTAGGAAGGTAAATCAGCCGGGTATTAGGGTTCTTCCTAAGGGAAAAGCCGTGAAAGCAGCCATGTTGTGGCACTTCTGCACTCCCTTTGGGATGCCTTTGGCAGATGAAGTAAGCCTGGAACTCAGGGCTTCCTGGTTAAAAAAATCCAAGCCCTAGGCTGAACCCTAACCCTAACCCTAGGCAGATAAATCAGCCTAGGTATAGGGATGGTGCCAAGGAAAAAGCTGTGAAAGCTGCCATGTTGTTGCACTTTTGTACTCCCCTTGGGATGCCTTGAACAGCTGCAGTGTGCCTGGAGCTAAGGGCTTCCTAGTTTTAAAAATCCTAGCCCTAGGCCTAAGCCTAACAGTAACCCTGGGAAGGGAAATCAGCCTGGTGTTAGGCTTCTTGCCAAGGAAAAAGCCGTGAAAGCAGCCATGTTGTGGCACTTTTGCACTCCCTTTTGGATGCCTTTCACAGCTCCAGTGTGCCTGGAACTCAGGGCTTCCTGATTTTAAAAATCCTAGCCCTAGGCCGAACCCCAACCCTAAGACGAGAAAGGCAAATCAGCCAGGAATTAGGCATGTCCCCAAGGAAAAAGCTGTGGAGGCAGGCATGTTGTGGTACTTTTGCGCTCTTCTTGGCTAGTCCTTCGCAGCTGCTGTGTTCTTGGAACTCAGGGCTTTCTGGTTAATAGAGCCCTTACCCTAGGCATAACTCAAACCTTAACCCTAGGAAGGAAAATCAACCTATGGTTCGGGATGGTCTCATGGAAATATCAGTGGTGGCAGCCAAGTTGCGTCACTTTTGCGCTCCCCTTGGGATGCCTTTCGCAGCTGCAGTGTGCCTGGAGCCCAGGGCTTCCTGGTTTTAAAAGTCCTAGGCCTAAGCCTAACAGTAACCCTAGGAAGGTAAATCAGCCGGGTATTAGGGTTCTTCCAAAGGGAAAAGCCGTGAAAGCAGCCATGTTGTGGCCCTTCTGCACTCCCTTTGGGATGCCTTTGGCAGATGAAGTAAGCCTGGAACTCAGGGCTTCCTGGTTAAAGAAATCCAAGCCCTAGGCTGAACCCTAACCCTAACCCTAGGCAGATAAATCAGCCTAGGTATAGGGATGGTGCCAAGGAAAAAGCTGTGAAAGCTGCCATGTTGTTGCACTTTTGTACTCCCCTTGGGATGCCTTGAACAGCTGCAGTGTGCCTGGAGCTAAGGGCTTCCTAGTTTTAAAAATCCTAGCCCTAGGCCTAAGCCTAACAGTAACCCTGGGAAGGTAAATCAGCCTGGTGTTAGGCTTCTTGCCAAGGAAAAAGCCGTGAAAGCAGCCATGTTGTGGCACTTTTGCACTCCCTTTTGGATGCCTTTCACAGCTGCAGTGTGCCTGGAACTCAGGGCTTCCTGATTTTAAAAATCCTAGCCCTAGGCCGAACCCCAACCCTAAGACGAGAAAGGCAAATCAGCCGGGAATTAGGCATGTCCCCAAGGAAAAAGCTGTGGAGGCAGGCATGTTGTGGTACTTTTGCGCTCTTCTTGGCTAGTCCTTCGCAGCTGCTGTGTTCTTGGAACTCAGGGCTTTCTGGTTAATAGAACCCTTACCCTAGGCGTAACTCAAACCTTAACCCTAGGAAGGAAAATCAACCTATGGTTCGGGATGGTCTCATGGAAATATCAGTGGTGGCAGCCAAGATGCGTCACTTTTGCGCTCCCCTTGGGATGCCTTTCGCAGCTGCAGTGTGCCTGGAGCCCAGGGCTTCCTGGTTTTAAAAGTCCTAGGCCTAAGCCTAACAGTAACCCTAGGAAGGTAAATCAGCCGGGTATTAGGGTTCTTCCTAAGGGAAAAGCCGTGAAAGCAGCCATGTTGTGGCACTTCTGCACTCCCTTTGGGATGCCTTTGGCAGATGAAGTAAGCCTGGAACTCAGGGCTTCCTGGTTAAAGAAATCCAAGCCCTAGGCTGAACCCTAACCCTAACCCTAGGCAGATAAATCAGCCTAGGTGTAGGGATGGTGCCAAGGAAAAAGCTGTGAAAGCTGCCATGTTGTTGCACTTTTGTACTCCCCTTGGGATGCCTTGAACAGCTGCAGTGTGCCTGGAGCTAAGGGCTTCCTAGTTTTAAAAATCCTAGCCCAAGGCCTAAGCCTAACAGTAACCCTGGGAAGGTAAATCAGCCTGGTGTTAGGCTTCTTGCCAAGGAAAAAGCCGTGAAAGCAGCCATGTTGTGGCACTTTTGCACTCCCTTTTGGATGCCTTTCACAGCTCCAGTGTGCCTGGAACTCAGGGCTTCCTGATTTTAAAAATCCTAGCCCTAGGCCGAACCCCAACCCTAAGACGAGAAAGGCAAATCAGCCAGGAATTAGGCATGTCCCCAAGGAAAAAGCTGTGGAGGCAGGCATGTTGTGGTACTTTTGCGCTCTTCTTGGCTAGTCCTTCGCAGCTGCTGTGTTCTTGGAACTCAGGGCTTTCTGGTTAATAGAGCCCTTACCCTAGGCGTAACTCAAACCTTAACCCTAGGAAGGAAAATCAACCTATGGTTCGGGATGGTCTCATGGAAATATCAGTGGTGGCAGCCAAGTTGTGTCACTTTTGCGCTCCCCTTGGGATGCCTTTCGCAGCTGCAGTGTGCCTGGAGCCCAGGGCTTCCTGGTTTTAAAAGTCCTAGGCCTAAGCCTAACAGTAACCCTAGGAAGGTAAATCAGCCGGGTATTAGGGTTCTTCCTAAGGGAAAAGCCGTGAAAGCAGCCATGTTGTGGCACTTCTGCACTCGCTTTGGGATGCCTTTGGCAGATGAAGTAAGCCTGGAACTCAGGGCTTCCTGGTTAAAGAAATCCAAGCCCTAGGCTGAACCCTAACCCTAAACCTAGGCAGATAAATCAGCCTAGGTATAGGGATGGTGCCAAGGAAAAAGCTGTGAAAGCTGCCATGTTGTTGCACTTTTGTACTCCCCTTGGGATGCCTTGAACAGCTGCAGTGTGCCTGGAGCCCAGGGCCTCCTTGTTTCAAAAATCCTAGCCCTTGGCCTAAGCCTAACAGTAACCCTGGGAAGGTAAATCAGCCTGGTGTTAGGCTTCTTGCCAAGGAAAAAGCCGTGAAAGCAGCCATGCTGTGGCACTTTTGCACTCCCTTTTGGATGCCTTTCACAGCTCCAGTGTGCCTGGAACTCAGGGCTTCCTGATTTTAAAAATCCTAGCCCTAGGCCGAACCCCAACCCTAAGACGAGAAAGGCAAATCAGCCAGGAATTAGGCATGTCCCCAAGGAAAAAGCTGTGGAGGCAGGCATGTTGTGCTACTTTTGCGCTCTTCTTGGCTAGTCCTTCGCAGCTGCTGTGTTCTTGGAACTCAGGGCTTTCTGGTTAATAGAACCCTTACCCTAGGCGTAACTCAAACCTTAACCCTAGGAAGGAAAATCAACCTATGGTTCGGGATGGTCTCATGGAAATATCAGTGGTGGCAGCCAAGTTGCGTCACTTTTGCGCTCCCCTTGGGATGCCTTTCGCAGCTGCAGTGTGCCTGGAGCCCAGGGCTTCCTGGTTTTAAAAGTCCTAGGCCTAAGCCTAACAGTAACCCTAGGAAGGTAAATCAGCCGGGTATTAGGGTTCTTCCTAAGGGAAAAGCCGTGAAAGCAGCCATGTTGTGGCACTTCTGCACTCCCTTTGGGATGCCTTTGGCAGATGAAGTAAGCCTGGAACTCAGGGCTTCCTGGTTAAAGAAATCCAAGCCCTAGGCTGAACCCTAACCCTAACCCTAGGCAGATAAATCAGCCTAGGTATAGGGATGGTGCCAAGGAAAAAGCTGTGAAAGCTGCCATGTTGTTGCACTTTTGTACTCCCCTTGGGATGCCTTGAACAGCTGCAGTGTGCCTGGAGCTAAGGGCTTCCTAGTTTTAAAAATCCTAGCCCTAGGCCTAAGCCTAACAGTAACCCTGGGAAGGTAAATCAGCCTGGTGTTAGGCTTCTTGCCAAGGAAAAAGCCATGAAAGCAGCCATGTTGTGGCACTTTTGCACTCCCTTTTGGATGCCTTTCACAGCTCCAGTGTGCCTGGAACTCAGGGCTTCCTGATTTTAAAAATCCTAGCCCTAGGCCGAACCCCAACCCTAAGACGAGAAAGGCAAATCAGCCAGGAATTAGGCATGTCCCCAAGGAAAAAGCTGTGGAGGCAGGCATGTTGTGGTACTTTTGCGCTCTTCTTGGCTAGTCCTTCGCAGCTGCAGTGTTCTTGGAACTCAGGGCTTTCTGGTTAATAGAACCCTTACCCTAGGCGTAACTCAAACCTTAAGCCTAGGAAGGAAAATCAGCCTATGGTTCGGGATGGTCTCATGGAAATATCAGTGGTGGCAGCCAAGTTGCGTCACTTTTGCGCTCCCCTTGGGATGCCTTTCGCAGCTGCAGTGTGCCTGGAGCCCAGGGCTTCCTGGTTTTAAAAGTCCTAGGCCTAAGCCTAACAGTAACCCTAGGAAGGTAAATCAGCCGGGTATTAGGGTTCTTCCTAAGGGAAAAGCCGTGAAAGCAGCCATGTTGTGGCACTTCTGCACTCCCTTTGGGATGCCTTTGGCAGATGAAGTAAGCCTGGAACTCAGGGCTTCCTGGTTAAAGAAATCCAAGCCCTAGGCTGAACCCTAACCCTAACCCTAGGCAGATAAATCAGCCTAGGTATAAGGATGGTGCCAAGGAAAAAGCTGTGAAAGCTGCCATGTTGTTGCACTTTTGTACTCCCCTTGGGATGCCTTGAACAGCTGCAGTGTGCCTGGAGCTAAGGGCTTCCTAGTTTTAAAAATCCTAGCCCTAGGCCTAAGCCTAACAGTAACCCTGGGAAGGTAAATCAGCCTGGTGTTAGGCTTCTTGCCAAGGAAAAAGCCGTGAAAGCAGCCATGCTGTGGCACTTTTGCACTCCCTTTTGGATGCCTTTCACAGCTCCAGTGTGCCTGGAACTCAGGGCTTCCTGATTTTAAAAATCCTAGCCCTAGGCCGAACCCCAACCCTAAGACGAGAAAGGCAAATCAGCCAGGAATTAGGCATGTCCCCAAGGAAAAAGCTGTGGAGGCAGGCATGTTGTGGTACTTTTGCGCTCTTCTTGGCTAGTCCTTCGCAGCTGCTGTGTTCTTGGAACTCAGGGCTTTCTGGTTAATAGAACCCTTACCCTAGGCGTAACTCAAACCTTAACCCTAGGAAGGAAAATCAACCTATGGTTCGGGATGGTCTCATGGAAATATCAGTGGTGGCAGCCAAGTTGCGTCACTTTTGCGCTCCCCTTGGGATGCCTTTCGCAGCTGCAGTGTGCCTGGAGCCCAGGGCTTCCTGGTTTTAAAAGTCCTAGGCCTAAGCCTAACAGTAACCCTAGGAAGGTAAATCAGCCGGGTATTAGGGTTCATCCTAAGGGAAAAGCCGTGAAAGCAGCCATGTTGTGGCACTTCTGCACTCCCTTTGGGATGCCTTTGGCAGATGAAGTAAGCCTGGAACTCAGGGCTTCCTGGTTAAAGAAATCCAAGCCCTAGGCTGAACCCTAACCCTAACCCTAGGCAGATAAATCAGCCTAGGTATAGGGATGGTGCCAAGGAAAAAGCTGTGAAAGCTGCCATGTTGTTGCACTTTAGTACTCCCCTTGGGATGCCTTGAACAGCTGCAGTGTGCCTGGAGCTAAGGGCTTCCCACTTTTAAAAATCCTAGCCCTAGGCCTAAGCCTAACAGTAACCCTGGGAAGGGAAATCAGCCTGGTGTTAGGCTTCTTGCCAAGGAAAAAGCCGTGAAAGCAGCCATGTTGTGGCACTTTTGCACTCCCTTTTGGATGCCTTTCACAGCTCCAGTGTGCCTGGAACTCAGGGCTTCCTGATTTTAAAAATCCTAGCCCTAGGCCGAACCCCAGCCCTAAGACGAGAAAGGCAAATCAGCCAGGAATTAGGCATGTCCCCAAGGAAAAAGCTGTGGAGGCAGGCATGTTGTGGTACTTTTGCGCTCTTCTTGGCTAGTCCTTCGCAGCTGCTGTGTTCTTGGAACTCAGGGCTTTCTGGTTAATAGAACCCTTACCCTAGGCGTAACTCAAACCTTAAGCCTAGGAAGGAAAATCAGCCTATGGTTCGGGATGGTCTCATGGAAATATCAGTGGTGGCAGCCAAGTTGCGTCACTTTTGCGCTCCCCTTGGGATGCCTTTCGCAGCTGCAGTGTGCCTGTAGCCCAGGGCTTCCTGGTTTTAAAAGTCCTAGGCCTAAGCCTAACAGTAACCCTAGGAAGGTAAATCAGCCGGGTATTAGGGTTCTTCCTAAGGGAAAAGCCGTTAAAGCAGCCATGTTGTGGCACTTCTGCACTCCCTTTGGGATGCCTTTGGCAGATGAAGTAAGCATGGAACTCAGCGCTTCCTGGTTAAAAAAATCCAAGCCCTAGGCTGAACCCTAACCCTAACCCTAGGCAGATAAATCAGCCTAGGTATAGGGATGGTGCCAAGGAAAAAGCTGTGAAAGCTGCCATGTTGTTGCACTTTTTTACTCCCCTTGGTATGCCTTGAACAGCTGCAGTGTGCCTGGAGCTAAGGGCTTCCTAGTTTTAAAAATCCTAGCCCTAGGCCTAAGCCTTACAGTAACCCTGGGAAGGTAAATCAGCCTGGTGTAAGGCTTCTTGCCAAGGAAAAAGCCGTGAAAGCAGCCATGTTGTGGCACTTTTGCACTCCCTTTTGGATGCCTTTCACAGCTCCAGTGTGCCTGGAACTCAGGGCTTCCTAGTTAAAAAAATCCTAGCCCTAGGCCGAACCCCAACCCTAAGACGAGAAAGGCAAATCAGCCAGGAATTAGGCATGTCCCCAAGGAAAAAGCTGTGGAGGCAGGCATGTTGTGGTACTTTTGCGCTCTTCTTGGCTAGTCCTTCGCAGCTGCTGTGTTCTTGGAACTCAGGGCTTTCTGGTTAATAGAGCCCTTACCCTAGGCGTAACTCAAACCTTAACCCTAGGAAGGAAAATCAGCCTATGGTTCGGGATGCTCTCATGGAAATATCAGTGGTGGCAGCCAACTTACGTCACTTTTGCGCTCCCCTTGGGATGCTTTTCGCAGCTGCAGTGTGCCTGGAGCCCAGGGCTTCCTGGTTTTAAAAGTCCTAGGCCTAAGCCTAACAGTAACCCTAGGAAGGTAAATCAGCCGGGTATTAGGGTTCTTCCTAAGGGAAAAGCCGTGAAAGCAGCCATGTTGTGGCACTTCTGCACTCCCTTTGGGATGCCTTTGGCAGATGAAGTAAGCCTGGAACTCAGGGCTTCCTGGTTAAAGAAATCCAAGCCCTAGGCTGAACCCTAACCCTAGGCAGATAAATCAGCCTAGGTATAGGGATGGTGCCAAGGAAAAAGCTGTGAAAGCTGCCATGTTGTTGCACTTTTGTACTCCCCTTGGGAAGCCTTGAACAGCTGCAGTGTGCCTGGAGCTAAGGGCTTCCTAGTTTTAAAAACCCTAGCCCTAGGCCTAAGCCTAACAGTAACCCTGGGAAGGTAAATCAGCCTGGTGTTAGGCTTCTTGCCAAGGAAAAAGCCGTGAAAGCAGCCATGTTGTGGCACTTTTGCACTCCCTTTTGGATGCCTTTCACAGCTCCAGTGTGCCTGGAACTCAGGGCTTCCTGCTTTTAAAAATCCTAGCCCTAGGCCGAACCCCAACCCTAAGACGAGAAAGGCAAATCAGCCAGGAATTAGGCATGTCCCCAAGGAAAAAGCTGTGGAGGCAGGCATGTTGTGGTACTTTTGCGCTCTTCTTGGGTAGTCCTTCGCAGCTGCAGTGTTCTTGGAACTCAGGGCTTTCTGGTTAATAGAGCCCTGACCCTAGGCGTAACTCAAACCTTAACCCTAGGAAGGAAAATCAGCCTATGGTTCGGGATGGTCTCATGGAAATATCAGTGGTGGCAGCCAAGTTGCGTCACTTTTGCGCTCCCCTTGGGATGCCTTTCGCAGCTGCAGTGTGCCTGGAGCCCAGGGCTTCCTGGTTTTAAAAGTCCTAGGCCTAAGCCTAACAGTAACCCTAGGAAGGTAAATCAGCCGGGTATTAGGGTTCTTCCTAAGGGAAAAGCCGTGAAAGCAGCCATGTTGTGGCACTTCTGCACTCCCTTTGGGATGCCTTTGGCAGATGAAGTAAGCATGGAACTCAGCGCTTCCTGGTTAAAAAAATCCAAGCCCTAGGCTGAACCCTAACCCTAACCCTAGGCAGATAAATCAGCCTAGGTATAGGGATGGTGCCAAGGAAAAAGCTGTGAAAGCTGCCATGTTGTTGCACTTTTGTACTCCCCTTGGGATGCCTTGAACAGCTGCAGTGTGCCTGGAGCTAAGGGCTTCCTAGTTTTAAAAATCCTAGCCCTAGGCCTAAGCCTAACAGTAACCCTGGGAAGGCAAATCAGCCTGGTGTTAGGCTTCTTGCCAAGGAAAAAGCCGTGAAAGCAGCCATGTTGTGGCACTTTTGCACTCCCTTTTGGATGCCTTTCACAGCTCCAGTGTGCCTGGAACTCAGGGCTTCCTGATTTTAAAAATCCTAGCCCTAGGCCGAACCCCAACCCTAAGACGAGAAAGGCAAATCAGCCAGGAATTAGGCATGTCCCCAAGGAAAAAGCTGTGGAGGCAGGCATGTTGTGGTACTTTTGCGCTCTTCTTGGCTAGTCCTTCGCAGCTGCTGTGTTCTTGGAACTCAGGGCTTTCTGGTTAATAGAGCCCTTACCCTAGGCGTAACTCAAACCTTAACCCTAGGAAGGAAAATCAACCTATGGTTCGGGATGGTCTCATGGAAATATCAGTGGTGGCAGCCAAGTTGCGTCACTTTTGCGCTCCCCTTGGGATGCCTTTCGCAGCTGCAGTGTGCCTGGAGCCCAGGGCTTCCTGGTTTTAAAAGTCCTAGGCCTAAGCCTAACAGTAACCCTAGGAAGGTAAATCAGCCGGGTATTAGGGTTCTTCCTAAGGGAAAAGCCGTGAAAGCAGCCATGTTGTGGCACTTCTGCACTCCCTTTGGGATGCCTTTGGCAGATGAAGTAAGCCTGGAACTCAGGGCTTCCTGGTTAAAGAAATCCAAGCCCTAGGCTGAACCCTAACCCTAACCCTAGGCAGATAAATCAGCCTAGGTATAGGGATGGTGCCAAGGAAAAAGCTGTGAAAGCTGCCATGTTGTTGCACTTTTGTACTCCCCTTGGGATGCCTTGAACAGCTGCAGTGTGCCTGGAGCTAAGGGCTTCCTAGTTTTAAAAATCCTAGCCCTAGGCCTAAGCCTAACAGTAACCCTGGGAAGGTAAATCAGCCTGGTGTTAGGCTTCTTGCCAAGGAAAAAGCCGTGAAAGCAGCCATGTTGTGGCACTTTTGCACTCCCTTTTGGATGCCTTTCACAGCTCCACTGTGCCTGGAACTCAGGGCTTCCTGATTTTAAAAATCCTAGCCCTAGGCCGAACCCCAACCCTAAGACGAGAAAGGCAAATCAGCCAGGAATTAGGCATGTCCCCAAGGAAAAAGCTGTGGAGGCAGGCATGTTGTGGTACTTTTGCGCTCTTCTTGGCTAGTCCTTCGCAGCTGCTGTGTTCTTGGAACTCAGGGCTTTCTGGTTAATAGAGCCCTTACCCTAGGCGTAACTCAAACCTTAACCCTAGGAAGGAAAATCAGCCTATGGTTCGGGATGCTCTCATGGAAATATCAGTGGTGGCAGCCAACTTACGTCACTTTTGCGCTCCCCTTGGGATGCTTTTCGCAGCTGCAGTGTGCCTGGAGCCCAGGGCTTCCTGGTTTTAAAAGTCCTAGGCCTAAGCCTAACAGTAACCCTAGGAAGGTAAATCAGCCGGGTATTAGGGTTCTTCCTAAGGGAGAAGCCGTGAAAGCAGCCATGTTGTGGCACTTCTGCACTCCCTTTGGGATGCCTTTGGCAGATGAAGTAAGCCTGGAACTCAGGGCTTCCTGGTTAAAGAAATCCAAGCCCTAGGCTGAACCCTAACCCTAGGCAGATAAATCAGCCTAGGTATAGGGATGGTGCCAAGGAAAAAGCTGTGAAAGCTGCCATGTTGTTGCACTTTTGTACTCCCCTTGGGAAGCCTTGAACAGCTGCAGTGTGCCTGGAGCTAAGGGCTTCCTAGTTTTAAAAACCCTAGCCCTAGGCCTAAGCCTAACAGTAACCCTGGGAAGGTAAATCAGCCTGGTGTTAGGCTTCTTGCCAAGGAAAAAGCCGTGAAAGCAGCCATGTTGTGGCACTTTTGCACTCCCTTTTGGATGCCTTTGGCAGATGAAGTAAGCCTGGAACTCAGGGCTTCCTGCTTTTAAAAATCCTAGCCCTAGGCCGAACCCCAACCCTAAGACGAGAAAGGCAAATCAGCCAGGAATTAGGCATGTCCCCAAGGAAAAAGCTGTGGAGGCAGGCATGTTGTGGTACTTTTGCGCTCTTCTTGGCTAGTCCTTCGCAGCTGCAGTGTTCTTGGAACTCAGGGCTTTCTGGTTAATAGAGCCCTTACCCTAGGCGTAACTCAAACCTTAACCCTAGGAAGGAAAATCAACCTATGGTTCGGGATGGTCTCATGGAAATATCAGTGGTGGCAGCCAAGTTGCGTCACTTTTGCACTCCCCTTGGGATGCCTTTCGCAGCTGCAGTGTGCCTGGAGCCCAGGGCTTCCTGGTTTTAAAAGTCCTAGGCCTAAGCCTAACAGTAACCCTAGGAAGGTAAATCAGCCGGGTATTAGGGTTCTTCCTAAGGGAAAAGCCGTGAAAGCAGCCATGTTGTGGCACTTCTGCACTCCCTTTGGGATGCCTTTGGCAGATGAAGTAAGCCTGGAACTCAGGGCTTCCTGGTTAAAGAAATCCAAGCCCTAGGCTGAACCCTAACCCTAACCCTAGGCAGATAAATCAGCCTAGGTATAGGGATGGTGCCAAGGAAAAAGCTGTGAAAGCTGCCATGTTGTTGCACTTTTGTACTCCCCTTGGGATGCCTTGAACAGCTGCAGTGTGCCTGGAGCTAAGGGCTTCCTAGTTTTAAAAATCCTAGCCCTAGGCCTAAGCCTAACAGTAACCCTGGGAAGGTAAATCAGCCTGGTGTTAGGCTTCTTGCCAAGGAAAAAGCCGTGAAAGCAGCCATGTTGTGGCACTTTTGCACTCCCTTTTGGATGCCTTTCACAGCTCCACTGTGCCTGGAACTCAGGGCTTCCTGATTTTAAAAATCCTAGCCCTAGGCCGAACCCCAACCCTAAGACGAGAAAGGCAAATCAGCCAGGAA
Source organism: Ammospiza caudacuta (assembly GCF_027887145.1). Classification (NCBI taxonomy): domain Eukaryota; kingdom Metazoa; phylum Chordata; class Aves; order Passeriformes; family Passerellidae; genus Ammospiza; species Ammospiza caudacuta. Next base: position 556,761 of record NC_080622.1, read on the forward strand.
TTAGGCATGTCCCCAAGGAAAAAGCTGTGGAGGCAGGCATGTTGTGGTACTTTTGCGCTCTTCTTGGCTAGTCCTTCGCAGCTGCTGTGTTCTTGGAACTCAGGGCTTTCTGGTTAATAGAACCCTTACCCTAGGCGTAACTCAAACCTTAACCCTAGGAAGGAAAATCAACCTATGGTTCGGGATGGTCTCATGGAAATATCAGTGGTGGCAGCCAAGTTGCGTCACTTTTGCGCTCCCCTTGGGATGCCTTTCGCAGCTGCAGTGTGCCTGGAGCCCAGGGCTTCCTGGTTTTAAAAGTCCTAGGCCTAAGCCTAACAGTAACCCTAGGAAGGTAAATCAGCCGGGTATTAGGGTTCTTCCTAAGGGAAAAGCCGTGAAAGCAGCCATGTTGTGGCACTTCTGCACTCCCTTTGGGATGCCTTTGGCAGATGAAGTAAGCCTGGAACTCAGGGCTTCCTGGTTAAAGAAATCCAAGCCCTAGGCTGAACCCTAACCCTAACCCTAGGCAGATAAATCAGCCTAGGTATAGGGATGGTGCCAAGGAAAAAGCTGTGAAAGCTGCCATGTTGTTGCACTTTAGTACTCCCCTTGGGATGCCTTGAACAGCTGCAGTGTGCCTGGAGCTAAGGGCTTCCCACTTTTAAAAATCCTAGCCCTAGGCCTAAGCCTAACAGTAACCCTGGGAAGGGAAATCAGCCTGGTGTTAGGCTTCTTGCCAAGGAAAAAGCCGTGAAAGCAGCCATGTTGTGGCACTTTTGCACTCCCTTTTGGATGCCTTTCACAGCTCCAGTGTGCCTGGAACTCAGGGCTTCCTGATTTTAAAAATCCTAGCCCTAGGCCGAACCCCAGCCCTAAGACGAGAAAGGCAAATCAGCCAGGAATTAGGCATGTCCCCAAGGAAAAAGCTGTGGAGGCAGGCATGTTGTGGTACTTTTGCGCTCTTCTTGGCTAGTCCTTCGCAGCTGCTGTGTTCTTGGAACTCAGGGCTTTCTGGTTAATAGAGCCCTTACCCTAGGCGTAACTCAAACCTTAACCCTAGGAAGGAAAATCAGCCTATGGTTCGGGATGCTCTCATGGAAATATCAGTGGTGGCAGCCAACTTACGTCACTTTTGCGCTCCCCTTGGGATGCTTTTCGCAGCTGCAGTGTGCCTGGAGCCCAGGGCTTCCTGGTTTTAAAAGTCCTAGGCCTAAGCCTAACAGTAACCCTAGGAAGGTAAATCAGCCGGGTATTAGGGTTCTTCCTAAGGGAAAAGCCGTGAAAGCAGCCATGTTGTGGCACTTCTGCACTCCCTTTGGGATGCCTTTGGCAGATGAAGTAAGCCTGGAACTCAGGGCTTCCTGGTTAAAGAAATCCAAGCCCTAGGCTGAACCCTAACCCTAGGCAGATAAATCAGCCTAGGTATAGGGATGGTGCCAAGGAAAAAGCTGTGAAAGCTGCCATGTTGTTGCACTTTTGTACTCCCCTTGGGAAGCCTTGAACAGCTGCAGTGTGCCTGGAGCTAAGGGCTTCCTAGTTTTAAAAACCCTAGCCCTAGGCCTAAGCCTAACAGTAACCCTGGGAAGGTAAATCAGCCTGGTGTTAGGCTTCTTGCCAAGGAAAAAGCCGTGAAAGCAGCCATGTTGTGGCACTTTTGCACTCCCTTTTGGATGCCTTTCACAGCTCCAGTGTGCCTGGAACTCAGGGCTTCCTGCTTTTAAAAATCCTAGCCCTAGGCCGAACCCCAACCCTAAGACGAGAAAGGCAAATCAGCCAGGAATTAGGCATGTCCCCAAGGAAAAAGCTGTGGAGGCAGGCATGTTGTGGTACTTTTGCGCTCTTCTTGGGTAGTCCTTCGCAGCTGCAGTGTTCTTGGAACTCAGGGCTTTCTGGGTAATAGAGCCCTGACCCTAGGCGTAACTCAAACCTTAACCCTAGGAAGGAAAATCAGCCTATGGTTCGGGATGGTCTCATGGAAATATCAGTGGTGGCAGCCAAGTTGCGTCACTTTTGCGCTCCCCTTGGGATGCCTTTCGCAGCTGCAGTGTGCCTGGAGCCCAGGGCTTCCTGGTTTTAAAAGTCCTAGGCCTAAGCCTAACAGTAACCCTAGGAAGGTAAATCAGCCGGGTATTAGGGTTCTTCCTAAGGGAAAAGCCGTGAAAGCAGCCATGTTGTGGCACTTCTGCACTCCCTTTGGGATGCCTTTGGCAGATGAAGTAAGCATGGAACTCAGCGCTTCCTGGTTAAAAAAATCCAAGCCCTAGGCTGAACCCTAACCCTAACCCTAGGCAGATAAATCAGCCTAGGTATAGGGATGGTGCCAAGGAAAAAGCTGTGAAAGCTGCCATGTTGTTGCACTTTTGTACTCCCCTTGGTATGCCTTGAACAGCTGCAGTGTGCCTGGAGCTAAGGGCTTCCTAGTTTTAAAAATCCTAGCCCTAGGCCTAAGCCTTACAGTAACCCTGGGAAGGTAAATCAGCCTGGTGTAAGGCTTCTTGCCAAGGAAAAAGCCGTGAAAGCAGCCATGTTGTGGCACTTTTGCACTCCCTTTTGGATGCCTTTCACAGCTCCACTGTGCCTGGAACTCAGGGCTTCCTGATTTTAAAAATCCTAGCCCTAGGCCGAACCCCAACCCTAAGACGAGAAAGGCAAATCAGCCAGGAATTAGGCATGTCCCCAAGGAAAAAGCTGTGGAGGCAGGCATGTTGTGGTACTTTTGCGCTCTTCTTGGCTAGTCCTTCGCAGCTGCTGTGTTCTTGGAACTCAGGGCTTTCTGGTTAATAGAGCCCTTACCCTAGGCGTAACTCAAACCTTAACCCTAGGAAGGAAAATCAGCCTATGGTTCGGGATGCTCTCATGGAAATATCAGTGGTGGCAGCCAAGTTGCGTCACTTTTGCGCTCCCCTTGGGATGCCTTTCGCAGCTGCAGTGTGCCTGGAGCCCAGGGCTTCCTGGTTTTAAAAGTCCTAGGCCTAAGCCTAACAGTAACCCTAGGAAGGTAAATCAGCCGGGTATTAGGGTTCTTCCTAAGGGAAAAGCCGTGAAAGCAGCCATGTTGTGGCACTTCTGCACTCCCTTTGGGATGCCTTTGGCAGATGAAGTAAGCCTGGAACTCAGGGCTTCCTGGTTAAAAAAATCCAAGCCCTAGGCTGAACCCTAACCCTAACCCTAGGCAGATAAATCAGCCTAGGTATAGGGATGGTGCCAAGGAAAAAGCTGTGAAAGCTGCCATGTTGTTGCACTTTTGTACTCCCCTTGGGATGCCTTGAACAGCTGCAGTGTGCCTGGAGCTGAGGGCTTCCTAGTTTTAAAAATCCTAGCCCTAGGCCGAAGCCTAACAGTAACCCTGGGAAGGGAAATCAGCCTGGTGTTAGGCTTCTTGCCAAGGAAAAAGCCGTGAAAGCAGCCATGTTGTGGCACTTTTGCACTCCCTTTTGGATGCCTTTCACAGCTCCAGTGTGCCTGGAACTCAGGGCTTCCTGCTTTTAAAAATCCTAGCCCTAGGCCGAACCCCAACCCTAAGACGAGAAAGGCAAATCAGCCAGGAATTAGGCATGTCCCCAAGGAAAAAGCTGTGGAGGCAGGCATGTTGTGGTACTTTTGCGCTCTTCTTGGGTAGTCCTTCGCAGCTGCAGTGTTCTTGGAACTCAGGGCTTTCTGGGTAATAGAGCCCTGACCCTAGGCGTAACTCAAACCTTAACCCTAGGAAGGAAAATCAGCCTATGGTTCGGGATGGTCTCATGGAAATATCAGTGGTGGCAGCCAAGTTGCGTCACTTTTGCGCTCCCCTTGGGATGCCTTTCGCAGCTGCAGTGTGCCTGGAGCCCAGGGCTTCCTGGTTTTAAAAGTCCTAGGCCTAAGCCTAACAGTAACCCTAGGAAGGTAAATCAGCCGGGTATTAGGGTTCTTCCTAAGGGAAAAGCCGTGAAAGCAGCCATGTTGTGGCACTTCTGCACTCCCTTTGGGATGCCTTTGGCAGATGAAGTAAGCATGGAACTCAGCGCTTCCTGGTTAAAAAAATCCAAGCCCTAGGCTGAACCCTAACCCTAACCCTAGGCAGATAAATCAGCCTAGGTATAGGGATGGTGCCAAGGAAAAAGCTGTGAAAGCTGCCATGTTGTTGCACTTTTGTACTCCCCTTGGTATGCCTTGAACAACTGCAGTGTGCCTGGAGCTAAGGGCTTCCTAGTTTTAAAAATCCTAGCCCTAGGCCTAAGCCTTACAGTAACCCTGGGAAGGTAAATCAGCCTGGTGTTAGGCTTCTTGCCAAGGAAAAAGCCGTGAAAGCAGCCATGTTGTGGCACTTTTGCACTCCCTTTTGGATGCCTTTCACAGCTCCAGTGTGCCTGGAACTCAGGGCTTCCTGATTTTAAAAATCCTAGCCCTAGGCCGAACCCCAACCCTAAGACGAGAAAGGCAAATCAGCCAGGAATTAGGCATGTCCCCAAGGAAAAAGCTGTGGAGGCAGGCATGTTGTGGTACTTTTGCGCTCTTCTTGGCTAGTCCTTCGCAGCTGCTGTGTTCTTGGAACTCAGGGCTTTCTGGTTAATAGAGCCCTTACCCTAGGCGTAACTCAAACCTTAAGCCTAGGAAGGAAAATCAGCCTATGGTTCGGGATGGTCTCATGGAAATATCAGTGGTGGCAGCCAAGTTGCGTCACTTTTGCGCTCCCCTTGGGATGCCTTTCGCAGCTGCAGTGTGCCTGGAGCCCAGGGCTTCCTGGTTTTAAAAGTCCTAGGCCTAAGCCTAACAGTAACCCTAGGAAGGTAAATCAGCCGGGTATTAGGGTTCTTCCTAAGGGAAAAGCCGTGAAAGCAGCCATGTTGTGGCACTTCTGCACTCCCTTTGGGATGCCTTTGGCAGATGAAGTAAGCCTGGAACTCAGGGCTTCCTGGTTAAAAAAATCCAAGCCCTAGGCTGAACCCTAACCCTAACCCTAGGCAGATAAATCAGCCTAGGTATAGGGATGGTGACAAGGAAAAAGCTGTGAAAGCTGCCATGTTGTTGCACTTTAGTACTCCCCTTGGGATGCCTTGAACAGCTGCAGTGTGCCTGGAGCTAAGGGCTTCCTAGTTTTAAAAATCCTAGCCCTAGGCCTAAGCCTAACAGTAACCCTGGGAAGGTAAATCAGCCTGGTGTTAGGCTTCTTTCCAAGGAAAAAGCCGTGAAAGCAGCCATGTTGTGGCACTTTTGCACTCCCTTTTGGATGCCTTTCACAGCTCCAGTGTGCCTGGAACTCAGGGCTTCCTGATTTTATAAATCCTAGCCCTAGGCCGAACCCCAGCCCTAAGACGAGAAAGGCAAATCAGCCAGGAATTAGGCATGTCCCCAAGGAAAAAGCTGTGGAGGCAGGCATGTTGTGGTACTTTTGCGCTCTTCTTGGCTAGTCCTTCGCAGCTGCTGTGTTCTTGGAACTCAGGGCTTTCTGGTTAATAGAACCCTTACCCTAGGCGTAACTCAAACCTTAAGCCTAGGAAGGAAAATCAGCCTATGGTTCGGGATGGTCTCATGGAAATATCAGTGGTGGCAGCCAAGTTGCGTCACTTTTGCGCTCCCCTTGGGATGCCTTTCGCAGCTGCAGTGTGCCTGGAGCCCAGGGCTTCCTGGTTTTAAAAGTCCTAGGCCTAAGCCTAACAGTAACCCTAGGAAGGTAAATCAGCCGGGTATTAGGGTTCTTCCTAAGGGAAAAGCCGTGAAAGCAGCCATGTTGTGGCACTTCTGCACTCCCTTTGGGATGCCTTTGGCAGATGAAGTAAGCATGGAACTCAGCGCTTCCTGGTTAAAAAAATCCAAGCCCTAGGCTGAACCCTAACCCTAACCCTAGGCAGATAAATCAGCCTAGGTATAGGGATGGTGCCAAGGAAAAAGCTGTGAAAGCTGCCATGTTGTTGCACTTTTGTACTCCCCTTGGGATGCCTTGAACAGCTGCAGTGTGCCTGGAGCTAAGGGCTTCCTAGTTTTAAAAATCCTAGCCCTAGGCCTAAGCCTTACAGTAACCCTGGGAAGGTAAATCAGCCTGGTGTAAGGCTTCTTGCCAAGGAAAAAGCCGTGAAAGCAGCCATGTTGTGGCACTTTTGCACTCCCTTTTGGATGCCTTTCACAGCTCCAGTGTGCCTGGAACTCAGGGCTTCCTAGTTAAAAAAATCCTAGCCCTAGGCCGAACCCCAAGCCTAAGACGAGAAAGGCAAATCAGCCAGGAATTAGGCATGTCCCCAAGGAAAAAGCTGTGGAGGCAGGCATGTTGTGGTACTTTTGCGCTCTTCTTGGCTAGTCCTTCGCAGCTGCTGTGTTCTTGGAACTCAGGGCTTTCTGGTTAATAGAGCCCTTACCCTAGGCGTAACTCAAACCTTAACCCTAGGAAGGAAAATCAGCCTATGGTTCGGGATGCTCTCATGGAAATATCAGTGGTGGCAGCCAACTTACGTCACTTTTGCGCTCCCCTTGGGATGCTTTTCGCAGCTGCAGTGTGCCTGGAGCCCAGGGCTTCCTGGTTTTAAAAGTCCTAGGCCTAAGCCTAACAGTAACCCTAGGAAGGTAAATCAGCCGGGTATTAGGGTTCTTCCTAAGGGAAAAGCCGTGAAAGCAGCCATGTTGTGGAATTTATGCACTCCCTCTGGGATGCCTTTGGCAGATGAAGTAAGCCTGGAACTCAGGGCTTCCTGGTTAAAAAACTCCAAGCCCTAGGCTGAACCCTAACCCTAACCCTAGGCAGATAAATCAGCCTAGGTATAGGGATGGTGCCAAGGAAAAAGCTGTGAAAGCTGCCATGTTGTTGCACTTTAGTACTCCCCTTGGGATGCCTTGAACAGCTGCAGTGTGCCTGGAGCTAAGGGCTTCCTAGTTTTAAAAATCCTAGCCCTAGGCCTAAGCCTAACAGTAACCCTGGGAAGGTAAATCAGCCTGGTGTTAGGCTTCTTGCCAAGGAAAAAGCCGTGAAAGCAGCCATGTTGTGGCACTTTTGCACTCCCTTTTGGATGCCTTTCACAGCTCCAGTGTGCCTGGAACTCAGGGCTTCCTGATTTTAAAAATCCTAGCCCTAGGCCGAACCCCAACCCTAAGACGAGAAAGGCAAATCAGCCAGGAATTAGGCATGTCCCCAAGGAAAAAGCTGTGGAGGCAGGCATGTTGTGGTACTTTTGCGCTCTTCTTGGCTAGTCCTTCGCAGCTGCTGTGTTCTTGGAACTCAGGGCTTTCTGGTTAATAGAACCCTTACCCTAGGCGTAACTCAAACCTTAACCCTAGGAAGGAAATCAGACTATGGTTCAGGATGCTCTCATGGAATCATCAGTGGTGGCAGCCAAGTTGCGTCCCTTTTGCGCTCCCCTTGGGATGCCTTTCGCAGCTGCAGTGTGCCTGGAGCCCAGGGCTTCCTGGTTTTAAAAGTCCTAGGCCTAAGCCTAACAGTAACCCTAGGAAGGTAAATCAGCCGGGTATTAGGGTTCTTCCAAAGGGAAAAGCCGTGAAAGCAGCCATGTTGTGGCACTTCTGCACTCCCTTTGGGATGCCTTTGGCAGATGAAGTAAGCCTGGAACGCAGGGCTTCCTGGTTAAAAAAATCCAAGCCCTAGGCTGAACCCTAACCCTAACCCTAGGCAGATAAATCAGCCTAGGTATAGGGATGGTGCCAAGGAAAAAGCTGTGAAAGCTGCCATGTTGTTGCACTTTTGTACTCCCCTTGGGATGCCTTGAACAGCTGCAGTGTGCCTGGAGCTAAGGGCTTCCCAGTTTTAAAAATCCTAGCCCTAGGCCTAAGCCTAACAGTAACCCTGGGAAGGGAAATCAGCCTGGTGTTAGGCTTCTTGCCAAGGAAAAAGCCGTGAAAGCAGCCATGTTGTGGCACTTTTGCACTCCCTTTTGGATGCCTTTCACAGCTCCAGTGTGCCTGGAACTCAGGGCTTCCTGATTTTATAAATCCTAGCCCTAGGCCGAACCCCAGCCCTAAGACGAGAAAGGCAAATCAGCCAGGAATTAGGCATGTCCCCAAGGAAAAAGCTGTGGAGGCAGGCATGTTGTGGTACTTTTGCGCTCTTCTTGGCTAGTCCTTCGCAGCTGCTGTGTTCTTGGAACTCAGGGCTTTCTGGTTAATAGAACCCTTACCCTAGGCGTAACTCAAACCTTAAGCCTAGGAAGGAAAATCAGCCTATGGTTCGGGATGGTCTCATGGAAATATCAGTGGTGGCAGCCAAGTTGCGTCACTTTTGCGCTCCCCTTGGGATGCCTTTCGCAGCTGCAGTGTGCCTGGAGCCCAGGGCTTCCTGGTTTTAAAAGTCCTAGGCCTAAGCCTAACAGTAACCCTAGGAAGGTAAATCAGCCGGGTATTAGGGTTCTTCCTAAGGGAAAAGCCGTGAAAGCAGCCATGTTGTGGCACTTCTGCACTCCCTTTGGGATGCCTTTGGCAGATGAAGTAAGCCTGGAACTCAGGGCTTCCTGGTTAAAAAAATCCAAGCCCTAGGCTGAACCCCAACCCTAACCCTAGGCAGATAAATCAGCCTAGGTATAGGGATGGTGCCAAGGAAAAAGCTGTGAAAGCTGCCATGTTGTTGCACTTTTGTACTCCCCTTGGGATGCCTTGAACAGCTGCAGTGTGCCTGGAGCTAAGGGCTTCCTAGTTTTAAAAATCCTAGCCCTAGGCCTAAGCCTTACAGTAACCCTGGGAAGGTAAATCAGCCTGGTGTAAGGCTTCTCGCCAAGGAAAAGGCCGTGAAAGCAGCCATGTTGTGGCACTTTTGCACTCCCTTTTGGATGCCTTTCACAGCTCCAGTGTGCCTGGAACTCAGGGCTTCCTAGTTAAAAAAATCCTAGCCCTAGGCCGAACCCCAACCCTAAGACGAGAAAGGCAAATCAGCCAGGAATTAGGCATGTCCCCAAGGAAAAAGCTGTGGAGGCAGGCATGTTGTGGTACTTTTGCGCTCTTCTTGGCTAGTCCTTCGCAGCTGCTGTGTTCTTGGAACTCAGGGCTTTCTGGTTAATAGAACCCTTACCCTAGGCGTAACTCAAACCTTAAGCCTAGCAAGGAAAATCAGCCTATGGTTCGGGATGGTCTCATGGAAATATCAGTGGTGGCAGCCAAGTTGCGTCACTTTTGCGCTCCCCTTGGGATGCCTTTCGCAGCTGCAGTGTGCCTGGAGCCCAGGGCTTCCTGGTTTTAAAAGTCCTAGGCCTAAGCCTAACAGTAACCCTAGGAAGGTAAATCAGCCGGGTATTAGGGTTCTTCCTAAGGGAAAAGCCGTGAAAGCAGCCATGTTGTGGCACTTCTGCACTCCCTTTGGGATGCCTTTGGCAGATGAAGTAAGCCTGGAACTCAGGGCTTCCTGGTTAAAGAAATCCAAGCCCTAGGCTGAACCCTAACCCTAACCCTAGGCAGATAAATCAGCCTAGGTATAGGGATGGTGCCAAGGAAAAAGCTGTGAAAGCTGCCATGTTGTTGCACTTTTGTACTCCCCTTGGTATGCCTTGAACAGCTGCAGTGTGCCTGGAGCTAAGGGCTTCCTAGTTTTAAAAATCCTAGCCCTAGGCCTAAGCCTTACAGTAACCCTGGGAAGGTAAATCAGCCTGGTGTAAGGCTTCTTGCCAAGGAAAAAGCCGTGAAAGCAGCCATGTTGTGGCACTTTTGCACTCCCTTTTGGATGCCTTTCACAGCTCCAGTGTGCCTGGAACTCAGGGCTTCCTGATTTTAAAAATCCTAGCCCTAGGCCGAACCCCAACCCTAAGACGAGAAAGGCAAATCAGCCAGGAATTAGGCATGTCCCCAAGGAAAAAGCTGTGGAGGCAGGCATGTTGTGGTACTTTTGCGCTCTTCTTGGCTAGTCCTTCGCAGCTGCTGTGTTCTTGGAACTCAGGGCTTTCTGGTTAATAGAGCCCTTACCCTAGGCGTAACTCAAACCTTAAGCCTAGGAAGGAAAATCAGCCTATGGTTCGGGATGCTCTCATGGAAATATCAGTGGTGGCAGCCAAGTTGCGTCACTTTTGCGCTCCCCTTGGGATGCCTTTCGCAGCTGCAGTGTGCCTGGAGCCCAGGGCTTCCTGGTTTTAAAAGTCCTAGGCCTAAGCCTAACAGTAACCCTAGGAAGGTAAATCAGCCGGGTATTAGGGTTCTTCCTAAGGGAAAAGCCGTGAAAGCAGCCATGTTGTGGCACTTCTGCACTCCCTTTGGGATGCCTTTGGCAGATGAAGTAAGCCTGGAACTCAGGGCTTCCTGGTTAAAGAAATCCAAGCCCTAGGCTGAACCCTAACCCTAACCCTAGGCAGATAAATCAGCCTAGGTATAGGGATGGTGCCAAGGAAAAAGCTGTGAAAGCTGCCATGTTGTTGCACTTTTGTACTCCCCTTGGGATGCCTTGAACAGCTGCAGTGTGCCTGGAGCTGAGGGCTTCCTAGTTTTAAAAATCCTAGCCCTAGGCCGAAGCCTAACAGTAACCCTGGGAAGGTAAATCAGCCTGGTGTTAGGCTTCTTGCCAAGGAAAAAGCTGTGAAAGCAGCCATGTTGTGGCACTTTTGCACTCCCTTTTGGATGCCTTTCACAGCTCCACTGTGCCTGGAACTCAGGGCTTCCTGATTTTAAAAATCCTAGCCCTAGGCCGAACCCCAACCCTAAGACGAGAAAGGCAAATCAGCCGGGAATTAGGCATGTCCCCAGGAAAAAGCTGTGGAGGCAGGCATGTTGTGGTACTTTTGCGCTCTTCTTGGGTAGTCCTTCGCAGCTGCTGTGTTCTTGGAACTCAGGGCTTTCTGGTTAATAGAACCCTTACCCTAGGCGTAACTCAAACCTTAACCCTAGGAAGGAAAATCAGCCTATGGTTCGGGATGGTCTCATGGAAATATCAGTGGTGGCAGCCAGGTTGTGTCACTTTTGCGTTCCCTTTGGCATGCCTTGAACAGCTGCAGTGTGCCTGGAGCCCAGGGCTTCCTGGTTTTAAAAGTCCTAGGCCTAAGCCTAACAGTAACCCTAGGAAGGTAAATCAGCCGGGTATTAGGGTTCTTCCTAAGGGAAAAGCCGTGAAAGCAGCCATGTTGTGGCATTTATGCACTACCTCTGGGATGCCTTTGGCAGATGAAGTAAGCCTGGAACTCAGGGCTTCCTGGTTAAAAAACTCCAAGCCCTAGGCTGAACCCTAACCCTAACCCTAGGCAGATAAATCAGCCTAGGTATAGGGATGGTGCCAAGGAAAAAGCTGTGAAAGCTGCCATGTTGTTGCACTTTTGTACTCCCCTTGGGATGCCTTGAACAGCTGCAGTGTGCCTGGAGCTAAGGGCTTCCTAGTTTTAAAAATCCTAGCCCTAGGCCTAAGCCTAACAGTAACCCTGGGAAGGTAAATCAGCCTGGTGTTAGGCTTCTTGCCAAGGAAAAAGCCGTGAAAGCAGCCATGTTGTGGCACTTTTGCACTCCCTTTTGGATGCCTTTCACAGCTCCAGTGTGCCTGGAACTCAGGGCTTCCTGATTTTAAAAATCCTAGCCCTAGGCCGAACCCCAGCCCTAAGACGAGAAAGGCAAATCAGCCAGGAATTAGGCATGTCCCCAAGGAAAAAGCTGTGGAGGCAGGCATGTTGTGGTACTTTTGCGCTCTTCTTGGGTAGTCCTTCGCAGCTGCTGTGTTCTTGGAACTCAGGGCTTTCTGGTTAATAGAACCCTTACCCTAGGCGTAACTCAAACCTTAAGCCTAGGAAGGAAAATCAGCCTATGGTTCGGGATGGTCTCATGGAAATATCAGTGGTGGCAGCCAAGTTGCGTCACTTTTGCGCTCCCCTTGAGATGCCTTTCGCAGCTGCAGTGTGCCTGGAGCCCAGGGCTTCCTGGTTTTAAAAGTCCTAGGCCTAAGCCTAACAGTAACCCTAGGAAGGTAAATCAGCCGGGTATTAGGGTTCTTCCTAAGGGAAAAGCCGTGAAAGCAGCCATGTTGTGGCACTTCTGCACTCCCTTTGGGATGCCTTTGGCAGATGAAGTAAGCATGGAACTCAGCGCTTCCTGGTTAAAAAAATCCAAGCCCTAGGCTGAACCCTAACCCTAACCCTAGGCAGATAAATCAGCCTAGGTATAGGGATGGTGCCAAGGAAAAAGCTGTGAAAGCTGCCATGTTGTTGCACTTTTGTACTCCCCTTGGTATGCCTTGAACAGCTGCAGTGTGCCTGGAGCTAAGGGCTTCCTAGTTTTAAAAATCCTAGCCCTAGGCCTAAGCCTTACAGTAACCCTGGGAAGGTAAATCAGCCTGGTGTAAGGCTTCTTGCCAAGGAAAAAGCCGTGAAAGCAGCCATGTTGTGGCACTTTTGCACTCCCTTTTGGATGCCTTTCACAGCTCCAGTGTGCCTGGAACTCAGGGCTTCCTGATTTTAAAAATCCTAGCCCTAGGCCGAACCCCAACCCTAAGACGAGAAAGGCAAATCAGCCAGGAATTAGGCATGTCCCCAAGGAAAAAGCTGTGGAGGCAGGCATGTTGTGGTACTTTTGCGCTCTTCTTGGCTAGTCCTTCGCAGCTGCTGTGTTCTTGGAACTCAGGGCTTTCTGGTTAATAGAGCCCTTACCCTAGGCGTAACTCAAACCTTAACCCTAGGAAGGAAAATCAGCCTATGGTTCGGGATGCTCTCATGGAAATATCAGTGGTGGCAGCCAACTTACGTCACTTTTGCGCTCCCCTTGGGATGCTTTTCGCAGCTGCAGTGTGCCTGGAGCCCAGGGCTTCCTGGTTTTAAAAGTCCTAGGCCTAAGCCTAACAGTAACCCTAGGAAGGTAAATCAGCCGGGTATTAGGGTTCTTCCTAAGGGAAAAGCCGTGAAAGCAGCCATGTTGTGGCATTTATGCACTCCCTCTGGGATGCCTTTGGCAGATGAAGTAAGCCTGGAACTCAGGGCTTCCTGGTTAAAAAACTCCAAGCCCTAGGCTGAACCCTAACCCTAACCCTAGGCAGATAAATCAGCCTAGGTATAGGGATGGTGCCAAGGAAAAAGCTGTGAAAGCTGCCATGTTGTTGCACTTTAGTACTCCCCTTGGGATGCCTTGAACAGCTGCAGTGTGCCTGGAGCTAAGGGCTTCCTAGTTTTAAAAATCCTAGCCCTAGGCCTAAGCCTAACAGTAACCCTGGGAAGGTAAATCAGCCTGGTGTTAGGCTTCTTGCCAAGGAAAAAGCCGTGAAAGCAGCCATGTTGTGGCACTTTTGCACTCCCTTTTGGATGCCTTTCACAGCTCCAGTGTGCCTGGAACTCAGGGCTTCCTGCTTTTAAAAATCCTAGCCCTAGGCCGAACCCCAACCCTAAGACGAGAAAGGCAAATCAGCCAGGAATTAGGCATGTCCCCAAGGAAAAAGCTGTGGAGGCAGGCATGTTGTGCTACTTTTGCGCTCTTCTTGGCTAGTCCTTCGCAGCTGCTGTGTTCTTGGAACTCAGGGCTTTCTGGTTAATAGAACCCTTACCCTAGGCGTAACTCAAACCTTAACCCTAGGAAGGAAATCAGACTATGGTTCAGGATGCTCTCATGGAATCATCAGTGGTGGCAGCCAAGTTGCGTCCCTTTTGCGCTCCCCTTGGGATGCCTTTCGCAGCTGCAGTGTGCCTGGAGCCCAGGGCTTCCTGGTTTTAAAAGTCCTAGGCCTAAGCCTAACAGTAACCCTAGGAAGGTAAATCAGCCGGGTATTAGGGTTCTTCCTAAGGGAAAAGCCGTGAAAGCAGCCATGTTGTGGCACTTCTGCACTCCCTTTGGGATGCCTTTGGCAGATGAAGTAAGCCTGGAACTCAGGGCTTCCTGGTTAAAAAAATCCAAGCCGTAGGCTGAACCCTAACCCTAACCCTAGGCAGATAAATCAGCCTAGGTATAGGGATGGTGCCAAGGAAAAAGCTGTGAAAGCTGCCATGTTGTTGCACTTTTGTACTCCCCTTGGGATGCCTTTTGTAGCTGCAGTGTGCCTGGAGCTAAGGGCTTCCTAGTTTTAAAAATCCTAGCCCTAGGCCTAAGCTTTACAGTAACCCTGGGAAGGGAAATCAGGCTGGTGTAAGGCTTCTTGCCAAGGAAAAAGCCGTGAAAGCAGCCATGTTGTGGCACTTTTGCACTCCCTTTTGGATGCCTTTCACAGCTCCAGTGTGCCTGGAACTCAGGGCTTCCTGATTTTAAAAATCCTAGCCCTAGGCCGAACCCCAGCCCTAAGAAGAGAAAGGCAAATCAGCCAGGAATTAGGCATGTCCCCAGGAAAACGCTGTGGAGGCAGGCATGTTGTGGTACTTTTGCGCTCTTCTTGGCTAGTCCTTCGCAGCTGCTGTGTTCTTGGAACTCAGGGCTTTCTGGTTAATAGAACCCTTACCCTAGGCGTAACTCAAACCTTAACCCTAGGAAGGAAAATCAGCCTATGGTTCGGGATGGTCTCATGGAAATATCAGTGGTGGCAGCCAAGTTGCGTCACTTTTGCGCTCCCCTTGAGATGCCTTTAACAGCTGCAGTGTGCCTGGGGCCCAGGGCTTCCTGGTTTTAAAAGTCCTAGGCCTAAGCCTAACAGTAACCCTAGGAAGGTAAATCAGCCGGGTATTAGGGTTCTTCCTAAGGGAAAAGCCGTGAAAGCAGCCATGTTGTGGCACTTCTGCACTCCCTTTGGGATGCCTTTGGCAGATGAAGTAAGCCTGGAACTCAGGGCTTCCTGGTTAAAAAACTCCAAGCCCTAGGCTGAACCCTAACCCTAACCCTAGGCAGATAAATCAGCCTAGGTATAGGGATGGTGCCAAGGAAAAAGCTGTGAAAGCTGCCATGTTGTTGCACTTTTGTACTCCCCTTGGGATGCCTTGAACAGCTGCAGTGTGCCTGGAGCTAAGGGCTTCCTAGTTTTAAAAATCCTAGCCCTAGGCCTAAGCCTTACAGTAACCCTGGGAAGGTAAATCAGCCTGGTGTAAGGCTTCTTGCCAAGGAAAAAGCCGTGAAAGCAGCCATGTTGTGGCACTTTTGCACTCCCTTTTGGATGCCTTTCACAGCTCCAGTGTGCCTGGAACTCAGGGCTTCCTAGTTAAAAAAATCCTAGCCCTAGGCCGAACCCCAACACTAAGACGAGAAAGGCAAATCAGCCAGGAATTAGGCATGTCCCCAAGGAAAAAGCTGTGGAGGCAGGCATGTTGTGGTACTTTTGCGCTCTTCTTGGCTAGTCCTTCGCAGCTGCTGTGTTCTTGGAACTCAGGGCTTTCTGGTTAATAGAACCCTTACCCTAGGCGTAACTCAAACCTTAACCCTAGGAAGGAAAATCAGCCTATGGTTCGGGATGCTCTCATGGAAATATCAGTGGTGGCAGCCAAGTTGTGTCACTTTTGCGCTCCCCTTGGCATGCCTTGAACAGCTGCAGTGTGCCTGTAGCCCAGGGCTTCCTGGTTTTAAAAGTCCTAGGCCTAAGCCTAACAGTAACCCTAGGAAGGTAAATCAGCCGGGTATTAGGGTTCTTCCAAAGGGAAAAGCCGTGAAAGCAGCCATGTTGTGGCATTTATGCACTCCCTCTGGGATGCCTTTGGCAGATGAAGTAAGCCTGGAACTCAGGGCTTCCTGGTTAAAGAAATCCAAGCCCTAGGCTGAACCCTAACCCTAACCCTAGGCAGATAAATCAGCCTAGGTATAGGGATGGTGCCAAGGAAAAAGCTGTGAAAGCTGCCATGTTGTTGCACTTTAGTACTCCCCTTGGGATGCCTTGAACAGCTGCAGTGTGCCTGGAGCTGAGGGCTTCCTAGTTTTAAAAATCCTAGCCCTAGGCCTAAGCCTAACAGTAACCCTGGGAAGGTAAATCAGCCTGGTGTTAGGCTTCTTGCCAAGGAAAAAGCCGTGAAAGCAGCCATGTTGTGGCACTTTTGCACTCCCTTTTGGATGCCTTTCACAGCTCCAGTGGGCCTGGAACTCAGGGCTTCCTGATTTTAAAAATCCTAGCCCTAGGCCGAACCCCAACCCTAAGACGAGAAAGGCAAATCAGCCAGGAATTAGGCATGTCCCCAAGGAAAAAGCTGTGGAGGCAGGCATGTTGTGGTACTTTTGCGCTCTTCTTGGCTAGTCCTTCGCAGCTGCTGTGTTCTTGGAACTCAGGGCTTTCTGGTTAATAGAACCCTTACCCTAGGCGTAACTCAAACCTTAACCCTAGGAAGGAAAATCAGCCTATGGTTTGGGATGGTCTCATGGAAATATCAGTGGTGGCAGCCAACTTACGTCACTTTTGCGCTCCCCTTGAGATGCCTTTAACAGCTGCAGTGTGCCTGGGGCCCAGGGCTTCCTGGTTTTAAAAGTCCTAGGCCTAAGCCTAACAGTAACCCTAGGAAGGTAAATCAGCCGGGTATTAGGGTTCTTCCTAAGGGAAAAGCCGTGAAAGCAGCCATGTTGTGGCACTTCTGCACTCCCTTTGGGATGCCTTTGGCAGATGAAGTAAGCCTGGAACTCAGGGCTTTCTGGTTAAAATATCCAAGACCTAGGCTGAACCCTAACCCTAGGCAGATAAATCAGCCTAGGTATAGGGATGGTGCCAAGGAAAAAGCTGTGAAAGCTGCCATGTTGTTGCACTTTTGTACTCCCCTTGGGATGCCTTGAACAGCTGCAGTGTGCCTGGAGCTAAGGGCTTCCTAGTTTTAAAAACCCTAGCCCTAGGCCTAAGCCTAACAGTAACCCTGGGAAGGTAAATCAGCCTGGTGTTAGGCTTCTTGCCAAGGAAAAAGCCGTGAAAGCAGCCATGTTGTGGCACTTTTGCACTCCCTTTTGGATGCCTTTCACAGCTCCAGTGTGCCTGGAACTCAGGGCTTCCTGATTTTAAAAATCCTAGCCCTAGGCCGAACCCCAACCCTAAGACGAGAAAGGCAAATCAGCCAGGAATTAGGCATGTCCCCAGGAAAACGCTGTGGAGGCAGGCATGTTGTGGTACTTTTGCGCTCTTCTTGGCTAGTCCTTCGCAGCTGCTGTGTTCTTGGAACTTAGGGCTTTCTGGTTAATAGAACCCTTACCCTAGGCGTAACTCAAACCTTAACCCTAGGAAGGAAAATCAGCCTATGGTTCGGGATGCTCTCATGGAAATATCAGTGGTGGCAGCCAAGTTGTGTCACTTTTGCGCTCCCCTTGGCATGCCTTTCGCAGCTGCAGTGTGCCTGGAGCCCAGGGCTTCCTGGTTTTAAAAGTCCTAGGCCTAAGCCTAACAGTAACCCTAGGAAGGTAAATCAGCCGGGCATTAGGGTTCTTCCAAAGGGAAAAGCCGTGAAAGCAGCCATGTTGTGGCATTTATGCACTCCCTCTGGGATGCCTTTGGCAGATGAAGTAAGCCTGGAACTCAGGGCTTCCTGGTTAAAAAACTCCAAGCCCTAGGCTGAACCCTAACCCTAACCCTAGGCAGATAAATCAGCCTAGGTATAGGGATGGTGCCAAGGAAAAAGCTGTGAAAGCTGCCATGTTGTTGCACTTTTGTACTCCCCTTGGGATGCCTTGAACAGCTGCAGTGTGCCTGGAGCTAAGGGCTTCCTAGTTTTAAAAATCCTAGCCCTAGGCCTAAGCCTTACAGTAACCCTGGGAAGGTAAATCAGCCTGGTGTTAGGCTTCTCGCCAAGGAAAAAGCCGTGAAAGCAGCCATGTTGTGGCACTTTTGCACTCCCTTTTGGATGCCTTTCACAGCTCCAGTGTGCCTGGAACTCAGGGCTTCCTGATTTTAAAAATCCTAGCCCTAGGCCGAACCCCAACCCTAAGACGAGAAAGGCAAATCAGCCAGGAATTAGGCATGTCCCCAAGGAAAAAGCTGTGGAGGCAGGCATGTTGTGGTACTTTTGCGCTCTTCTTGGCTAGTCCTTCGCAGCTGCTGTGTTCTTGGAACTCAGGGCTTTCTGGTTAATAGAACCCTTACCCTAGGCGTAACTCAAACCTTAAGCCTAGGAAGGAAAATCAGCCTACGGTTCGGGATGGTCTCATGGAAATATCAGTGGTGGCAGCCAAGTTGTGTCACTTTTGCGCTCCCCTTGGGATGACTTTCGCAGCTGCAGTGTGCCTGGAGCCCAGGGCTTCCTGGTTTTAAAAGTCCTAGGCCTAAGCCTAACAGTAACCCTACGAAGGTAAATCAGCCGGGTAATAGGGTTCTTCCTCTGGGAAAAGCAGTGAAAGCAGCCATGTTGTGGCACTTTTGCACTCCCTTTTGGATGCCTTTCACAGCTCCAGTGTGCCTGGAACTCAGGGCTTCCTGATTTTAAAAATCCTAGCCCTAGGCCAAACCCCAACCCTAAGACGAGAAAGGCAAATCAGCCAGGAATTAGGCATGTCCCCAAGGAAAAAGCTGTGGAGGCAGGCATGTTGTGGTACTTTTGCGCTCTTCTTGGCTAGTCCTTCGCAGCTGCTGTGTTCTTGGAACTCAGGGCTTTCTGGTTAATAGAACCCTTACCCTAGGCGTAACTCAAACCTTAACCCTAGGAAGGAAAATCAGCCTATGGTTTGGGATGGTCTCATGGAAATATCAGTGGTGGCAGCCAAGTTGTGTCACTTTTGCGCTCCCCTTGAGATGCCTTTAACAGCTGCAGTGTGCCTGGGGCCCAGGGCTTCCTGGTTTTAAAAGTCCTAGGCCTAAGCCTAACAGTAACCCTAGGAAGGTAAATCAGCCGGGTATTAGGGTTCTTCCTAAGGGAAAAGCCGTGAAAGCAGCCATGTTGTGGCACTTCTGCACTCCCTTTGGGATGCCTTTGGCAGATGAAGTAAGCCTGGAACTCAGGGCTTTCTGGTTAAAATATCCAAGACCTAGGCTGAACCCTAACCCTAGGCAGATAAATCAGCCTAGGTATAGGGATGGTGCCAAGGAAAAAGCTGTGAAAGCTGCCATGTTGTTGCACTTTTGTACTCCCCTTGGGATGCCTTGAACAGCTGCAGTGTGCCTGGAGCTAAGGGCTTCCTAGTTTTAAAAACCCTAGCCCTAGGCCTAAGCCTAACAGTAACCCTGGGAAGGTAAATCAGCCTGGTGTTAGGCTTCTTGCCAAGGAAAAAGCCGTGAAAGCAGCCATGTTGTGGCACTTTTGCACTCCCTTTTGGATGCCTTTCACAGCTCCAGTGTGCCTGGAACTCAGGGCTTCCTGATTTTAAAAATCCTAGCCCTAGGCCGAACCCCAACCCTAAGACGAGAAAGGCAAATCAGCCAGGAATTAGGCATGTCCCCAGGAAAACGCTGTGGAGGCAGGCATGTTGTGGTACTTTTGCGCTCTTCTTGGCTAGTCCTTCGCAGCTGCTGTGTTCTTGGAACTTAGGGCTTTCTGGTTAATAGAACCCTTACCCTAGGCGTAACTCAAACCTTAACCCTAGGAAGGAAAATCAGCCTATGGTTCGGGATGCTCTCATGGAAATATCAGTGGTGGCAGCCAAGTTGTGTCACTTTTGCGCTCCCCTTGGCATGCCTTTCGCAGCTGCAGTGTGCCTGGAGCCCAGGGCTTCCTGGTTTTAAAAGTCCTAGGCCTAAGCCTAACAGTAACCCTAGGAAGGTAAATCAGCCGGGCATTAGGGTTCTTCCAAAGGGAAAAGCCGTGAAAGCAGCCATGTTGTGGCATTTATGCACTCCCTCTGGGATGCCTTTGGCAGATGAAGTAAGCCTGGAACTCAGGGCTTCCTGGTTAAAAAACTCCAAGCCCTAGGCTGAACCCTAACCCTAACCCTAGGCAGATAAATCAGCCTAGGTATAGGGATGGTGCCAAGGAAAAAGCTGTGAAAGCTGCCATGTTGTTGCACTTTTGTACTCCCCTTGGGATGCCTTGAACAGCTGCAGTGTGCCTGGAGCTAAGGGCTTCCTAGTTTTAAAAATCCTAGCCCTAGGCCTAAGCCTTACAGTAACCCTGGGAAGGTAAATCAGCCTGGTGTTAGGCTTCTCGCCAAGGAAAAAGCCGTGAAAGCAGCCATGTTGTGGCACTTTTGCACTCCCTTTTGGATGCCTTTCACAGCTCCAGTGTGCCTGGAACTCAGGGCTTCCTGATTTTAAAAATCCTAGCCCTAGGCCGAACCCCAACCCTAAGACGAGAAAGGCAAATCAGCCAGGAATTAGGCATGTCCCCAAGGAAAAAGCTGTGGAGGCAGGCATGTTGTGGTACTTTTGCGCTCTTCTTGGCTAGTCCTTCGCAGCTGCTGTGTTCTTGGAACTCAGGGCTTTCTGGTTAATAGAACCCTTACCCTAGGCGTAACTCAAACCTTAAGCCTAGGAAGGAAAATCAGCCTACGGTTCGGGATGGTCTCATGGAAATATCAGTGGTGGCAGCCAAGTTGTGTCACTTTTGCGCTCCCCTTGGGATGACTTTCGCAGCTGCAGTGTGCCTGGAGCCCAGGGCTTCCTGGTTTTAAAAGTCCTAGGCCTAAGCCTAACAGTAACCCTACGAAGGTAAATCAGCCGGGTAATAGGGTTCTTCCTCTGGGAAAAGCAGTGAAAGCAGCCATGTTGTGGCACTTTTGCACTCCCTTTTGGATGCCTTTCACAGCTCCAGTGTGCCTGGAACTCAGGGCTTCCTGATTTTAAAAATCCTAGCCCTAGGCCAAACCCCAACCCTAAGACGAGAAAGGCAAATCAGCCAGGAATTAGGCATGTCCCCAAGGAAAAAGCTGTGGAGGCAGGCATGTTGTGGTACTTTTGTGCTCTTCTTGGCTAGTCCTTCGCAGCTGCTGTGTTCTTGGAACTCAGGGCTTTCTGGTTAATAGAACCCTTACCCTAGGCGTAACTCAAACCTTAAGCCTAGGAAGGAAAATCAGCCTATGGTTCGGGATGGTCTCATGGAAATATCAGTGGTGGCAGCCAAGTTGTGTCACTTTTGCGCTCCCCTTGGGATGCCTTTCGCAGCTGCAGTGTGCCTGGAGCCCAGGGCTTCCTGGTTTTAAAAGTCCTAGGCCTAAGCCTAACAGTAACCCTGGGAAGGTAAATCAGCCGGGTATTAGGGTTCTTCCAAAGAGAAAAGCCGTGAAAGCAGCCATGTTGTGGCACTTTTGCACTCCTCTTGGGATGCCTTTCACAGCTGCAGTGTGCTTGGAGCACAGGGCTTCCTGGTTTAAAATCCACTACTTTAGCCCTAACTGGAGGCTTCTAAATCAGCCTTCGTTTCGGGATGTCCCCAAGAAAAAAGCTCTGGACACAGCCAAGTTGTGGCACATTTGCTTTCCCCTTGGGATGCCTTTGGCAGCTGCAGTGCCCCTGGAACTCAGGGCTTCCTGTTTGAAAACATCCTATCCCTAGGCTGAACCCTAACCCTAACCCTAGGCAGATAAATCAGCCTAGGTATAGGGATGTTCCCAAGGAAAAAAGCGCAGGAGGGAGCATGTTGAGGCAATTGTTGGCTGCCCTTGGGAAGCCTTTCGCAGCTGCACTGGGTCTGGAGCTCAGGGTTTACTGATTTAAAATCCCTATCCCTTGGCGTGACCATAGCTGCAACTGGAGGCAAGTAAATCAGCCTAGGGTCCATGATGATCCCAAGCAAAAAGCACTGGAGGCAGCCATGTTGTGGCACTTTTCCGCTCCTCTTGGGTAGTCCTTCGCAGCTGCTGTGTTCTTGGAACTCAGGGCTTTCTGGTTAAAAAAACACTAACCCTAGGCGTAACTCTAAACCTAACCCTAGGAAGGAAAATCAGCCTATGGTTCGGCATGGACTCATGAGAAGAGCAGCAGAGGCAGCCAAGTTGTGTCACTTTTGCGGCCCTCTTGGGATGCCTTGAACAGCTGCAGTGTGCCTGGAGCTAAGGGCTTCCTAGTTTTAAAAATCCTAGCCCTAGGCCGAAGCCTAACAGTAACCCTGGGAAGGGAAATCAGCCTGGTGTTAGGCTTCTTGCCAAGGAAAAAGCCGTGAAAGCAGCCATGTTGTGGCACTTTTGCACTCCCTTTTGGATGCCTTTCACAGCTCCAGTGTGCCTGGAACTCAGGGCTTCCTGATTTTAAAAATCCTAGCCCTAGGCCGAACCCCAACCCTAAGACGAGAAAGGCAAATCAGCCAGGAATTAGGCATGTCCCCAAGGAAAAAGCTGTGGAGGCAGGCATGTTGTGGTACTTTTGCGCTCTTCTTGGCTAGTCCTTCGCAGCTGCTGTGTTCTTGGAACTCAGGGCTTTCTGGTTAATAGAACCCTTACCCTAGGCGTAACTCAAACCTTAAGCCTAGGAAGGAAAATCAGCCTATGGTTCGGGATGGTCTCATGGAAATATCAGTGGTGGCAGCCAAGTTGTGTCACTTTTGCGCTCCCCTTGGGATGCCTTTCGCAGCTGCAGTGTGCCTGGAGCCCAGGGCTTCCTGGTTTTAAAAGTCCTAGGCCTAAGCCTAACAGTAACCCTAGGAAGGTAAATCAGCCGGGTATTAGGGTTCTTCCTAAGGGAAAAGCCGTGAAAGCAGCCATGTTGTGGCACTTTTGCACTCCCTTTGGGATGCCTTTCACAGCTGCAGTGTGCTTGGAGCACAGGGCTTCCTGGTTTTAAATCCACTACTTTAGCCCTAACTGGAGGCTTCTAAATCAGCCTTCGTTTCGGGATGGCCCCAAGGAAAAATCTCTGGACACAGCCAAGTTGTGGCACATTTGCTTTCCCCTTGGGATGCCTTTGGCAGCTGCAGTGCCCCTGGAACTCAGGGCTTCCTGTTTGAAAACATCCTATCCCTAGGCTGAACCCTAACCCTAACCCTAGGCAGATAAATCAGCCTAGGTATAGGGATGTTCCCAAGGACAAAAGCGCAGGAGGGAGCATGTTGAGGCAATTGTTGGCTGCCCTTGGGAAGCCTTTCGCAGCTGCACTGGGTCTGGAGCTCAGGGTTTACTGATTTAAAATCCCTATCCCTTGGCGTGACCATAGCTGCAAGTGGAGGCAAGTAAATCAGCCTAGGGTCCATGATGATCCCAAGCAAAAAGCGCTGGAGGCAGCCATGTTGTGGCACTTTTCCGCTCCTCTTGGGTAGTCCTTCGCAGCTGCTGTGTTCTTGGAACTCAGGGCTTTCTGGTTAATAGAACCCTTACCCTAGGCGTAACTCAAACCTTAACCCTAGGAAGGAAAATCAGCCTATGGTTCGGGATGGTCTCATGGAAATATCAGTGGTGGCAGCAAAGTTGTGTCACTTTTGCGCTCCCCTTGGGATGCCTTTCGCAGCTGCAGTGTGCCTGGAGCCCAGGGCTTCCTGGTTTTAAAAGTCCTAGGCCTAAGCCTAACAGTAACCCTAGGAAGGTAAATCAGCCGGGTATTAGGGTTCTTCCTAAGGGAAAAGCCGTGAAAGCAGCCATGTTGTGGCACTTCTGCACTCCCTCTGGGATGCCTTTGGCAGATGAAGTAAGCCTGGAACTCAGGGCTTCCTGGTTA
The DNA here is from genome assembly GCF_027887145.1 of Ammospiza caudacuta. NCBI lineage: Eukaryota > Metazoa > Chordata > Aves > Passeriformes > Passerellidae > Ammospiza > Ammospiza caudacuta. Next base: position 579,979 of record NC_080622.1, read on the forward strand.
AAAATATGCAAGCCCTAGGCTGAACCCTAACCCTAACCCTAGGCAGATAAATCAGCCTAAGTATAGGGATGGTGCCAAGGAAAAAGCTGTGAAAGCTGCCATGTTGTTGCACTTTTGTACTCCCCTTGGGATGCCTTGAACAGCTGCAGTGTGCCTGAAGCTAAGGGCTTCCTAGTTTTAAAAATCCTAGCCCTAGGCCGAAGCCTAACAGTAACCCTGGGAAGGTAAATCAGCCTGGTGTTAGGCTTCTTGCCAAGGAAAAAGCCGTGAAAGCAGCCATGTTGTGGCACTTTTGCACTCCTCTTGGGATGCCTTTCATAGCTGCAGTGTGCTTGGAGCACAGGGCTTCCTGGTTTAAAATCCACTACTTTAGCCCTAACTGGAGGCTTCTAAATCAGCCTTCGTTTCGGGATGGCCCCAAGGAAAAAGCTCTGGACACAGCCAAGTTGTGGCACATTTGCTTTCCCCTTGGGATGCCTTTGGCAGCTGCAGTGCCCCTGGAACTCAGGGCTTCCTGTTTGAAAACAACATCCTATCCCTAGGCTGAACCCTAACCCTAACCCTAGGCAGATAAATCAGCGTAGGTATAGGCATGTTCCCAAGGAAAAAAGCGCAGGAGGGAGCATGTTGAGGCAATTGTTGGCTGCCCTTGGGAAGCCTTTCGCAGCTGCACTGGGTCTGGAGCTCAGGGTTTACTGATTTAAAATCCCTATCCCTTGGCGTGACCATAGCTGCAACTGGAGGCAAGTAAATCAGCCTAGGGTCCATGATGGTCCCAAGGATAAAGTACTGGAGGCAGCCATGTTGTGGCACTTTTCCGCTCCTCTTGGGTAGTCCTTCGCAGCTGCTGTGTTCTTGGAACTCAGGGCTTTCTGGTTAAAAAAACACTAACCCTAGGCGTAACTCTAAACCTAACCCTATGAAGGAAAATCAGCCTATGGTTCGGGATGGACTCATGAGAAGAGCAGCAGAGGCAGCCAAGTTGTGTCACTTTTGCGGCCCTCTTGGGATGCCTTGAACAGCTGCAGTGTGCCTGGAGCCCAGGGCTTCCTAGTTTTAAAAATCCTAGCCCTAGGCCTAAGCCTAACAGTAACCCTGGGAAGGTAAATCAGCCTGGTGTTAGGCTTCTTGCCAAGGAAAAAGCCGTGAAAGCAGCCATGTTGTGGCACTTTTGCACTCCCTTTGGGATGCCTTTCACAGCTGCAGTGTGCTTGGAGCACAGGGCTTCCTGGTTTTAAATCCACTACTTTAGCCCTAACTGGAGGCTTCTAAATCAGCCTTCGTTTCGGGATGGCCCCAAGGAAAAAGCTCTGGACCCAGCCAAGTTGTGGCACATTTGCTTTCCCCTTGGGATGCCTTTGGCAGCTGCAGTGCCCCTGGAACTCAGGGCTTCCTGTTTGAAAACATCCTATCCCTAGGCTGAACCCTAACCCTAACCCTAGGCAGATAAATCAGCCTAGGTATAGGGATGTTCCCAAGGACAAAAGCGCAGGAGGGAGCATGTTGAGGCAATTGTTGGCTGCCCTTGGGAAGCCTTTCGCAGCTGCACTGGGTCTGGAGCTCAGGGTTTACTGATTTAAAATCCCTATCCCTTGGCGTGACCATAGCTGCTAGTGGAGGCAAGTAAATCAGCCTAGGGTCCATGATGATCCCAAGCAAAAAGCGCTGGAGGCAGCCATGTTGTGGCACTTTTCCGCTCCTCTTGGGTAGTCCTTCGCAGCTGCTGTGTTCTTGGAACTCAGGGCTTTCTGGTTAATAGAACCCTTACCCTAGGCGTAACTCAAACCTTAACCCTAGGAAGGAAAATCAGCCTATGGTTCGGGATGGTCTCATGGAAATATCAGTGGTGGCAGCCAAGTTGTGTCACTTTTGCGCTCCCCTTGGGATGCCTTTCGCAGCTGCAGTGTGCCTGGAGCCCAGGGCTTCCTGGTTTTAAAAGTCCTAGGCCTAAGCCTAACAGTAACCCTGGGAAGGTAAATCAGCCGGGTATTAGGGTTCTTCCAAAGGGAAAAGCCGTGAAAGCAGCCATGTTGTGGCACTTTTGCACTCCTCTTGGGATGCCTTTCACAGCTGCAGTGTGCTTGGAGCACAGGGCTTCCTGGTTTAAAATCCACTACTTTAGCCCTAACTGGAGGCTTCTAAATCAGCCTTCGTTTCGGGATGGCCCCAAGGAAAAATCTCTGGACACAGCCAAGTTGTGGCACATTTGCTTTCCCCTTGGGATGCCTTTGGCAGCTGCAGTGCCCCTGGAACTCAGGGCTTCCTGTTTGAAAACATCCTATCCCTAGGCTGAACCCTAACCCTAACCCTAGGCAGATAAATCAGCCTAGGTATAGGGATGTTCCCAAGGACAAAAGCGCAGGAGGGAGCATGTTGAGGCAATTGTTGGCTGCCCTTGGGAAGCCTTTCGCAGCTGCACTGGGTCTGGAGCTCAGGGTTTACTGATTTAAAATCCCTATCCCTTGGCGTGACCATAGCTGCAAGTGGAGGCAAGTAAATCAGCCTAGGGTCCATGATGATCCCAAGCAAAAAGCGCTGGAGGCAGCCATGTTGTGGCACTTTTCCGCTCCTCTTGGGTAGTCCTTCGCAGCTGCTGTGTTCTTGGAACTCAGGGCTTTCTGGTTAAAAAAACACTAACCCTAGGCGTAACTCTAACCCTAACCCTATGAAGGAAAATCAGCCTATGGTTCGGGATGGACTCATGAGAAGAGCAGCAGAGGCAGCCAAGTTGTGTCACTTTTGCGGCCCTCCTGGAATGCCTTGAACAGCTGCAGTGTGCCTGGAGCTAAGGGCTTCCTAGTTTTAAAAATCCTAGCCCTAGGCCGAAGCCTAACAGTAACCCTGGGAAGGGAAATCAGCCTGGTGTTAGGCTTCTTGCCAAGGAAAAAGCCGTGAAAGCAGCCATGTTGTGGCACTTTTGCACTCCCTTTTGGATGCCTTTCACAGCTGCAGTGTGCCTGGAACTCAGGGCTTCCTGATTTTAAAAATCCTAGCCCTAGGCCGAACCCCAACCCTAAGACGAGAAAGGCAAATCAGCCAGGAATTAGGCATGTCCCCAAGGAAAAAGCTGTGGAGGCAGGCATGTTGTGGTACTTTTGCGCTCTTCTTGGCTAGTCCTTCGCAGCTGCTGTGTTCTTGGAACTCAGGGCTTTCTGGTTAATAGAACCCTTACCCTAGGCGTAACTCAAACCTTAACCCTAGGAAGGAAAATCAGCCTATGGTTCGGGATGGTCTCATGGAAATATCAGTGGTGGCAGCCAAGTTGTGTCACTTTTGCGCTCCCCTTGGGATGCCTTTCGCAGCTGCAGTGTGCCTGGAGCCCAGGGCTTCCTGGTTTTAAAAGTCCTAGGCCTAAGCCTAACAGTAACCCTAGGAAGGTAAATCAGCCGGGTATTAGGGTTCTTCCTAAGGGAAAAGCCGTGAAAGCAGCCATGTTGTGGCACTTTTGCACTCCCTTTGGGATGCCTTTCACAGCTGCAGTGTGCTTGGAGCACAGGGCTTCCTGGTTTTAAATCCACTACTTTAGCCCTAACTGGAGGCTTCTAAATCAGCCTTCGTTTCGGGATGGCCCCAAGGAAAAATCTCTGGACACAGCCAAGTTGTGGCACATTTGCTTTCCCCTTGGGATGCCTTTGGCAGCTGCAGTGCCCCTGGAACTCAGGGCTTCCTGTTTGAAAACATCCTATCCCTAGGCTGAACCCTAACCCTAACCCTAGGCAGATAAATCAGCCTAGGTATAGGGATGTTCCCAAGGACAAAAGCGCAGGAGGGAGCATGTTGAGGCAATTGTTGGCTGCCCTTTGGAAGCCTTTCGCAGCTGCACTGGGTCTGGAGCTCAGGGTTTACTGATTTAAAATCCCTATCCCTTGGCGTGACCATAGCTGCAACTGGAGGCAAGTAAATCAGCCTAGGGTCCATGATGATCCCAAGCAAAAAGCGCTGGAGGCAGCCATGTTGTGGCACTTTTCCGCTCCTCTTGGGTAGTCCTTCGCAGCTGCTGTGTTCTTGGAACTCAGGGCTTTCTGGTTAATAGAACCCTTACCCTAGGCGTAACTCAAACCTTAACCCTAGGAAGGAAAATCAGCCTATGGTTCGGGATGCTCTCATGGAAATATCAGTGGTGGCAGCCAACTTACGTCACTTTTGCGCTCCCCTTGGGATGCCTTTCGCAGCTGCAGTGTGCCTGGAGCCCAGGGCTTCCTGGTTTTAAAAGTCCTAGGCCTAAGCCTAACAGTAACCCTAGGAAGGTAAATCAGCCGGGTATTAGGGTTCTTCCTAAGGGAAAAGCCGTGAAAGCAGCCATGTTGTGGCACTTCTGCACTCCCTTTGGGATGCCTTTGGCAGATGAAGTAAGCCTGGAACTCAGGGCTTCCTGGTTAAAAAAATCAAAGCCCTAGGCTGAACCCTAACCCTAACCCTAGGCAGATAAATCAGCCTAGGTATAGGGATGGTGCCAAGGAAAAAGCTGTGAAAGCTGCCATATTGTTGCACTTTAGTACTCCCCTTGGGATGCCTTTCGTATCTGCAGTGTGCCTGGAGCTAAGGGCTTCCTAGTTTTAAAAATCCTAGCCCTAGGCCTAAGCCTTACAGTAACCCTGGGAAGGTAAATCAGCCTGGTGTTAGGCTTCTTGCCAAGGAAAAAGCCGTGAAAGCAGCCATGTTGTGGCACTTTTGCACTCCCTTTTGGATGCCTTTCACAGCTCCAGTGTGCCTGGAACTCAGGGCTTCCTGATTTTAAAAATCCTAGCCCTAGGCCGAACCCCAACCCTAAGACGAGAAAGGCAAATCAGCCAGGAATTAGGCATGTCCCCAAGGAAAAAGCTGTGGAGGCAGGCATGTTGTGGTACTTTTGCGCTCTTCTTGGCTAGTCCTTCGCAGCTGCTGTGTTCTTGGAACTCAGGGCTTTCTGGTTAATAGAACCCTTACCCTAGGCGTAACTCAAACCTTAAGCCTAGGAAGGAAAATCAGCCTACGGTTCGGGATGGTCTCATGGAAATATCAGTGGTGGCAGCCAAGTTGTGTCACTTTTGCGCTCCCCTTGGGATGCCTTTCGCAGCTGCAGTGTGCCTGGAGCCCAGGGCTTCCTGGTTTTAAAAGTCCTAGGCCTAAGCCTAACAGTAACCCTGGGAAGGTAAATCAGCCGGGTATTAGGGTTCTTCCAAAGGGAAAAGCCGTGGAAGCAGCCATGTTGTGGCACTTTTGCACTCCTCTTGGGATGCCTTTCACAGCTGCAGTGTGCTTGGAGCACAGGGCTTCCTGGTTTAAAATCCACTACTTTAGCCCTAACTGGAGGCTTCTAAATCAGCCTTCGTTTCGGGATGGCCCCAAGGAAAAAGCTCTGGACACAGCCAAGTTGTGGCACATTTGCTTTCCCCTTGGGATGCCTTTGGCAGCTGCAGTGCCCCTGGAACTCAGGGCTACCTGTTTGAAAACAACATCCTATCCCTAGGCTGAACCCTAACCCTAACCCTAGGCAGATAAATCAGCCTAGGTATAGGGATGTTCCCAAGGAAAAAAGCGCAGGAGGGAGCATGTTGAGGCAATTGTTGGCTGCCCTTGGGAAGCCTTTCGCAGCTGCACTGGGTCTGGAGCTCAGGGTTTACTGATTTAAAATCCCTATCCCTTGGCGTGACCATAGCTGCAACTGGAGGCAAGTAAATCAGCCTAGGGTCCATGATGGTCCCAAGCAAAAAGCGCTGGAGGCAGCAATGTTGTGGCACTTTTCCGCTCCTCTTGGGTAGTCCTTCGCAGCTGCTGTGTTCAATCCTAGCCCTAGGCCGAACCCCAACCCTAAGACGAGAAAGGCAAATCAGCCAGGAATTAGGCATGTCCCCAAGGAAAATGCTGTGGAGGCAGGCATGTTGTGGTACTTTTGCGCTCTTCTTGGCTAGTCCTTCGCAGCTGCTGTGTTCTTGGAACTCAGGGCTTTCTGGTTAATAGAACCCTTACCCTAGGCGTAACTCAAACCTTAAGCCTAGCAAGGAAAATCAGCCTATGGTTCGGGATGGTCTCATGGAAATATCAGTGGTGGCAGCCAAGTTGCGTCACTTTTGTGCTCCCCTTGGGATGCCTTTCGCAGCTGCAGTGTGCCTGGAGCCCAGGGCTTCCTGGTTTTAAAAGTCCTAGGCCTAAGCCTAACAGTAACCCTAGGAAGGTAAATCAGCCGGGTATTAGGGTTCTTCCTAAGGGAAAAGCCGTGAAAGCAGCCATGTTGTGGCACTTCTGCACTCCCTTTGGGATGCCTTTCACAGCTGCAGTGTGCTTGGAGCACAGGGCTTCCTGGTTTAAAATCCACTACTTTAGCCCTAACTGGAGGCTTCTAAATCAGCCTTCGTTTCGGGATGGCCCCAAGGAAAAAGCTCTGGACACAGCCAAGTTGTGGCACATTTGCTTTCCCCTTGGGATGCCTTTGGCAGCTGCAGTGCCCCTGGAACTCAGGGCTTCCTGTTTGAAAACATCCTATCCCTAGGCTGAACCCTAACCCTAACCCTAGGCAGATAAATCAGCCTAGGTATAGGGATGTTCCCAAGGACAAAAGCGCAGGAGGGAGCATGTTGAGGCAATTGTTGGCTGCCCTTGGGAAGCCTTTCGCAGCTGCACTGGGTCTGGAGCTCAGGGTTTACTGATTTAAAATCCCTATCCCTTGGCGTGACCATAGCTGCAACTGGAGGCAAGTAAATCAGCCTAGGGTCCATGATGGTCCCAAGCAAAAAGCGCTGGAGGCAGCAATGTTGTGGCACTTTTCCGCTCCTCTTGGGTAGTCCTTCGCAGCTGCTGTGTTCTTGGAACTCAGGGCTTTCTGGTTAAAAAAACACTAACCCTAGGCGTAACTCTAAACCTAACCCTATGAAGGAAAATCAGCCTATGGTTCGGGATGGACTCATGAGAAGAGCAGCAGAGGCAGCCAAGTTGTGTCACTTTTGCGGCCCTCTTGGGATGCCTTGAACAGCTGCAGTGTGCCTGGAGCTAAGGGCTTCCTAGTTTTAAAAATCCTAGCCCTAGGCCGAAGCCTAACAGTAACCCTGGGAAGGTAAATCAGCCTGGTGTTAGGCTTCTTGCCAAGGAAAAAGCCGTGAAAGCAGCCATGTTGTGGCACTTTTGCACTCCCTTTTGGATGCCTTTCACAGCTCCAGTGTGCCTGGAACTCAGGGCTTCCTGATTTTAAAAATCCTAGCCCTAGGCCGAACCCCAACCCTAAGACGAGAAAGGCAAATCAGCCAGGAATTAGGCATGTCCCCAAGGAAAAAGCTGTGGAGGCAGGCATGTTGTGGTACTTTTGCGCTCTTCTTGGCTAGTCCTTCGCAGCTGCTGTGTTCTTGGAACTCAGGGCTTTCTGGTTAATAGAACCCTTACCCTAGGCGTAACTCAAACCTTAAGCCTAGGAAGGAAAATCAGCCTATGGTTCGGGATGGTCTCATGGAAATATCAGTGGTGGCAGCCAAGTTGCGTCACTTTTGCGCTCCCCTTGGGATGCCTTTCGCAGCTGCAGTGTGCCTGGAGCCCAGGGCTTCCTGGTTTTAAAAGTCCTAGGCCTAAGCCTAACAGTAACCCTAGGAAGGTAAATCAGCCGGGTATTAGGGTTCTTCCTAAGGGAAAAGCCGTGAAAGCAGCCATGTTGTGGCACTTCTGCACTCCCTTTGGGATGCCTTTCACAGCTGCAGTGTGCTTGGAGCACAGGGCTTCCTGGTTTAAAATCCACTACTTTAGCCCTAACTGGAGGCTTCTAAATCAGCCTTCGTTTCGGGATGGCCCCAAGGAAAAAGCTCTGGACACAGCCAAGTTGTGGCACATTTGCTTTCCCCTTGGGATGCCTTTGGCAGCTGCAGTGCCCCTGGAACTCAGGGCTTCCTGTTTGAAAACATCCTATCCCTAGGCTGAACCCTAACCCTAACCCTAGGCAGATAAATCAGCCTAGGTATAGGGATGTTCCCAAGGACAAAAGCGCAGGAGGGAGCATGTTGAGGCAATTGTTGGCTGCCCTTGGGAAGCCTTTCGCAGCTGCACTGGGTCTGGAGCTCAGGGTTTACTGATTTAAAATCCCTATCCCTTGGCGTGACCATAGCTGCAACTGGAGGCAAGTAAATCAGCCTAGGGTCCATGATGGTCCCAAGCAAAAAGCGCTGGAGGCAGCAATGTTGTGGCACTTTTCCGCTCCTCTTGGGTAGTCCTTCGCAGCTGCTGTGTTCTTGGAACTCAGGGCTTTCTGGTTAAAAAAACACTAACCCTAGGCGTAACTCTAAACCTAACCCTATGAAGGAAAATCAGCCTATGGTTCGGGATGGACTCATGAGAAGAGCAGCAGAGGCAGCCAAGTTGTGTCACTTTTGCGGCCCTCTTGGGATGCCTTGAACAGCTGCAGTGTGCCTGGAGCTAAGGGCTTCCTAGTTTTAAAAATCCTAGCCCTAGGCCGAAGCCTAACAGTAACCCTGGGAAGGTAAATCAGCCTGGTGTTAGGCTTCTTGCCAAGGAAAAAGCCGTGAAAGCAGCCATGTTGTGGCACTTTTGCACTCCCTTTTGGATGCCTTTCACAGCTCCAGTGTGCCTGGAACTCAGGGCTTCCTGATTTTAAAAATCCTAGCCCTAGGCCGAACCCCAACCCTAAGACGAGAAAGGCAAATCAGCCAGGAATTAGGCATGTCCCCAAGGAAAAAGCTGTGGAGGCAGGCATGTTGTGGTACTTTTGCGCTCTTCTTGGCTAGTCCTTCGCAGCTGCTGTGTTCTTGGAACTCAGGGCTTTCTGGTTAATAGAACCCTTACCCTAGGCGTAACTCAAACCTTAAGCCTAGCAAGGAAAATCAGCCTATGGTTCGGGATGGTCTCATGGAAATATCAGTGGTAGCAGCCAAGTTGCGTCACTTTTGCGCTCCCCTTGGGATGCCTTTCGCAGCTGCAGTGTGCCTGGAGCCCAGGGCTTCCTGGTTTTAAAAGTCCTAGGCCTAAGCCTAACAGTAACCCTAGGAAGGTAAATCAGCCGGGTATTAGGGTTCTTCCTAAGGGAAAAGCCGTGAAAGCAGCCATGTTGTGGCACTTCTGCACTCCCTTTGGGATGCCTTTCACAGCTGCAGTGTGCTTGGAGCACAGGGCTTCCTGGTTTTAAATCCACTACTTTAGCCCTAACTGGAGGCTTCTAAATCAGCCTTCGTTTCGGGATGGCCCCAAGGAAAAAGCTCTGGACACAGCCAAGTTGTGGCACATTTGCTTTCCCCTTGGGATGCCTTTGGCAGCTGCAGTGCCCCTGGAACTCAGGGCTTCCTGTTTGAAAACATCCTATCCCTAGGCTGAACCCTAACCCTAACCCTAGGCAGATAAATCAGCCTAGGTATAGGGATGTTCCCAAGGACAAAAGCGCAGGAGGGAGCATGTTGAGGCAATTGTTGGCTGCCCTTGGGAAGCCTTTCGCAGCTGCACTGGGTCTGGAGCTCAGGGTTTACTGATTTAAAATCCCTATCCCTTGGCGTGACCATAGCTGCAACTGGAGGCAAGTAAATCAGCCTAGGGTCCATGATGGTCCCAAGCAAAAAGCGCTGGAGGCAGCAATGTTGTGGCACTTTTCCGCTCCTCTTGGGTAGTCCTTCGCAGCTGCTGTGTTCTTGGAACTCAGGGCTTTCTGGTTAAAAAAACACTAACCCTAGGCGTAACTCTAAACCTAACCCTATGAAGGAAAATCAGCCTATGGTTCGGGATGGACTCATGAGAAGAGCAGCAGAGGCAGCCAAGTTGTGTCACTTTTGCGGCCCTCTTGGGATGCCTTGAACAGCTGCAGTGTGCCTGGAGCTAAGGGCTTCCTAGTTTTAAAAATCCTAGCCCTAGGCCGAAGCCTAACAGTAACCCTGGGAAGGGAAATCAGCCTGGTGTTAGGCTTCTTGCCAAGGAAAAAGCCGTGAAAGCAGCCATGTTGTGGCACTTTTGCACTCCCTTTGGATGCCTTTCACAGCTCCAGTGTGCCTGGAACTCAGGGCTTCCTGATTTTAAAAATCCTAGCCCTAGGCCGAACCCCAACCCTAAGACGAGAAAGGCAAATCAGCCAGGAATTAGGCATGTCCCCAAGGAAAAAGCTGTGGAGGCAGGCATGTTGTGGTACTTTTGCGCTCTTCTTGGCTAGTCCTTCGCAGCTGCTGTGTTCTTGGAACTCAGGGCTTTCTGGTTAATAGAACCCTTACCCTAGGCGTAACTCAAACCTTAAGCCTAGGAAGGAAAATCAGCCTATGGTTCGGGATGGTCTCATGGAAATATCAGTGGTGGCAGCCAAGTTGCGTCACTTTTGTGCTCCCCTTGGGATGCCTTTCGCAGCTGCAGTGTGCCTGGAGCCCAGGGCTTCCTGGTTTTAAAAGTCCTAGGCCTAAGCCTAACAGTAACCCTAGGAAGGTAAATCAGCCGGGTATTAGGGTTCTTCCTAAGGGAAAAGCCGTGAAAGCAGCCATGTTGTGGCACTTCTGCACTCCCTTTGGGATGCCTTTCACAGCTGCAGTGTGCTTGGAGCACAGGGCTTCCTGGTTTTAAATCCACTACTTTAGCCCTAACTGGAGGCTTCTAAATCAGCCTTCGTTTCGGGATGGCCCCAAGGAAAAAGCTCTGGACACAGCCAAGTTGTGGCACATTTGCTTTCCCCTTGGGATGCCTTTGGCAGCTGCAGTGCCCCTGGAACTCAGGGCTTCCTGTTTGAAAACATCCTATCCCTAGGCTGAACCCTAACCCTAACCCTAGGCAGATAAATCAGCCTAGGTATAGGGATGTTCCCAAGGACAAAAGCGCAGGAGGGAGCATGTTGAGGCAATTGTTGGCTGCCCTTGGGAAGCCTTTCGCAGCTGCACTGGGTCTGGAGCTCAGGGTTTACTGATTTAAAATCCCTATCCCTTGGCGTGACCATAGCTGCAACTGGAGGCAAGTAAATCAGCCTAGGGTCCATGATGGTCCCAAGGAAAAAGCGCTGCAGGCAGCAATGTTGTGGCACTTTTCCGCTCCTCTTGGGTAGTCCTTCGCAGCTGCTGTGTTCTTGGAACTCAGGGCTTTCTGGTTAAAAAAACACTAACCCTAGGCGTAACTCTAAACCTAACCCTATGAAGGAAAATCAGCCTATGGTTCGGGATGGACTCATGAGAAGAGCAGCAGAGGCAGCCAAGTTGTGTCACTTTTGCGGCCCTCTTGGGATGCCTTGAACAGCTGCAGTGTGCCTGGAGCTAAGGGCTTCCTAGTTTTAAAAATCCTAGCCCTAGGCCGAAGCCTAACAGTAACCCTGGGAAGGTAAATCAGCCTGGTGTTAGGCTTCTTGCCAAGGAAAAAGCCGTGAAAGCAGCCATGTTGTGGCACTTTTGCACTCCCTTTTGGATGCCTTTCACAGCTCCAGTGTGCCTGGAACTCAGGGCTTCCTGATTTTAAAAATCCTAGCCCTAGGCCGAACCCCAACCCTAAGACGAGAAAGGCAAATCAGCCAGGAATTAGGCATGTCCCCAAGGAAAAAGCTGTGGAGGCAGGCATGTTGTGGTACTTTTGCGCTCTTCTTGGCTAGTCCTTCGCAGCTGCTGTGTTCTTGGAACTCAGGGCTTTCTGGTTAATAGAACCCTTACCCTAGGCGTAACTCAAACCTTAAGCCTAGCAAGGAAAATCAGCCTATGGTTCGGGATGGTCTCATGGAAATATCAGTGGTGGCAGCCAAGTTGCGTCACTTTTGCGCTCCCCTTGGGATGCCTTTCGCAGCTGCAGTGTGCCTGGAGCCCAGGGCTTCCTGGTTTTAAAAGTCCTAGGCCTAAGCCTAACAGTAACCCTAGGAAGGTAAATCAGCCGGGTATTAGGGTTCTTCCTAAGGGAAAAGCCGTGAAAGCAGCCATGTTGTGGCACTTTTGCACTCCCTTTGGGATGCCTTTCACAGCTGCAGTGTGCTTGGAGCACAGGGCTTCCTGGTTTAAAATCCACTACTTTAGCCCTAACTGGAGGCTTCTAAATCAGCCTTCGTTTCGGGATGGCCCCAAGGAAAAAGCTCTGGACACAGCCAAGTTGTGGCACATTTGCTTTCCCCTTGGGATGCCTTTGGCAGCTGCAGTGCCCCTGGAACTCAGGGCTTCCTGTTTGAAAACATCCTATCCCTAGGCTGAACCCTAACCCTAACCCTAGGCAGATAAATCAGCCTAGGTATAGGGATGTTCCCAAGGACAAAAGCGCAGGAGGGAGCATGTTGAGGCAATTGTTGGCTGCCCTTGGGAAGCCTTTCGCAGCTGCACTGGGTCTGGAGCTCAGGGTTTACTGATTTAAAATCCCTATCCCTTGGCGTGACCATAGCTGCAACTGGAGGCAAGTAAATCAGCCTAGGGTCCATGATGGTCCCAAGCAAAAAGCGCTGGAGGCAGCAATGTTGTGGCACTTTTCCGCTCCTCTTGGGTAGTCCTTCGCAGCTGCTGTGTTCTTGGAACTCAGGGCTTTCTGGTTAAAAAAACACTAACCCTAGGCGTAACTCTAAACCTAACCCTATGAAGGAAAATCAGCCTATGGTTCGGGATGGACTCATGAGAAGAGCAGCAGAGGCAGCCAAGTTGTGTCACTTTTGCGGCCCTCTTGGGATGCCTTGAACAGCTGCAGTGTGCCTGGAGCTAAGGGCTTCCTAGTTTTAAAAATCCTAGCCCTAGGCCGAAGCCTAACAGTAACCCTGGGAAGGGAAATCAGCCTGGTGTTAGGCTTCTTGCCAAGGAAAAAGCCGTGAAAGCAGCCATGTTGTGGCACTTTTGCACTCCCTTTGGATGCCTTTCACAGCTCCAGTGTGCCTGGAACTCAGGGCTTCCTGATTTTAAAAATCCTAGCCCTAGGCCGAACCCCAACCCTAAGACGAGAAAGGCAAATCAGCCAGGAATTAGGCATGTCCCCAAGGAAAAAGCTGTGGAGGCAGGCATGTTGTGGTACTTTTGCGCTCTTCTTGGCTAGTCCTTCGCAGCTGCTGTGTTCTTGGAACTCAGGGCTTTCTGGTTAATAGAACCCTTACCCTAGGCGTAACTCAAACCTTAAGCCTAGGAAGGAAAATCAGCCTATGGTTCGGGATGGTCTCATGGAAATATCAGTGGTGGCAGCCAAGTTGCGTCACTTTTGTGCTCCCCTTGGGATGCCTTTCGCAGCTGCAGTGTGCCTGGAGCCCAGGGCTTCCTGGTTTTAAAAGTCCTAGGCCTAAGCCTAACAGTAACCCTAGGAAGGTAAATCAGCCGGGTATTAGGGTTCTTCCTAAGGGAAAAGCCGTGAAAGCAGCCATGTTGTGGCACTTCTGCACTCCCTTTGGGATGCCTTTCACAGCTGCAGTGTGCTTGGAGCACAGGGCTTCCTGGTTTTAAATCCACTACTTTAGCCCTAACTGGAGGCTTCTAAATCAGCCTTCGTTTCGGGATGGCCCCAAGGAAAAAGCTCTGGACACAGCCAAGTTGTGGCACATTTGCTTTCCCCTTGGGATGCCTTTGGCAGCTGCAGTGCCCCTGGAACTCAGGGCTTCCTGTTTGAAAACATCCTATCCCTAGGCTGAACCCTAACCCTAACCCTAGGCAGATAAATCAGCCTAGGTATAGGGATGTTCCCAAGGACAAAAGCGCAGGAGGGAGCATGTTGAGGCAATTGTTGGCTGCCCTTGGGAAGCCTTTCGCAGCTGCACTGGGTCTGGAGCTCAGGGTTTACTGATTTAAAATCCCTATCCCTTGGCGTGACCATAGCTGCAACTGGAGGCAAGTAAATCAGCCTAGGGTCCATGATGGTCCCAAGGAAAAAGCGCTGCAGGCAGCAATGTTGTGGCACTTTTCCGCTCCTCTTGGGTAGTCCTTCGCAGCTGCTGTGTTCTTGGAACTCAGGGCTTTCTGGTTAAAAAAACACTAACCCTAGGCGTAACTCTAAACCTAACCCTATGAAGGAAAATCAGCCTATGGTTCGGGATGGACTCATGAGAAGAGCAGCAGAGGCAGCCAAGTTGTGTCACTTTTGCGGCCCTCTTGGGATGCCTTGAACAGCTGCAGTGTGCCTGGAGCTAAGGGCTTCCTAGTTTTAAAAATCCTAGCCCTAGGCCGAAGCCTAACAGTAACCCTGGGAAGGTAAATCAGCCTGGTGTTAGGCTTCTTGCCAAGGAAAAAGCCGTGAAAGCAGCCATGTTGTGGCACTTTTGCACTCCCTTTTGGATGCCTTTCACAGCTCCAGTGTGCCTGGAACTCAGGGCTTCCTGATTTTAAAAATCCTAGCCCTAGGCCGAACCCCAACCCTAAGACGAGAAAGGCAAATCAGCCAGGAATTAGGCATGTCCCCAAGGAAAAAGCTGTGGAGGCAGGCATGTTGTGGTACTTTTGCGCTCTTCTTGGCTAGTCCTTCGCAGCTGCTGTGTTCTTGGAACTCAGGGCTTTCTGGTTAATAGAACCCTTACCCTAGGCGTAACTCAAACCTTAAGCCTAGCAAGGAAAATCAGCCTATGGTTCGGGATGGTCTCATGGAAATATCAGTGGTGGCAGCCAAGTTGCGTCACTTTTGCGCTCCCCTTGGGATGCCTTTCGCAGCTGCAGTGTGCCTGGAGCCCAGGGCTTCCTGGTTTTAAAAGTCCTAGGCCTAAGCCTAACAGTAACCCTAGGAAGGTAAATCAGCCGGGTATTAGGGTTCTTCCTAAGGGAAAAGCCGTAAAAGCAGCCATGTTGTGGCACTTCTGCACTCCCTTTGGGATGCCTTTCACAGCTGCAGTGTGCTTGGAGCACAGGGCTTCCTGGTTTAAAATCCACTACTTTAGCCCTAACTGGAGGCTTCTAAATCAGCCTTCGTTTCGGGATGGCCCCAAGGAAAAAGCTCTGGACACAGCCAAGTTGTGGCACATTTGCTTTCCCCTTGGGATGCCTTTGGCAGCTGCAGTGCCCCTGGAACTCAGGGCTTCCTGTTTGAAAACATCCTATCCCTAGGCTGAACCCTAACCCTGACCCTAGGCAGATAAATCAGCCTAGGTATAGGGATGTTCCCAAGGACAAAAGCGCAGGAGGGAGCATGTTGAGGCAATTGTTGGCTGCCCTTGGGAAGCCTTTCGCAGCTGCACTGGGTCTGGAGCTCAGGGTTTACTGATTTAAAATCCCTATCCCTTGGCGTGACCATAGCTGCAACTGGAGGCAAGTAAATCAGCCTAGGGTCCATGATGGTCCCAAGCAAAAAGCGCTGGAGGCAGCAATGTTGTGGCACTTTTCCGCTCCTCTTGGGTAGTCCTTCGCAGCTGCTGTGTTCTTGGAACTCAGGGCTTTCTGGTTAAAAAAACACTAACCCTAGGCGTAACTCTAAACCTAACCCTATGAAGGAAAATCAGCCTATGGTTCGGGATGGACTCATGAGAAGAGCAGCAGAGGCAGCCAAGTTGTGTCACTTTTGCGGCCCTCTTGGGATGCCTTGAACAGCTGCAGTGTGCCTGGAGCTAAGGGCTTCCTAGTTTTAAAAATCCTAGCCCTAGGCCGAAGCCTAACAGTAACCCTGGGAAGGTAAATCAGCCTGGTGTTAGGCTTCTTGCCAAGGAAAAAGCCGTGAAAGCAGCCATGTTGTGGCACTTTTGCACTCCCTTTTGGATGCCTTTCACAGCTCCAGTGTGCCTGGAACTCAGGGCTTCCTGATTTTAAAAATCCTAGCCCTAGGCCGAACCCCAACCCTAAGACGAGAAAGGCAAATCAGCCAGGAATTAGGCATGTCCCCAAGGAAAAAGCTGTGGAGGCAGGCATGTTGTGGTACTTTTGCGCTCTTCTTGGCTAGTCCTTCGCAGCTGCTGTGTTCTTGGAACTCAGGGCTTTCTGGTTAATAGAACCCTTACCCTAGGCGTAACTCAAACCTTAAGCCTAGGAAGGAAAATCAGCCTATGGTTCGGGATGGTCTCATGGAAATATCAGTGGTAGCAGCCAAGTTGCGTCACTTTTGCGCTCCCCTTGGGATGCCTTTCGCAGCTGCAGTGTGCCTGGAGCCCAGGGCTTCCTGGTTTTAAAAGTCCTAGGCCTAAGCCTAACAGTAACCCTAGGAAGGTAAATCAGCCGGGTATTAGGGTTCTTCCAAAGGGAAAAGCCGTGAAAGCAGCCATGTTGTGGCACTTCTGCACTCCCTTTGGGATGCCTTTCACAGCTGCAGTGTGCTTGGAGCACAGGGCTTCCTGGTTTTAAATCCACTACTTTAGCCCTAACTGGAGGCTTCTAAATCAGCCTTCGTTTCGGGATGGCCCCAAGGAAAAAGCTCTGGACACAGCCAAGTTGTGGCACATTTGCTTTCCCCTTGGGATGCCTTTGGCAGCTGCAGTGCCCCTGGAACTCAGGGCTTCCTGTTTGAAAACATCCTATCCCTAGGCTGAACCCTAACCCTAACCCTAGGCAGATAAATCAGCCTAGGTATAGGGATGTTCCCAAGGACAAAAGCGCAGGAGGGAGCATGTTGAGGCAATTGTTGGCTGCCCTTGGGAAGCCTTTCGCAGCTGCACTGGGTCTGGAGCTCAGGGTTTACTGATTTAAAATCCCTATCCCTTGGCGTGACCATAGCTGCAACTGGAGGCAAGTAAATCAGCCTAGGGTCCATGATGGTCCCAAGCAAAAAGCGCTGGAGGCAGCAATGTTGTGGCACTTTTCCGCTCCTCTTGGGTAGTCCTTCGCAGCTGCTGTGTTCTTGGAACTCAGGGCTTTCTGGTTAAAAAAACACTAACCCTAGGCGTAACTCTAAACCTAACCCTATGAAGGAAAATCAGCCTATGGTTCGGGATGGACTCATGAGAAGAGCAGCAGAGGCAGCCAAGTTGTGTCACTTTTGCGGCCCTCTTGGGATGCCTTGAACAGCTGCAGTGTGCCTGGAGCTAAGGGCTTCCTAGTTTTAAAAATCCTAGCCCTAGGCCGAAGCCTAACAGTAACCCTGGGAAGGTAAATCAGCCTGGTGTTAGGCTTCTTGCCAAGGAAAAAGCCGTGAAAGCAGCCATGTTGTGGCACTTTTGCACTCCCTTTGGATGCCTTTCACAGCTCCAGTGTGCCTGGAACTCAGGGCTTCCTGATTTTAAAAATCCTAGCCCTAGGCCGAACCCCAACCCTAAGACGAGAAAGGCAAATCAGCCAGGAATTAGGCATGTCCCCAAGGAAAAAGCTGTGGAGGCAGGCATGTTGTGGTACTTTTGCGCTCTT
This sequence comes from Ammospiza caudacuta, assembly GCF_027887145.1. NCBI lineage: Eukaryota > Metazoa > Chordata > Aves > Passeriformes > Passerellidae > Ammospiza > Ammospiza caudacuta. The sequence continues at coordinate 597,090 of NC_080622.1, forward strand.
CTTGGCTAGTCCTTCGCAGCTGCTGTGTTCTTGGAACTCAGGGCTTTCTGGTTAATAGAACCCTTACCCTAGGCGTAACTCAAACCTTAAGCCTAGGAAGGAAAATCAGCCTATGGTTCGGGATGGTCTCATGGAAATATCAGTGGTGGCAGCCAAGTTGCGTCACTTTTGCGCTCCCCTTGGGATGCCTTTCGCAGCTGCAGTGTGCCTGGAGCCCAGGGCTTCCTGGTTTTAAAAGTCCTAGGCCTAAGCCTAACAGTAACCCTAGGAAGGTAAATCAGCCGGGTATTAGGGTTCTTCCTAAGGGAAAAGCCGTGAAAGCAGCCATGTTGTGGCACTTTTGCACTCCCTTTGGGATGCCTTTCACAGCTGCAGTGTGCTTGGAGCACAGGGCTTCCTGGTTTAAAATCCACTACTTTAGCCCTAACTGGAGGCTTCTAAATCAGCCTTCGTTTCGGGATGGCCCCAAGGAAAAAGCTCTGGACACAGCCAAGTTGTGGCACATTTGCTTTCCCCTTGGGATGCCTTTGGCAGCTGCAGTGCCCCTGGAACTCAGGGCTTCCTGTTTGAAAACATCCTATCCCTAGGCTGAACCCTAACCCTAACCCTAGGCAGATAAATCAGCCTAGGTATAGGGATGTTCCCAAGGACAAAAGCGCAGGAGGGAGCATGTTGAGGCAATTGTTGGCTGCCCTTGGGAAGCCTTTCGCAGCTGCACTGGGTCTGGAGCTCAGGGTTTACTGATTTAAAATCCCTATCCCTTGGCGTGACCATAGCTGCAACTGGAGGCAAGTAAATCAGCCTAGGGTCCATGATGGTCCCAAGCAAAAAGCGCTGGAGGCAGCAATGTTGTGGCACTTTTCCGCTCCTCTTGGGTAGTCCTTCGCAGCTGCTGTGTTCTTGGAACTCAGGGCTTTCTGGTTAAAAAAACACTAACCCTAGGCGTAACTCTAAACCTAACCCTATGAAGGAAAATCAGCCTATGGTTCGGGATGGACTCATGAGAAGAGCAGCAGAGGCAGCCAAGTTGTGTCACTTTTGCGGCCCTCTTGGGATGCCTTGAACAGCTGCAGTGTGCCTGGAGCTAAGGGCTTCCTAGTTTTAAAAATCCTAGCCCTAGGCCGAAGCCTAACAGTAACCCTGGGAAGGGAAATCAGCCTGGTGTTAGGCTTCTTGCCAAGGAAAAAGCCGTGAAAGCAGCCATGTTGTGGCACTTTTGCACTCCCTTTGGATGCCTTTCACAGCTCCAGTGTGCCTGGAACTCAGGGCTTCCTGATTTTAAAAATCCTAGCCCTAGGCCGAACCCCAACCCTAAGACGAGAAAGGCAAATCAGCCAGGAATTAGGCATGTCCCCAAGGAAAAAGCTGTGGAGGCAGGCATGTTGTGGTACTTTTGCGCTCTTCTTGGCTAGTCCTTCGCAGCTGCTGTGTTCTTGGAACTCAGGGCTTTCTGGTTAATAGAACCCTTACCCTAGGCGTAACTCAAACCTTAAGCCTAGGAAGGAAAATCAGCCTATGGTTCGGGATGGTCTCATGGAAATATCAGTGGTGGCAGCCAAGTTGCGTCACTTTTGTGCTCCCCTTGGGATGCCTTTCGCAGCTGCAGTGTGCCTGGAGCCCAGGGCTTCCTGGTTTTAAAAGTCCTAGGCCTAAGCCTAACAGTAACCCTAGGAAGGTAAATCAGCCGGGTATTAGGGTTCTTCCTAAGGGAAAAGCCGTGAAAGCAGCCATGTTGTGGCACTTCTGCACTCCCTTTGGGATGCCTTTCACAGCTGCAGTGTGCTTGGAGCACAGGGCTTCCTGGTTTTAAATCCACTACTTTAGCCCTAACTGGAGGCTTCTAAATCAGCCTTCGTTTCGGGATGGCCCCAAGGAAAAAGCTCTGGACACAGCCAAGTTGTGGCACATTTGCTTTCCCCTTGGGATGCCTTTGGCAGCTGCAGTGCCCCTGGAACTCAGGGCTTCCTGTTTGAAAACATCCTATCCCTAGGCTGAACCCTAACCCTGACCCTAGGCAGATAAATCAGCCTAGGTATAGGGATGTTCCCAAGGACAAAAGCGCAGGAGGGAGCATGTTGAGGCAATTGTTGGCTGCCCTTGGGAAGCCTTTCGCAGCTGCACTGGGTCTGGAGCTCAGGGTTTACTGATTTAAAATCCCTATCCCTTGGCGTGACCATAGCTGCAACTGGAGGCAAGTAAATCAGCCTAGGGTCCATGATGGTCCCAAGGAAAAAGCGCTGCAGGCAGCAATGTTGTGGCACTTTTCCGCTCCTCTTGGGTAGTCCTTCGCAGCTGCTGTGTTCTTGGAACTCAGGGCTTTCTGGTTAAAAAAACACTAACCCTAGGCGTAACTCTAAACCTAACCCTATGAAGGAAAATCAGCCTATGGTTCGGGATGGACTCATGAGAAGAGCAGCAGAGGCAGCCAAGTTGTGTCACTTTTGCGGCCCTCTTGGGATGCCTTGAACAGCTGCAGTGTGCCTGGAGCTAAGGGCTTCCTAGTTTTAAAAATCCTAGCCCTAGGCCGAAGCCTAACAGTAACCCTGGGAAGGTAAATCAGCCTGGTGTTAGGCTTCTTGCCAAGGAAAAAGCCGTGAAAGCAGCCATGTTGTGGCACTTTTGCACTCCCTTTTGGATGCCTTTCACAGCTCCAGTGTGCCTGGAACTCAGGGCTTCCTGATTTTAAAAATCCTAGCCCTAGGCCGAACCCCAACCCTAAGACGAGAAAGGCAAATCAGCCAGGAATTAGGCATGTCCCCAAGGAAAAAGCTGTGGAGGCAGGCATGTTGTGGTACTTTTGCGCTCTTCTTGGCTAGTCCTTCGCAGCTGCTGTGTTCTTGGAACTCAGGGCTTTCTGGTTAATAGAACCCTTACCCTAGGCGTAACTCAAACCTTAAGCCTAGCAAGGAAAATCAGCCTATGGTTCGGGATGGTCTCATGGAAATATCAGTGGTGGCAGCCAAGTTGCGTCACTTTTGCGCTCCCCTTGGGATGCCTTTCGCAGCTGCAGTGTGCCTGGAGCCCAGGGCTTCCTGGTTTTAAAAGTCCTAGGCCTAAGCCTAACAGTAACCCTAGGAAGGTAAATCAGCCGGGTATTAGGGTTCTTCCTAAGGGAAAAGCCGTAAAAGCAGCCATGTTGTGGCACTTCTGCACTCCCTTTGGGATGCCTTTCACAGCTGCAGTGTGCTTGGAGCACAGGGCTTCCTGGTTTAAAATCCACTACTTTAGCCCTAACTGGAGGCTTCTAAATCAGCCTTCGTTTCGGGATGGCCCCAAGGAAAAAGCTCTGGACACAGCCAAGTTGTGGCACATTTGCTTTCCCCTTGGGATGCCTTTGGCAGCTGCAGTGCCCCTGGAACTCAGGGCTTCCTGTTTGAAAACATCCTATCCCTAGGCTGAACCCTAACCCTGACCCTAGGCAGATAAATCAGCCTAGGTATAGGGATGTTCCCAAGGACAAAAGCGCAGGAGGGAGCATGTTGAGGCAATTGTTGGCTGCCCTTGGGAAGCCTTTCGCAGCTGCACTGGGTCTGGAGCTCAGGGTTTACTGATTTAAAATCCCTATCCCTTGGCGTGACCATAGCTGCAACTGGAGGCAAGTAAATCAGCCTAGGGTCCATGATGGTCCCAAGCAAAAAGCGCTGGAGGCAGCAATGTTGTGGCACTTTTCCGCTCCTCTTGGGTAGTCCTTCGCAGCTGCTGTGTTCTTGGAACTCAGGGCTTTCTGGTTAAAAAAACACTAACCCTAGGCGTAACTCTAAACCTAACCCTATGAAGGAAAATCAGCCTATGGTTCGGGATGGACTCATGAGAAGAGCAGCAGAGGCAGCCAAGTTGTGTCACTTTTGCGGCCCTCTTGGGATGCCTTGAACAGCTGCAGTGTGCCTGGAGCTAAGGGCTTCCTAGTTTTAAAAATCCTAGCCCTAGGCCGAAGCCTAACAGTAACCCTGGGAAGGTAAATCAGCCTGGTGTTAGGCTTCTTGCCAAGGAAAAAGCCGTGAAAGCAGCCATGTTGTGGCACTTTTGCACTCCCTTTTGGATGCCTTTCACAGCTCCAGTGTGCCTGGAACTCAGGGCTTCCTGATTTTAAAAATCCTAGCCCTAGGCCGAACCCCAACCCTAAGACGAGAAAGGCAAATCAGCCAGGAATTAGGCATGTCCCCAAGGAAAAAGCTGTGGAGGCAGGCATGTTGTGGTACTTTTGCGCTCTTCTTGGCTAGTCCTTCGCAGCTGCTGTGTTCTTGGAACTCAGGGCTTTCTGGTTAATAGAACCCTTACCCTAGGCGTAACTCAAACCTTAAGCCTAGGAAGGAAAATCAGCCTATGGTTCGGGATGGTCTCATGGAAATATCAGTGGTAGCAGCCAAGTTGCGTCACTTTTGCGCTCCCCTTGGGATGCCTTTCGCAGCTGCAGTGTGCCTGGAGCCCAGGGCTTCCTGGTTTTAAAAGTCCTAGGCCTAAGCCTAACAGTAACCCTAGGAAGGTAAATCAGCCGGGTATTAGGGTTCTTCCTAAGGGAAAAGCCGTGAAAGCAGCCATGTTGTGGCACTTCTGCACTCCCTTTGGGATGCCTTTCACAGCTGCAGTGTGCTTGGAGCACAGGGCTTCCTGGTTTTAAATCCACTACTTTAGCCCTAACTGGAGGCTTCTAAATCAGCCTTCGTTTCGGGATGGCCCCAAGGAAAAAGCTCTGGACACAGCCAAGTTGTGGCACATTTGCTTTCCCCTTGGGATGCCTTTGGCAGCTGCAGTGCCCCTGGAACTCAGGGCTTCCTGTTTGAAAACATCCTATCCCTAGGCTGAACCCTAACCCTAACCCTAGGCAGATAAATCAGCCTAGGTATAGGGATGTTCCCAAGGACAAAAGCGCAGGAGGGAGCATGTTGAGGCAATTGTTGGCTGCCCTTGGGAAGCCTTTCGCAGCTGCACTGGGTCTGGAGCTCAGGGTTTACTGATTTAAAATCCCTATCCCTTGGCGTGACCATAGCTGCAACTGGAGGCAAGTAAATCAGCCTAGGGTCCATGATGGTCCCAAGCAAAAAGCGCTGGAGGCAGCAATGTTGTGGCACTTTTCCGCTCCTCTTGGGTAGTCCTTCGCAGCTGCTGTGTTCTTGGAACTCAGGGCTTTCTGGTTAAAAAAACACTAACCCTAGGCGTAACTCTAAACCTAACCCTATGAAGGAAAATCAGCCTATGGTTCGGGATGGACTCATGAGAAGAGCAGCAGAGGCAGCCAAGTTGTGTCACTTTTGCGGCCCTCTTGGGATGCCTTGAACAGCTGCAGTGTGCCTGGAGCTAAGGGCTTCCTAGTTTTAAAAATCCTAGCCCTAGGCCGAAGCCTAACAGTAACCCTGGGAAGGTAAATCAGCCTGGTGTTAGGCTTCTTGCCAAGGAAAAAGCCGTGAAAGCAGCCATGTTGTGGCACTTTTGCACTCCCTTTGGATGCCTTTCACAGCTCCAGTGTGCCTGGAACTCAGGGCTTCCTGATTTTAAAAATCCTAGCCCTAGGCCGAACCCCAACCCTAAGACGAGAAAGGCAAATCAGCCAGGAATTAGGCATGTCCCCAAGGAAAAAGCTGTGGAGGCAGGCATGTTGTGGTACTTTTGCGCTCTTCTTGGCTAGTCCTTCGCAGCTGCTGTGTTCTTGGAACTCAGGGCTTTCTGGTTAATAGAACCCTTACCCTAGGCGTAACTCAAACCTTAAGCCTAGGAAGGAAAATCAGCCTATGGTTCGGGATGGTCTCATGGAAATATCAGTGGTGGCAGCCAAGTTGCGTCACTTTTGCGCTCCCCTTGGGATGCCTTTCGCAGCTGCAGTGTGCCTGGAGCCCAGGGCTTCCTGGTTTTAAAAGTCCTAGGCCTAAGCCTAACAGTAACCCTAGGAAGGTAAATCAGCCGGGTATTAGGGTTCTTCCTAAGGGAAAAGCCGTGAAAGCAGCCATGTTGTGGCACTTTTGCACTCCCTTTGGGATGCCTTTCACAGCTGCAGTGTGCTTGGAGCACAGGGCTTCCTGGTTTAAAATCCACTACTTTAGCCCTAACTGGAGGCTTCTAAATCAGCCTTCGTTTCGGGATGGCCCCAAGGAAAAAGCTCTGGACACAGCCAAGTTGTGGCACATTTGCTTTCCCCTTGGGATGCCTTTGGCAGCTGCAGTGCCCCTGGAACTCAGGGCTTCCTGTTTGAAAACATCCTATCCCTAGGCTGAACCCTAACCCTAACCCTAGGCAGATAAATCAGCCTAGGTATAGGGATGTTCCCAAGGACAAAAGCGCAGGAGGGAGCATGTTGAGGCAATTGTTGGCTGCCCTTGGGAAGCCTTTCGCAGCTGCACTGGGTCTGGAGCTCAGGGTTTACTGATTTAAAATCCCTATCCCTTGGCGTGACCATAGCTGCAACTGGAGGCAAGTAAATCAGCCTAGGGTCCATGATGGTCCCAAGCAAAAAGCGCTGGAGGCAGCAATGTTGTGGCACTTTTCCGCTCCTCTTGGGTAGTCCTTCGCAGCTGCTGTGTTCTTGGAACTCAGGGCTTTCTGGTTAAAAAAACACTAACCCTAGGCGTAACTCTAAACCTAACCCTATGAAGGAAAATCAGCCTATGGTTCGGGATGGACTCATGAGAAGAGCAGCAGAGGCAGCCAAGTTGTGTCACTTTTGCGGCCCTCTTGGGATGCCTTGAACAGCTGCAGTGTGCCTGGAGCTAAGGGCTTCCTAGTTTTAAAAATCCTAGCCCTAGGCCGAAGCCTAACAGTAACCCTGGGAAGGGAAATCAGCCTGGTGTTAGGCTTCTTGCCAAGGAAAAAGCCGTGAAAGCAGCCATGTTGTGGCACTTTTGCACTCCCTTTGGATGCCTTTCACAGCTCCAGTGTGCCTGGAACTCAGGGCTTCCTGATTTTAAAAATCCTAGCCCTAGGCCGAACCCCAACCCTAAGACGAGAAAGGCAAATCAGCCAGGAATTAGGCATGTCCCCAAGGAAAAAGCTGTGGAGGCAGGCATGTTGTGGTACTTTTGCGCTCTTCTTGGCTAGTCCTTCGCAGCTGCTGTGTTCTTGGAACTCAGGGCTTTCTGGTTAATAGAACCCTTACCCTAGGCGTAACTCAAACCTTAAGCCTAGGAAGGAAAATCAGCCTATGGTTCGGGATGGTCTCATGGAAATATCAGTGGTGGCAGCCAAGTTGCGTCACTTTTGCGCTCCCCTTGGGATGCCTTTCGCAGCTGCAGTGTGCCTGGAGCCCAGGGCTTCCTGGTTTTAAAAGTCCTAGGCCTAAGCCTAACAGTAACCCTAGGAAGGTAAATCAGCCGGGTATTAGGGTTCTTCCTAAGGGAAAAGCCGTGAAAGCAGCCATGTTGTGGCACTTCTGCACTCCCTTTGGGATGCCTTTCACAGCTGCAGTGTGCTTGGAGCACAGGGCTTCCTGGTTTTAAATCCACTACTTTAGCCCTAACTGGAGGCTTCTAAATCAGCCTTCGTTTCGGGATGGCCCCAAGGAAAAAGCTCTGGACACAGCCAAGTTGTGGCACATTTGCTTTCCCCTTGGGATGCCTTTGGCAGCTGCAGTGCCCCTGGAACTCAGGGCTTCCTGTTTGAAAACATCCTATCCCTAGGCTGAACCCTAACCCTAACCCTAGGCAGATAAATCAGCCTAGGTATAGGGATGTTCCCAAGGACAAAAGCGCAGGAGGGAGCATGTTGAGGCAATTGTTGGCTGCCCTTGGGAAGCCTTTCGCAGCTGCACTGGGTCTGGAGCTCAGGGTTTACTGATTTAAAATCCCTATCCCTTGGCGTGACCATAGCTGCAACTGGAGGCAAGTAAATCAGCCTAGGGTCCATGATGGTCCCAAGCAAAAAGCGCTGCAGGCAGCAATGTTGTGGCACTTTTCCGCTCCTCTTGGGTAGTCCTTCGCAGCTGCTGTGTTCTTGGAACTCAGGGCTTTCTGGTTAAAAAAACACTAACCCTAGGCGTAACTCTAAACCTAACCCTATGAAGGAAAATCAGCCTATGGTTCGGGATGGACTCATGAGAAGAGCAGCAGAGGCAGCCAAGTTGTGTCACTTTTGCGGCCCTCTTGGGATGCCTTGAACAGCTGCAGTGTGCCTGGAGCTAAGGGCTTCCTAGTTTTAAAAATCCTAGCCCTAGGCCGAAGCCTAACAGTAACCCTGGGAAGGTAAATCAGCCTGGTGTTAGGCTTCTTGCCAAGGAAAAAGCCGTGAAAGCAGCCATGTTGTGGCACTTTTGCACTCCCTTTTGGATGCCTTTCACAGCTCCAGTGTGCCTGGAACTCAGGGCTTCCTGATTTTAAAAATCCTAGCCCTAGGCCGAACCCCAACCCTAAGACGAGAAAGGCAAATCAGCCAGGAATTAGGCATGTCCCCAAGGAAAAAGCTGTGGAGGCAGGCATGTTGTGGTACTTTTGCGCTCTTCTTGGCTAGTCCTTCGCAGCTGCTGTGTTCTTGGAACTCAGGGCTTTCTGGTTAATAGAACCCTTACCCTAGGCGTAACTCAAACCTTAAGCCTAGGAAGGAAAATCAGCCTATGGTTCGGGATGGTCTCATGGAAATATCAGTGGTGGCAGCCAAGTTGCGTCACTTTTGCGCTCCCCTTGGGATGCCTTTCGCAGCTGCAGTGTGCCTGGAGCCTAGGGCTTCCTGGTTTTAAAAGTCCTAGGCCTAAGCCTAACAGTAACCCTAGGAAGGTAAATCAGCCGGGTATTAGGGTTCTTCCTAAGGGAAAAGCCGTGAAAGCAGCCATGTTGTGGCACTTCTGCACTCCCTTTGGGATGCCTTTCACAGCTGCAGTGTGCTTGGAGCACAGGGCTTCCTGGTTTAAAATCCACTACTTTAGCCCTAACTGGAGGCTTCTAAATCAGCCTTCGTTTCGGGATGGCCCCAAGGAAAAAGCTCTGGACACAGCCAAGTTGTGGCACATTTGCTTTCCCCTTGGGATGCCTTTGGCAGCTGCAGTGCCCCTGGAACTCAGGGCTTCCTGTTTGAAAACATCCTATCCCTAGGCTGAACCCTAACCCTAACCCTAGGCAGATAAATCAGCCTAGGTATAGGGATGTTCCCAAGGACAAAAGCGCAGGAGGGAGCATGTTGAGGCAATTGTTGGCTGCCCTTGGGAAGCCTTTCGCAGCTGCACTGGGTCTGGAGCTCAGGGTTTACTGATTTAAAATCCCTATCCCTTGGCGTGACCATAGCTGCAACTGGAGGCAAGTAAATCAGCCTAGGGTCCATGATGGTCCCAAGCAAAAAGCGCTGGAGGCAGCAATGTTGTGGCACTTTTCCGCTCCTCTTGGGTAGTCCTTCGCAGCTGCTGTGTTCTTGGAACTCAGGGCTTTCTGGTTAAAAAAACACTAACCCTAGGCGTAACTCTAAACCTAACCCTATGAAGGAAAATCAGCCTATGGTTCGGGATGGACTCATGAGAAGAGCAGCAGAGGCAGCCAAGTTGTGTCACTTTTGCGGCCCTCTTGGGATGCCTTGAACAGCTGCAGTGTGCCTGGAGCTAAGGGCTTCCTAGTTTTAAAAATCCTAGCCCTAGGCCGAAGCCTAACAGTAACCCTGGGAAGGGAAATCAGCCTGGTGTTAGGCTTCTTGCCAAGGAAAAAGCCGTGAAAGCAGCCATGTTGTGGCACTTTTGCACTCCCTTTGGATGCCTTTCACAGCTCCAGTGTGCCTGGAACTCAGGGCTTCCTGATTTTAAAAATCCTAGCCCTAGGCCGAACCCCAACCCTAAGACGAGAAAGGCAAATCAGCCAGGAATTAGGCATGTCCCCAAGGAAAAAGCTGTGGAGGCAGGCATGTTGTGGTACTTTTGCGCTCTTCTTGGCTAGTCCTTCGCAGCTGCTGTGTTCTTGGAACTCAGGGCTTTCTGGTTAATAGAACCCTTACCCTAGGCGTAACTCAAACCTTAAGCCTAGGAAGGAAAATCAGCCTATGGTTCGGGATGGTCTCATGGAAATATCAGTGGTGGCAGCCAAGTTGCGTCACTTTTGCGCTCCCCTTGGGATGCCTTTCGCAGCTGCAGTGTGCCTGGAGCCCAGGGCTTCCTGGTTTTAAAAGTCCTAGGCCTAAGCCTAACAGTAACCCTAGGAAGGTAAATCAGCCGGGTATTAGGGTTCTTCCTAAGGGAAAAGCCGTGAAAGCAGCCATGTTGTGGCACTTCTGCACTCCCTTTGGGATGCCTTTCACAGCTGCAGTGTGCTTGGAGCACAGGGCTTCCTGGTTTAAAATCCACTACTTTAGCCCTAACTGGAGGCTTCTAAATCAGCCTTCGTTTCGGGATGGCCCCAAGGAAAAAGCTCTGGACACAGCCAAGTTGTGGCACATTTGCTTTCCCCTTGGGATGCCTTTGGCAGCTGCAGTGCCCCTGGAACTCAGGGCTTCCTGTTTGAAAACATCCTATCCCTAGGCTGAACCCTAACCCTAACCCTAGGCAGATAAATCAGCCTAGGTATAGGGATGTTCCCAAGGACAAAAGCGCAGGAGGGAGCATGTTGAGGCAATTGTTGGCTGCCCTTGGGAAGCCTTTCGCAGCTGCACTGGGTCTGGAGCTCAGGGTTTACTGATTTAAAATCCCTATCCCTTGGCGTGACCATAGCTGCAACTGGAGGCAAGTAAATCAGCCTAGGGTCCATGATGGTCCCAAGGAAAAAGCGCTGCAGGCAGCAATGTTGTGGCACTTTTCCGCTCCTCTTGGGTAGTCCTTCGCAGCTGCTGTGTTCTTGGAACTCAGGGCTTTCTGGTTAAAAAAACACTAACCCTAGGCGTAACTCTAAACCTAACCCTATGAAGGAAAATCAGCCTATGGTTCGGGATGGACTCATGAGAAGAGCAGCAGAGGCAGCCAAGTTGTGTCACTTTTGCGGCCCTCTTGGGATGCCTTGAACAGCTGCAGTGTGCCTGGAGCTAAGGGCTTCCTAGTTTTAAAAATCCTAGCCCTAGGCCGAAGCCTAACAGTAACCCTGGGAAGGGAAATCAGCCTGGTGTTAGGCTTCTTGCCAAGGAAAAAGCCGTGAAAGCAGCCATGTTGTGGCACTTTTGCACTCCCTTTTGGATGCCTTTCACAGCTCCAGTGTGCCTGGAACTCAGGGCTTCCTGATTTTAAAAATCCTAGCCCTAGGCCGAACCCCAACCCTAAGACGAGAAAGGCAAATCAGCCAGGAATTAGGCATGTCCCCAAGGAAAAAGCTGTGGAGGCAGGCATGTTGTGGTACTTTTGCGCTCTTCTTGGCTAGTCCTTCGCAGCTGCTGTGTTCTTGGAACTCAGGGCTTTCTGGTTAATAGAACCCTTACCCTAGGCGTAACTCAAACCTTAAGCCTAGCAAGGAAAATCAGCCTATGGTTCGGGATGGTCTCATGGAAATATCAGTGGTGGCAGCCAAGTTGCGTCACTTTTGCGCTCCCCTTGGGATGCCTTTCGCAGCTGCAGTGTGCCTGGAGCCCAGGGCTTCCTGGTTTTAAAAGTCCTAGGCCTAAGCCTAACAGTAACCCTAGGAAGGTAAATCAGCCGGGTATTAGGGTTCTTCCTAAGGGAAAAGCCGTGAAAGCAGCCATGTTGTGGCACTTCTGCACTCCCTTTGGGATGCCTTTCACAGCTGCAGTGTGCTTGGAGCACAGGGCTTCCTGGTTTAAAATCCACTACTTTAGCCCTAACTGGAGGCTTCTAAATCAGCCTTCGTTTCGGGATGGCCCCAAGGAAAAAGCTCTGGACACAGCCAAGTTGTGGCACATTTGCTTTCCCCTTGGGATGCCTTTGGCAGCTGCAGTGCCCCTGGAACTCAGGGCTTCCTGTTTGAAAACATCCTATCCCTAGGCTGAACCCTAACCCTGACCCTAGGCAGATAAATCAGCCTAGGTATAGGGATGTTCCCAAGGACAAAAGCGCAGGAGGGAGCATGTTGAGGCAATTGTTGGCTGCCCTTGGGAAGCCTTTCGCAGCTGCACTGGGTCTGGAGCTCAGGGTTTACTGATTTAAAATCCCTATCCCTTGGCGTGACCATAGCTGCAACTGGAGGCAAGTAAATCAGCCTAGGGTCCATGATGGTCCCAAGCAAAAAGCGCTGGAGGCAGCAATGTTGTGGCACTTTTCCGCTCCTCTTGGGTAGTCCTTCGCAGCTGCTGTGTTCTTGGAACTCAGGGCTTTCTGGTTAAAAAAACACTAACCCTAGGCGTAACTCTAAACCTAACCCTATGAAGGAAAATCAGCCTATGGTTCGGGATGGACTCATGAGAAGAGCAGCAGAGGCAGCCAAGTTGTGTCACTTTTGCGGCCCTCTTGGGATGCCTTGAACAGCTGCAGTGTGCCTGGAGCTAAGGGCTTCCTAGTTTTAAAAATCCTAGCCCTAGGCCGAAGCCTAACAGTAACCCTGGGAAGGGAAATCAGCCTGGTGTTAGGCTTCTTGCCAAGGAAAAAGCCGTGAAAGCAGCCATGTTGTGGCACTTTTGCACTCCCTTTTGGATGCCTTTCACAGCTCCAGTGTGCCTGGAACTCAGGGCTTCCTGATTTTAAAAATCCTAGCCCTAGGCCGAACCCCAACCCTAAGACGAGAAAGGCAAATCAGCCAGGAATTAGGCATGTCCCCAAGGAAAAAGCTGTGGAGGCAGGCATGTTGTGGTACTTTTGCGCTCTTCTTGGCTAGTCCTTCGCAGCTGCTGTGTTCTTGGAACTCAGGGCTTTCTGGTTAATAGAACCCTTACCCTAGGCGTAACTCAAACCTTAAGCCTAGCAAGGAAAATCAGCCTATGGTTCGGGATGGTCTCATGGAAATATCAGTGGTGGCAGCCAAGTTGCGTCACTTTTGCGCTCCCCTTGGGATGCCTTTCGCAGCTGCAGTGTGCCTGGAGCCCAGGGCTTCCTGGTTTTAAAAGTCCTAGGCCTAAGCCTAACAGTAACCCTAGGAAGGTAAATCAGCCGGGTATTAGGGTTCTTCCTAAGGGAAAAGCCGTGAAAGCAGCCATGTTGTGGCACTTCTGCACTCCCTTTGGGATGCCTTTCACAGCTGCAGTGTGCTTGGAGCACAGGGCTTCCTGGTTTAAAATCCACTACTTTAGCCCTAACTGGAGGCTTCTAAATCAGCCTTCGTTTCGGGATGGCCCCAAGGAAAAAGCTCTGGACACAGCCAAGTTGTGGCACATTTGCTTTCCCCTTGGGATGCCTTTGGCAGCTGCAGTGCCCCTGGAACTCAGGGCTTCCTGTTTGAAAACATCCTATCCCTAGGCTGAACCCTAACCCTGACCCTAGGCAGATAAATCAGCCTAGGTATAGGGATGTTCCCAAGGACAAAAGCGCAGGAGGGAGCATGTTGAGGCAATTGTTGGCTGCCCTTGGGAAGCCTTTCGCAGCTGCACTGGGTCTGGAGCTCAGGGTTTACTGATTTAAAATCCCTATCCCTTGGCGTGACCATAGCTGCAACTGGAGGCAAGTAAATCAGCCTAGGGTCCATGATGGTCCCAAGCAAAAAGCGCTGGAGGCAGCAATGTTGTGGCACTTTTCCGCTCCTCTTGGGTAGTCCTTCGCAGCTGCTGTGTTCTTGGAACTCAGGGCTTTCTGGTTAAAAAAACACTAACCCTAGGCGTAACTCTAAACCTAACCCTATGAAGGAAAATCAGCCTATGGTTCGGGATGGACTCATGAGAAGAGCAGCAGAGGCAGCCAAGTTGTGTCACTTTTGCGGCCCTCTTGGGATGCCTTGAACAGCTGCAGTGTGCCTGGAGCTAAGGGCTTCCTAGTTTTAAAAATCCTAGCCCTAGGCCGAAGCCTAACAGTAACCCTGGGAAGGGAAATCAGCCTGGTGTTAGGCTTCTTGCCAAGGAAAAAGCCGTGAAAGCAGCCATGTTGTGGCACATTTGCACTCCCTTTTGGATGCCTTTCACAGCTCCAGTGTGCCTGGAACTCAGGGCTTCCTGATTTTAAAAATCCTAGCCCTAGGCCGAACCCCAACCCTAAGACGAGAAAGGCAAATCAGCCAGGAATTAGGCATGTCCCCAAGGAAAAAGCTGTGGAGGCAGGCATGTTGTGGTACTTTTGCGCTCTTCTTGGCTAGTCCTTCGCAGCTGCTGTGTTCTTGGAACTCAGGGCTTTCTGGTTAATAGAATCCTTACCCTAGGCGTAACTCAAACCTTAAGCCTAGGAAGGAAAATCAGCCTATGGTTCGGGATGCTCTCATGGAAATATCAGTGGTGGCAGCCAAGTTGTGTCACTTTTGCGCTCCCCTTGGGATGCCTTTCGCAGCTGCAGTGTGCCTGGAGCCCAGGGCTTCCTGGTTTTAAAAGTCCTAGGCCTAAGCCTAACAGTAACCCTAGGAAGGTAAATCAGCCGGGTATTAGGGTTCTTCCTAAGGGAAAAGCCGTGAAAGCAGCCATGTTGTGGCACTTCTGCACTCCCTTTGGGATGCCTTTCACAGCTGCAGTGTGCTTGGAGCACAGGGCTTCCTGGTTTAAAATCCACTACTTTAGCCCTAACTGGAGGCTTCTAAATCAGCCTTCGTTTCGGGATGGCCCCAAGGAAAAAGCTCTGGACACAGCCAAGTTGTGGCACATTTGCTTTCCCCTTGGGATGCCTTTGGCAGCTGCAGTGCCCCTGGAACTCAGGGCTTCCTGTTTGAAAACATCCTATCCCTAGGCTGAACCCTAACCCTAACCCTAGGCAGATAAATCAGCCTAGGTATAGGGATGTTCCCAAGGACAAAAGCGCAGGAGGGAGCATGTTGAGGCAATTGTTGGCTGCCCTTGGGAAGCCTTTCGCGGCTGCACTGGGTCTGGAGCTCAGGGTTTACTGATTTAAAATCCCTATCCCTTGGCGTGACCATAGCTGCAACTGGAGGCAAGTAAATCAGCCTAGGGTCCATGATGGTCCCAAGGAAAAAGCGCTGGAGGCAGCAATGTTGTGGCACTTTTCCGCTCCTCTTGGGTAGTCCTTCGCAGCTGCTGTGTTCTTGGAACTCAGGGCTTTCTGGTTAAAAAAACACTAACCCTAGGCGTAACTCTAAACCTAACCCTATGAAGGAAAATCAGCCTATGGTTCGGGATGGACTCATGAGAAGAGCAGCAGAGGCAGCCAAGTTGTGTCACTTTTGCGGCCCTCTTGGGATGCCTTGAACAGCTGCAGTGTGCCTGGAGCTAAGGGCTTCCTAGTTTTAAAAATCCTAGCCCTAGGCCGAAGCCTAACAGTAACCCTGGGAAGGTAAATCAGCCTGGAGTTAGGCTTCTTGCCAAGGAAAAAGCCGTGAAAGCAGCCATGTTGTGGCACTTTTGCACTCCCTTTTGGATGCCTTTCACAGCTCCAGTGGGCCTGGAACTCAGGGCTTCCTGATTTTAAAAATCCTAGCCCTAGGCCGAACCCCAACCCTAAGACGAGAAAGGCAAATCAGCCAGGAATTAGGCATGTCCCCAAGGAAAATGCTGTGGAGGCAGGCATGTTGTGGTACTTTTGCGCTCTTCTTGGCTAGTCCTTCGCAGCTGCTGTGTTCTTGGAACTCAGGGCTTTCTGGTTAATAGAACCCTTACCCTAGGCGTAACTCAAACCTTAAGCCTAGGAAGGAAAATCAGCCTATGGTTCGGGATGGTCTCATGGAAATATCAGTGGTGGCAGCCAAGTTGCGTCACTTTTGCGCTCCCCTTGGGATGCCTTTCGCAGCTGCAGTGTGCCTGGAGCCCAGGGCTTCCTGGTTTTAAAAGTCCTAGGCCTAAGCCTAACAGTAACCCTAGGAAGGTAAATCAGCCGGGTATTAGGGTTCTTCCTAAGGGAAAAGCCGTGAAAGCAGCCATGTTGTGGCACTTCTGCACTCCCTTTGGGATGCCTTTCACAGCTGCAGTGTGCTTGGAGCACAGGGCTTCCTGGTTTAAAATCCACTACTTTAGCCCTAACTGGAGGCTTCTAAATCAGCCTTCGTTTCGGGATGGCCCCAAGGAAAAAGCTCTGGACACAGCCAAGTTGTGGCACATTTGCTTTCCCCTTGGGATGTCTTTGGCAGCTGCAGTGCCCCTGGAACTCAGGGCTTCCTGTTTGAAAACATCCTATCCCTAGGCTGAACCCTAACCCTGACCCTAGGCAGATAAATCAGCCTAGGTATAGGGATGTTCCCAAGGACAAAAGCGCAGGAGGGAGCATGTTGAGGCACTTGTTGGCTGCCCTTGGGAAGCCTTTCGCAGCTGCACTGGGTCTGGAGCTCAGGGTTTACTGATTTAAAATCCCTATCCCTTGGCGTGACCATAGCTGCAACTGGAGGCAAGTAAATCAGCCTAGGGTCCATGATGGTCCCAAGCAAAAAGCGCTGGAGGCAGCAATGTTGTGGCACTTTTCCGCTCCTCTTGGGTAGTCCTTCGCAGCTGCTGTGTTCTTGGAACTCAGGGCTTTCTGGTTAAAAAAACACTAACCCTAGGCGTAACTCTAAACCTAACCCTATGAAGGAAAATCAGCCTATGGTTCGGGATGGACTCATGAGAAGAGCAGCAGAGGCAGCCAAGTTGTGTCACTTTTGCGGCCCTCTTGGGATGCCTTGAACAGCTGCAGTGTGCCTGGAGCTAAGGGCTTCCTAGTTTTAAAAATCCTAGCCCTAGGCCGAA